>NC_092092.1:28506463-28820629 GCF_045679555.1 Salvelinus alpinus
TGTAAAGGGATAAAGAATATGTACATAAAGATATATGAATGAGTGATGGTACAGAACGGCATAGGCAAGATGCAGTAGATGGTATAGAGTACGGTATATACATATGAGATGAGTACTGTAGGGTATGTAAACATAAAGTGGCATAGTTTAAAGTGGCTAGTGGTACATGTATTACATAAAGATGGCAAGATGCAGTAGATGATATAGAGTACAGTATATACATATACATATGAGATGGGTAATGTAGGGTATGTAAACATTATATTAAGTGGCATTGTTTAAAGTGGCTAGTGGTACATTTTTACATAATTTCCATCAATTCCCATTTTTAAAGTGGCTGGAGTTGAGTCAGTATGTTGGCAGCGGCCGCTAAATGTTAGTGGTGGCTGTTTAACAGTCTGATGGCCTTGAGATAGAAGCTGTTTTTCAGTCTCTCGGTCCCTGCTTTGATGCACCTGTACTGACCTCGCCTTCTGGATGATAGCGGGGTGAACAGGCAGTGGCTTGGGTGGTTGTTGTCCTTGATGATCTTTATGGCCTTCCTGTGACATCGGGTGGTGTAGGTGTCCTGGAGGGCAGGTAGTTTGCCCCCGGTGATGCGTTCTGCAGACCTCACTACCCTCTGGAGAGCCTTACGGTTGTGGGCGGAGCAGTTGCCGTACCAGGCGGTGATACAGCCCGACAGGATGCTCTCGATTGTGCATCTGTAGAAGTTTGTGAGTGCTTTTGGTGACAAGCCGAATTTCTTCAGCCTCCTGAGGTTGAAGAGGCGCTGCTGCGCCTTCTTCACAACGCTGTCTGTGTGGGTGGACCAATTCAGTTTGTCCGTGATGTGTACACCGAGGAACTTAAAACTTTCCACCTTCTCCACTACTGACCCGTCGATGTGGATAGGGGGGTGCTCCCTCTGCTGTTTCCTGAAGTCCACAATCATCTCCTTTGTTTTGTTGACGTTGAGTGTGAGGTTATTTTCCTGACACCACACTCCGAGGGCCCTCACCTCCTCCCTGTAGGCCGTCTCGTCGTTGTTGGTAATCAAGCCTACCACTGTAGTGTCATCCGCAAACTTGATGATTGAGTTGGAGGCGTGCATGGCCACGCAGTCGTGGGTGAACAGGGAGTACAGGAGAGGGCTCAGAACGCACCCTTGTGGGGCCCCAGTGTTGAGGATCAGCGGGGTGGAGATGTTGTTACCTACCCTCACCACCTGGGGGCGGCCCGTCAGGAAGTCCAGGACCCAGTTGCACAGGGCGGGGTCGAGACCCAGGGTCTCGAGCTTGATGACGAGTTTGGAGGGTACTATGGTGTTAAATGCTGAGCTGTAATCGATGAACAGCATTCTCACATAGGTATTCCTCTTGTCCAGATGGGTTAGGGCAGTGTGCAGTGTGGTTGCGATTGCGTCGTCTGTGGACCTATTGGGTCGGTAAGCAAATTGGAGTGGGTCTAGGGTGTCCGGTAGGGTGGAGGTGATATGGTCCTTGACTAGTCTCTCAAAGCACTTCATGATGACGGAAGTGAGTGCTACGGGGCGGTAGTCGTTTAGCTCAGTTACCTTAGCTTTCTTGGGAACAGGAACAATGGTGGCCCTCTTGAAGCATGTGGGAACAGCAGACTGGGATAAGGATTGATTGAATATGTCCGTAAACACACCAGCCAGCTGGTCTGCGCATGCTCTGAGGACGCGGCTGGGAATGCCGTCTGGGCCTGCAGCCTTGCGAGGGTTAACACGTTTAAATGTTTTACTCACCTCGGCTGCAGTGAAGGAGAGCCCGCAGGTTTTGGTAGCCGTGTCAGTGGCACTGTATTGTCCTCAAAGCGGGCAAAAAAGTTATTTAGCCTGTCTGGGAGCAAGACATCCTGGTCCGCGACGGGGCTGGTTTTCTTTTTGTAATCCGTGATAGACTGTAGACCCTGCCATATACCTCTTGTGTCTGAGCTGTTGAATTGCGACTCTATTTTGTCTCTGTACTGGGACTTAGCCTGTTTGATTGCCTTGCGGAGAGAATAGCTACACTGTTTGTATTCGGTCATGTTTCCGGTCACCTTGCCCTGGTTAAAAGCAGTGGTTCGCGCTTTCAGTTTCACGCGAATGCTGCCGTCAATCCACGGTTTCTGGTTTGGGAATGTTTTAATCGTTGCTGTGGGTACGACATCGTCAATGCACTTCCTAATGAACTCGCTCACCGAATCAGCATATTCGTCCATGTTGTTGTTGGACGCAATGCGGAACATATTCCAATCCGCGTGATCGAAGCAGTCTTGAAGCGTGGAATCAGATTGGTCGGACCAGCGTTGAACAGACCTGAGCGCGGGAGCTTGTTGTTTTAGTTTCTGTTTGTAGGCTGGAATCAACAAAATGGAGTCGTGGTCAGCTTTTCCGAAAGGAGGGCGGGGGAGGGCCTTATATGCGTCGCGGAAGTTAGTATAACAATGATCCAGGGTTTTACCAGCCCTGGTAGCACAATCGATATGCTGATAGAATTTAGGGAGTTTTGTTTTTAGATTAGCCTTGTTAAAATCCCCAGCTACGATGAATGCAGCCTCAGGGTGTGTGGTTTCCAGTTTACAAAGAGTCAGATAAAGTTCGTTCAGGGCCATCGATGTGTCTGCTTGGGGGGGAATATATACGGCTGTGATTATGATCGAAGAGAATTCCCTTGGTAGATAATGCGGTCGACATTTGATTGTGAGGAGTTCTAGATCAGGTGAACAGAATGACTTGAGTTCCTGTGTGTTGTTATGATGATCACACCACGTCTCGTTAATCATAAGGCATACCCCCCCGCCCCTCTTCTTACCAGAAAGATGTATGTTTCTGTCGGCGCGATGCGTGAAGAAACCAGCTGGCTGCACCGACTCCGTTAGCGTCTCTTGAGTTAGCCATGTTTCCGTGAAGCAGAGCACGTTGCAATCCCTGATGTCTCTCTGGAATGTTACCCGTGCTCGGATTTCATCAACCTTATTGTCAAGAGACTGGACATTGGCGAGTAGTATGCTAGGGAGTGGAGCGCGATGTGCCCGTCTCCGAAGCCTGACCAAGAGACCGCTACGTTTGCCCCTTTTACGGCGTCGCATAGGGTCCCCGGCTGGGATCAGATCCATTGTATTGGGTGGAAGGCAAAACACTGGATCCGTTTCGGGAAAGTCATATTCCTGGTTATAACGATGGTGAGTTGACGTTAATCGTATATTCAGTAGTTCCTCCCGACTGTATGTAATGAAACCTAAGATTACCTGGGGTACCGATGTAAGAAATAACACATAAAAAAACAAAATACTGCATATTTTCCAAGGAACGCGAAGCGGCCATCTCGGTCGGCGCCATCTTAAAGTTAAATATGAACTTTATCGAACAAAACATATATGTATTGTGTAACATGAAGTCCTATGAGTGTCGTCTGATGAAGATCATCAAAGGTTAGTGATTAATTTTATCTCTATTTCTGCTTTTTGTGACTCCTGTCTTTGGCTGGGAAAATGGCTGTGTTTTTCTGTGATTTTGCGGTGACCTAACATAATCGTTTGTGGTGCTTTCACTGTAAAGCCTTTTTGAAATCGACAACTGTGGTGGGATTAACAAGAAGTGTATCTTTAGGGCCTCCCGGGTGGCGCAGTGGTCTAGAGCACTGCATCGCAGTGCTATGCTGCGCCACCAGAGTCTGGGTTCGCGCCCAGGCTCTGTCGCAGCCGGCCGCGACCGGGAGGTCCGTGGGGCGACGCACAATTGGCATAGCGTCGTCCGGGCTAGGGAGGGTTTGGCCGGTAGGGATATCCTTGTCTCATCGCGCTCCAGCGACTCCTGTGGCGGGCCGGGCGCAGTGCGCACTAACCGAGGGGGGCGGGTGCACGGTGTTTCCTTCGACACATTGGTGCGGCTGGCTTCCGGGTTGGAGGCGCGCTGTGTTAAGAAGCAGTGCGGCTTGGTTGGGTTGTGCTTCGGAGGACGCATGACTTTCGACCTTCGTCTCTCCCGAGCCCGTACGGGAGTTGTAGCGATGAGACAAGATAGTAATTACTAGCGATTGGATACCACGAAAATTGGGGAGAAAAGGGGATAAAAATAAAAAAATAAATAAAAAAAGAAGTGTATCTTTACACGCACACAACACACACGTCTTTTTATTCTTGTGAGCACTTTTTGGGGACCAAAAATTGATTACTATAAAACCTAACCCTAACCTCTCGAGGGCTCCCGAGTGGCACACCGGTCTAAGGCACTGCATCTCAGTGCAAGAGGCATCACTATAGTACCTGGTTCGAATCCAGGTTGTATCACATCCGGCAGTGATTGGGAGTCCCAGAGGGCGGCGCACAATTGGTCCAGCGTTGTCGGGGTTTGGCCGAAGTAGGCCGTCATTGTAAATAAGAATTTGTTTGTAACTGACTTGCCTTGTTAAATAAAAAATGATCCTCTAAGCCTAGAATAGCCTTTTTACAAGTGAGGATCTGCAAAATGTTCTGAATTTTAGTTGGTTTACTATTCTTGTGAGGGCTTTTGGTACTCTCAAGTATAGTAAAACGTGTACGCACACACACACAAACACACAGTACTTGTTAATTCATTCAACCCAGCCATGTCAAATACCCCTGTCAAAATACAAACTTTCCCAGCCAATCTCCCACCATTTTCAAAGCAATTTCCAAAGCCCAAAGGGAAATGTTGACATTATTAGTTTGTTTTCATCCTGGGAGGACATCTCATAACCAATCACTCCCCAGGTAAAGAGGAGCACACCATTTTATTTTTTTGTGTGTACGTGCAGTGCTTACATGTTGTGGTGTTGGGGGGAAATGTAAAGTGCCTCTCAATAAATTAGTACTGAGTGTTAATCAGGGGGAGAGAGAGACGTTGCGTGGCGGGGTTGTCTGGGTGGGACAAAAATGTTTGTGGAAGGTACTCCGGAGCGCACAGACCTCCAGACCTCCTCGCGCAATCAACTTCATTGAGATATGTTGAGTTTCCTTGTAGGCCTATTTGGCAGGAAAACTGTGCAGCCAACTGTATAGCCTATTGCCTGTTTGAGTTTTTATTAAAGAATGTGAAACCACATTGTGTCTGTTTACTGCTTTTCCTTAAATCATGCCTAGCTGTTCTTTATATGGCCTAAAATAAACATGTTCATATGGGCAGAATATTATCAGTTCTGAAAATTAAACATTTCATGAGGAAAAAATGGATCTGCTAAAAGGCTGACATTTGGATGTTTCAGTTAATACAGACTATTTGTCACATGACTATAGAAATGGAAACAATGTGATTTTAGAAACACAAAGTAACAATAGCCTATGATTAAAGGGTTAGGTTATACTGGGCTCTCACCATCATCACTATTATCATTATTAACATCATTCCAATTCAAACAAGTCAAAATGATCAGCTTTGGTATTGACATCTGAAAATGAAAATGATTATGAAATTTGGACCACAGAAATCCAATGTTTATATAAAATGTCTGCCTTTTCCTTAATAAAGGACATCACAAAATCCATTTGGCCTATGTCGTGTCATTTAGTCTCATTATGATACAGAAAATGTAGGCTATTTCAAAAGAACAGAATACCATATTTTGAGTTGACTGTATAGGCTATTATACTAAATATCTATCCGAGGTTCAACTTTAATGCAAGGGCATCTTTTCAAACTATCATCGCTCCCATTGTTCCCTATTTTAGATCCAAAAATATGCATGAGATTCACATTGGAATGTTGTAAAGTGCCACCCTACCCTGACTGGCGAGGACACAGGTGAAGCCATTGAATAAAATGAATTACAAGGAAATAAAGCTTTTTAGCCTTTGAACCTGTTTTGAAAAATGCTATAGGCCTACATTTTTTGCCTGTATAGTTTGGACTTACGTATGAGACAACATTCTAGAAAACCTTGCGTGTCATCACAACAGCCCTCCCCCACAACTCACTTACATTATCTGATGCTCCCCCATGACATTCTTTCTCCTGCTGCTCCACCCCAGTTGTTAATATGTATATTATTTAAATGTTTTATTAACATTTTTATTGTTTTTATTTCACTCAATGGTCATGCTGCTGCTCCCCCCCTATGGTCATTCCACCCCACCCCCTCATCAGTCTTTACTCTGCCTCCACCCCAATGGACATGTATTTATTAATCACTGCCACAGTTGTTATTATGTATATAGTGCTATTTATCTAGTTTTTTATTACCATTTTCATTATTTCATTTCACTTCGTCCTGCATGTTGGAGCTTTAAGCCTAAGATTGCAGGGTACAGTGACAATCACACCTGTAACCCTGTACATGTGACTATTAAACACTCGTAATCTGAATTGATCCTCTCTGTGAGTGGATAAAATATCCCGGCGCATGAAGGCTACACCGACAGACGGCAAATAAGTCCTTCTGGAAGAGCACCGAATATGAAGATTCGAATGCCGAGGTCGCGTAACGCTCACTGATGGGGTTATCACCAAGTTATCTGGAGAATACAACCGCATCCCAGACAATGCTCGGATTCGGATTCAAAAGGTGATGAATGGCCTGAAGTAGAGAAGCCTGGAGACCAAGACAGAAACCGACCAAGTTGTGGACATTGGCACATTTAGCTTGCCTGAGTCTATTTGTGGAGAAATGCCCTCTGAAAAACATGAAGAAGTTGGTGCAGAGCCACTGACAAAAGAACAACGCAGCATCCCTGTCTGAACTCGTCATCCCTGACAGCTATCAGGGCTACAACAGAGAGCTGCTCCTCCAGCAGACAGAATTCTGATCGTTACAACCACGCGCAACTTGGAGTATCTATGCGACGCAAAGGACTGGTTTGCAGATGGAACATTCAAGACAACCCGTCCTTTGTTCAGCCAGGTGTACCCATTCACGGGTCTTCATGTTGCTGCCCAATAAGACTGAGGTATGTGTGAACAATTACTATAGATGTTGTTTTATTGAAGTGTTCGTTAAAAAGTAAAACAATACAAAATGTAGGCCTAAACATGCAGTCTAACATGATATATTTTATATTTTTAGGGAACATAAGCTCATGCAGTTGTGGAGCTGAAGAGCCTGAAACGCCCGACCTGAAACCAGACTCCATCATGACTGACTTCGAGACGGCGGCTTTTAAAGCCTTCATGAAGGTGTTTCCTGGGACCCACCAGGGTTGCTTCTTTCACATGAAACAGGCCATTTATCGAAAAGTACAAATGCTTCTCAACAAAAGTACCTGAGCGGCATTGATTACGCCCAAGAGATCAAGAAGCTTGGCTCGCTCGCATTCGTTTCACCAGCTGATGTAGGCGAATGCTTCAATGACCTGCTGGATACCCGGTTCTTTCAGCGCCCAGAATGTCAACTGGAGGAGCTCCTAACTAAACTTTCAGGGAACATGGGTTGGGGAGAAGGTTGGATGCATTTGTTGTATTCTGCTTTGCTTTTTTTGTTGATAAATAAATGTTTTATAGTGAATGGTTGATGTTAATGGATGGTGTAAAAACTATATAAAACCAAAACACATTCTTTAAAACGAAAATATACTGAACAAAAACCTAAACGCAATATGTAAAGTGTTTCTTGAGGTGAAATAAAATACTTGATTTTCCATACTCACAAAAATCTTCTCTCAAGTTTTGCGCACTAAATTTGTTTACATTCCTGTAAGTGAGCATTTTCCTTTGCCAAGATAATCCATCCACCTGATAGGTGTGGCATATCAAGAAGCTGATTAAACAGCATGACCGTTACACAGGTGCACCTTGTGCTGGGGACAATAAAAGGCCCCTCTTGTAAGAACCGACGCTGGAGATGAGAAGCAGGTACAGGGAGTTGAACATTTAATGAACGGACAAGTGACAGAACAGGAACAGCGTCAGAACAGGGGCAACAAAATGACATGACGACAATAATGCTGAAGCGGGGAACAACCTCGGGAACAGACAGATATACAGTAGGGGAGGTAATGAAAGCAGGTGATTGAGTCGCTGATGCGCGTGACGAGGGAAACAGGTGTGCATAATAATGGTGGCAGGAATGCGTAGTTCTGGGAGGGAGAGCGGGAGCAGTCGTGACAGTACACGCCCCCTCCCCCCAAGGGCGCCACCCGGTGTCCCACCTGAACAAGCCTGACGGGCCGGCCGAGGCATGGGAGCCTGGCGAACCAGCTGAGGCGTGGGAGCCTGATGATCCGATTGAGGCGTGAATCCTGATGATCCCGCTGGGACAGGGAGCCTGACGAGTCGGCTGTGACGTGGGAGCCTGATGATCTGACTGAGGCGTAAAAACCTGACGATCCGGCTGAGGCATGACGTGGGATGGGAGCCTGCCGAGCCAACCGGGGCAAGGAAACCTCTCGAGACAGTTAGGGCGTGGAAGCCCAACGAGCCAGCTGAGGCACCCCCCTGGTTCGGCCCCGGACCCGACGTCACCACCAAGACCAAAAAGCCGGCACTCCCTGATGCTTCAAATTATGACTTCAGCATTCTGTCAATACTTTCCGAATGTACTGTTTAGTCATACATGATTTAATGAAACGCAGTAAATATACAAAGTTTTTCACATTCTTTAATAATAGACTCAATCACGCAATAGGCTACAGCTCGCTTCACAGCTTCCCCGGCGCTTACAGCTTCCCCGAGTAGCTCAACGTATTGTGGCGCGGACGAAAGAATAGCAGAGGAAGGAGTTCACTTCTGCTGTAGTGTTTGCGGTAAAATATTATGCGTTGCGGTGGTGCTTCAGATAAAGAGACAGTAATAACGTCCAGCCGGGACCATTTATCATGACGGCTGTCATGGGTGTGAAGCTCCATCATGTAGCATTGCTCTACACTGTCTGGCGGCTGGCCCTATCCTTCATCTATCTCAGCTGGCCTTAGGGAAACTGATTAGGAGTTTTGGGACTAGGGGTAAATGTACTATAAGGGGAATGGGATAAATAGTGTTTCCTACATAACTACCCAGTGCATAACGTAGAGGCCATTTACTTGTGTGAATAGATCACTTTCCACACTGACGGACTGGCTACCTGTCCTACAAAAAGAGGATGTGAGAAGTAGCTGACCCACTTGGTTTAATTCAGATAGAGAAATGATGAGCACGGTCAATGCAACCGCCACACATTCTCTAAAAGTGGTGCTTCACTACTGCAAGTGCCTACGTGGGGAAATTAGGTACCATCGCTATGTCACACAATCCTGGCAGTGGTAAATTGGATATTATAGGTACCAATGTCTCTGTAGTAAAATGGTTCCCAGTTATAGAGAACATAGTATGTCTTTTTTTCAGAGCCGCTGTGCTACTGAAACGACTCAGCAGTTTTCTGCATTATCAACTCCTCATTTTCTCAGGTACAGATGAGAAACCTCAACCCAATTTGAGAATCAAGGAGTTGTAAAATGATTCATGCCTTGAGAAAACTGAGAAATCTATGATTGTGGCTCCTATGAAAAACCAATGAAAAGCAATTGAATTTGGTTTTATAAGTCAAAGCTAGAGTATGCATATTATATTTGGAGGCGTATCTGAAATAAAGTTTGGATTCTTTGAGATGTACATTTGAGGATAATGAATAAATTTAGTTACATAGCGATGTGGAGGCTGCTATTTAAAATCCTTATTATTGTGCCTGTGTGAATAATTACATATGCATTTGAAGTAAATACCTGACACAATAATGATCTCCTATTCTTCACTTGTTTACCGCACTGGGATTGAGAGAGATGTTAGATGTGCTTCTATGTTTTGTGCTTACGTGTGTTTACATGTGTGTTTTGTTAATGTGTGTTGATACCATGCCTGTGTGTTTGTGTGTGTTTGCATGTGTGAATGTGACTGTGTTTGTACTGTTTTAGAGAATAAAGAAAACCTCATTATTTTCAAGATCAAAGCAATTATTTAAAAAACTTTGAAACAAAAATGTCTCTGTTGGAAAACATCAGGGCTCATGCTGCTGCAAACTATTAAAGCGGAGTTACATGCTGACCAGACCACTCACGTGCATCCGTGTGCCATCGTGCGCATGTAGATTTTGTTCACCCACACCAGGACAAGATCAGGACACGCAGTTTGAAATATCAAAACAAACTCTGAACAAACTATATTAATATGGGGACAGGTCGAAAAGCATTAAACATTTATGGTAATTTAGCTAGCTAGCTTGCTGTTGCTAGCTAATTTGTCCTGGGATATAAACATTGGGTTGTTATTTTACCTGAAATGCACAAGGTCCTCTACTCCGACAATTAATCCACAGATAAAAGGGTAACCCGAGTTTGTTTCTAGTAATCTCTCCTCCTTCAACTTTAAGGTGCATTACCACCACCTACTGGACTGGAGTACGGACCTCAGTTCATCTTTCAATCACCCACGTGGGTATATGCTCCTAAAACCCAATGAGGAGATGGAAGAGGTGGGACTTTCAGCGCGTTAAGCATCAGAAATAGAACCAAGTTCTATTTTAGCACCTGGCTACGCACACTCGTTGACGCGCGCGAGCAGTGTGGGTGCAATGATTGAATAACAGGTAAACTCAGCAAAAAGGAAACGTCCTCTCATTGTCAACTGCGTTTATTTTCAGCAAACTTAACATGTGTAAATATTTGTATGAACATAACAAGATTCAACAACTGAGACATACACTGAACAAGTTCCACAGACATGTAACTAACAGAAATGGAATAATGTGTTCCTGAACAAAGGGGGGGGGGGGATCAAAATCAAAAGTAGCTGCATTAAGTACTGCACTCCTCCTCATGGACTGCACCAGATTTGCCAGTTCTTGCTGTGAGATGTTACCCCACTCTTCCACCAAAGCACCTGCAAGTTCCCGGACCTTTCTGAGGTGAATGGCCCTAGCCCTTACCCTCCGATCCAACAGGTTCCAGGCGTTCTCAATGGGATTGAGATCCGGGCTCTTCGCTGGCCATAACAGAACACTGGCATTCCTGTCTTGCAGGAAATCACGCACAGAACTAGCAGTATGGCTGGTGGCATTGTCATGCTGGAGGGTCATGTCAGGATGAGCCTGCAGGAAGGGTATCACATGAGGGAGGAGGATGTCTTCCCTGTAACACACAGCGTTGAGATTGCCTGCAATGACAACAAGCTCAGTCCGATGATGCTGTGACACACCGCCCCAGACCATGACGGACCCTCCACCTCCAAATCGATCCCGCTGCAGAGTACAGGCCTTGGTGTAACGCTCATTCCTTCGACGATGAATCCGACCATCACCACTGGTGAGACAAAACCACGACTCGTCAGTGAAGAGCACTTTTTGCCAGTCCTGTCTGATCCAGCGACGGTGGGTTTGTGCCCATAGGCGACATTGTTGCCAGTGATGTCTGTTAAGGACCTGCCTCACAACAGGCCTACAAGCCCTCAGTCCAGCCTCTCTCAGCCTATTGCAGACAGTCTGAGCACTGATGGAGGGATTGTGCGTTCCTGGTGTAACTCAGGCAGTTGTTGTTACCATCCTGTACCTGTCCCACAGGTGTGATGTTGGGATGTACCGATCCTGTGCAGGTGTTGTTACACGTGGTCTGCCACTGCGAGGACGATCAGCTGTCCATCCTGTCTCCCTGTAGCGCTGTCTTAGGGGTCTCACAGTAAGGACATTGCAATTTATTGCCCTGGCCACATCTGCAGTCCTCATGCCTCCTTGCAGCATGCCTAAGGCACGTTCGCGCAGATGAGCAGGGACCCTGGGCATCTTTCCTTTGGTGTTTTTCAGAGTCAGTAGAAAGGCCTCTTTAGTGTCCTAAGTTTTAATAACTGTGACCTTAATTGCCTACCATCTGTAAGCTGTTAGTGTCTTAACGACCGTTCCACAGGTGCATGTTCATTAATTGTTTATTGTTCATTGAACAAGCAGTGTTTAAACCCTTTACAATGATCTGTGAAGTTATTTGGATTTTTACAAATTATCTTTGAAAGACAGGGTCCTGAAAAGGGGACGTTTCTTTTCTTGCTGAGTTTATGTGTACATTTATTTTAAAACACTCGCAACGCAAGCGGTGTGGTCGGCATGTTAATCTCTCTCTATCTCTCTCGATTTGGCATGGATCCCCAGATCCTCAAAAAGTTTTACAGCTGCACCATCAAGAGCATCCTGACCAGTTGTATCACCGCCTGGTATGGCAACTGCTCGGGCTTCCGACCGTAAGGCGCTACAGAGGGTAGTGCGTACAGCCCAGTACCTATATACTAGGCGGTGTCAGAGGAAGGCCCAAAAAATTGTCAAAGACTCCAGTCACCCAAGTCATAGACTGTTCACTCTGCTACCGCACGGCAAGCGGTACCGGAGTGCCAAGTCTAGGTCAAAAAGGCTCCTTAACAGCTTCTACCCTCAAGCCATAAGACTGCTGAACAATTAATCAAATGGCCACCCGGTTTATTTACATCGACACCCCCCTTTTGTTTTTACACTGCTGCTACTCACTGTTTATTATCTATGCATAGTCACTTTTCCCCTACCTACATGTACAAATTACCTCGACTAACCTGTACCCCCCGCACATAGCCTCGGTATTGTTATTTTAAAAAATTAACTTTCGTTTATTTAGTAAATACTTTCTTAACTCTATTTCTTGAACTGCATTGTTGGTTAAGGGCTTGATAGTAAGCATTTCACAGTAAGGTCTACACCTGTTGTATTCGGCGCATGTGACAAAAACAATTTGATTTGATTCATTGTAAAAATGTGGAATACAAGTGGTCAGTTGCCAGCCCTACATACGGAAACAAAGAACATTAGGATATCGTAATGCATCTTGGAAATATAGACCTGTAAACAAAGATACAATAGGCGGAAATATCAACTATGAATATGTATGATGAATGTAAGTTTTACTTTTTGGTATATGATTATTATTAGATAACTTTACAAGTCAAATCTGCTCTCATTTATTGCTGTATATTCCTGCCTGACAAAAATGCATACAGTTACACATAAGAGTTGGAACCGGATGAGGGAACAGAAACGAAAACTGGAGAAAATAAAATGAAATTATTTTAGGGACCGAACCGGAAACAATACTGTTCTGGAATATAACCATTATTTTAAAAGTGTTGGATCCGGTTAATAACATTCTTTGACGTTCCAGGCATTTTTTTCCAGTCCCACAACAATCGCGGCAAAGCGCCCATGCAAAGCCCTCAGAAACGTATTCCAGCGTTTGCCTGCCATCTGGAAATCTTTGCCAGAGGGTGTGCGTAGGCTACCTGCCCCTCCCCTTTGAAGCATAGGTTACTGTAGCCTACTGATGACGTTACAAGAATGATTCAGAAATTAGGAAGAAACGTTTAAAAGAATGGGTAAACTTTTTCAATGCTAGTTAATAAGGATACTATAGTTGTCACGTTTCACATTGGATTTATTAACTACAAAAAGGTAAGACGTGTTTTTATTTATAGTGCTGCTCTGCACACACAAGCTAGCTAACGTTTGCTCTGGTCCAACGTTAAACCACCTCAGAATTTCAAGACATTAAAAGTTCCCCCATAGAAGCCACTCCTCTGTAGGTATAACTCTGTGGGCCTAACTCAGATAATGCATGTCATAGCAAGATGCCCAGCACTTCAAGCCAAGCTTCCTCCCATCCTTACTCGCTCTCTCCCCACCCGCAAAATTTCAGTTGCATCTCACGCCCTACAATGTGACTGGCAGCAGTGTGTGTTTATCTTTCATTATGATTAAACCATGCTGTTACAGCAAAATACAATTTGCTCTTAACGACTTTCCTATGAAGATTAAATCACTTATCCGCTCCATTGCAAGCTGCTCTATTGGTGAAGTAATTTAATATCCAGATGCATACACAGTGGACGGATAGGGGCACATTTTAATACAATGTATAGATGCGACAAACCTTGATCAGATAGTGATTGGATTATATTGATCAGATCACAATACTCACATGTAAACGCAAGGTGTAAACGAAGCTATGGTGACATTATGGTGTATAGGGAGGATGCAACCACATATGATGACTAGCTCATAAGACAGGTGCTCACCGCATTGAACCAACACACCTCCAATGTCAATGTCATCCTGAATCTCCCAGAACTGTCCTCAGTAGGCCCACTCCACCATCAGTTCCCCCTCTGGCAGTTAATAAATACAGACACACCATGGAACTCGACTGCGACATGTCAGGAGGCCATTCAACAACTAAAATGCCATCTGGAAAGTGCTGGTGTGCATTGCCCTCATATGTACCTATTTTGCTACCACCCATGAGCGCTCATGCTGGAAACCATGTGTTTGATGGATTTGATATCATCACACTGATTCCGCTCCAGTCATTACCACGAGCCCGTTCTCACCAATTAAGCTGCCACCAACCTCCTGATAGTGGTCTGTGTGCACCACCACCCCTCATAACCAACAATTCATAGTCGTAGTCTATGACCTACACTGTAAGGAACCTCTAGGTAACCTGAGGTCACCCTCACAGGTTCTGTCACTTTCCTCATCTCCTGCTGGGCCTGACCCAGACCGGAATCAAAGACAACTACCCACAGAAAATATTGGCCAAATAATCATCGTACCCGACTTCCAAAGGAATATAAAGGAAAATGTAGGATATGTGACCTGCAGGATTTTTTGCTACATTCAACATAAAACACACAGATCACACGTCAATTAGGTTTTGTAAAGATCTAAAGGAAGGCCTGTTTGTAACAGCCCTTTCACATACTCTCCTTCACAACCAGAAAACCAACCATGCCACTACTGGAGTATCCAATATATCGTGCCTTCCTGTATTATACTTATACAAAAAATACAAAAAAAAATCTATTCTATTCTACTGAGCCATTTACTTTATGTTCGTCTTCTTATCTTTTATTATTTCTTATTGATGTTGCATTTCAAGATGGAACCTGCAAGTAAGCATTTAGTTGGACGGTGTATACCATGTGTATCCTGTACATATGACAAAAAATGTGAAACTTCCCCGGCATCATTCTGGCTGCGATAACATTCCAGTTAGTAAATGGGTCTCATTGGAATGCAAGCTGCATCTGCTGAGTGGCTGCACCCAACTGCGGTAGAAATGGAAACTGACCACCACACAGCCCTGAATACCCTGCCAGTCATTCATGAAGGATACTGCCCTTGTCGCTGCAGCTTGTCCAGAATGACTAGTCCAAAAAAATGAGTCATCTACAAAATTCATATTTACTTGTAATTTGACATCCATTAAATGGTATTATGGTGGCCATTTTGGATTTGAGGCAAAATCCAGGGTAGCCTCAAAGATAATCTGTGGTGGCCCCCTGACTAAATTGTAAGAGAACGGGTTAAAGATACAAAATCCTTCAAGGAACCTTGGACCCCAAAACATTTTATTTCGATGTCTGAACCCACTTGTTTTCCTTAGAGCCAATTACAATAGCCACAACATCAACGTGTAACTGTATGCATTTTTGTCAGACAGCACCCCTGAATGAGAGCAAATTTGAGTTGGAAAGTTGTCTATTAATCAGCTACCAAAAAGTAAAGCTTACATTCTTCAAAAATATTCATAGTTGATATTTCCGCCTATTGTATCTCTGCATTTACAGGTCTATATTTCCAAGATGCATTAAGATATCCCAATGATGTGTGTTTGTGTATGTAGGGCATACAATTGACTAATTGTATTCTACATTTTAGCCATATCAGAGCTTGCAATATTGGGTTACTTGAGTTTGTGGTCCATCGCCCCTCCAGCCAGGCATTACTCTGCACTTTAGAGTTTAGAGGTGTGTCACATTATCTATAAATTTAAGCACTTTTGCAGTGAAATATTTTTACACAACCATCCATTTCATAAATGGGAGACATATGTGAAAAAACATGGTTGTGTTTTGTTCTACCTCTGGTAGGGGTATCAACAAAAAAAATGGTCAGAGTGACAAGTTACAATGTATATTTGTAGCTAACAGAGAGAGAAGTGGCATGAACGAGCCACGAATGCACAGCAACTGCTTGCTCCTCATCATCTCCCTACAGTGCAGTGGCGTGCATCAGTTATATTTCAGATGTTGTCAACGTAATTACATTTTCATGCATTTTGGAGTAGAATGTGATTTTAAAAAGTCCCCAGAAGTAACCTTCTCAATCGACTGGAACGAGCTTCAAGAAAACACTCAAACTCTTCATTCAAAGACTCAATCACAGCCACTCTTACTGACAGTTGTGTTTGCTTTGCATGATGTATTGTGGTCTCTACCTTCTTGCCCTTTGTGTTGTTGTCTGTGCCATATAATGTTTGTACCATGTTGTGTTGCTACCATGATATTGTCATGTTGTGTTGCTACGATGCTGTGTTGTCATGTGTTGCTGCCTTGCTATGTTGCTGTCTTACGTCTCTCTTTATGTAGTGTTGTCTCTCTTGTCGTGATGTGTGTTTTTGTCCTATATTTATATATGTTTTATTTTTAATCCCTGCCGCGTCCCCGCAGGAGGCCTTTTGGTAGGCCGTTATTGTAAATAAGAATTTGTTCTTAACTGACTTGCCTAGTTAATTTTTAAAAAATTAATTGAACTCTGTAGCTGTTTTAAAATCACCAATGACCTCATGGTAACATCCCTGAGCAGTTTCCTTCCTGTCCTGCAGCTCCGTTCAGAAGGACGTCTGCATCTTTGATGTGTCTGGGTAGTTAAATACATCATCCAGAGCATAATTATTAACTTGACCATGCTTAAAGACATTAAGTCCAGCGGATAAGAACCAAATATACCTGAGATCATTTCACTTCATGAGTGGGGGTATCAAACTTGGTACACCAATACTAGATAACATTTTAAAGATTGGAGGCAATCTGGGAAACATGTCAGTCAACTAGGGTGTCCATTTTAATAAAATGGCTGCCATTCAGATTTCCTGTTAAAAGAAAATAGGGTAAAATCATTCTAAACAATATCAAAATGACTTTGTAATCGTACACACCCACTAAATGAACCCCACAAATGATATAGACAATAATTATGATCATAAAATACTCTTAAGACCTTCATGGTCATTTTGAACACAGTCTAGTGGCTATGGGAATAAATGTTGGACTCTGTGACAGATCCACCGAATTTCCCACAAAACTGGGGCATGTCTAAAGAAGTATTTTTGGTTATAGTGCCATCACAGATTTCCAATGTGGCCACAAACCAGCTGCATGAGCCCATATTGTACTAGATTCACTTGGCCATATCTCCAGAAAAAATTGGTACAGCCCAATAATAGCTTAACTTCTTATGGCTGCAGGGGCAGTATTGAGTAGCTTGGATGAAAGGTGCACAGAGGTGCCCATAGTAAACTGCCGGCTCCTCAGTCTATATGCATATTATTATTCGTATTGGATAGAAAACACTCTGAAGTTTCTAAAACTGTTTGAATGATGTCTATGAGTATAACAGAACTCATATGGCAGGCAAAAACCTGAGAAAAAATCCAAACAGGAAGTGGGAATTCTGAGGTTGGTCGATTTTCAACCAGGACCCTATTGAATACACAGTGGGATATGGATGAGTTTGCACTTCCTACGGCTTCCACTAGATGTCAACAGTCTGTAGAACCTTGTCTGATGCCTCTACTGTGAAGTGGGGCCGAAGGAGACACGAATTAGTCAGGTCTATCATGACCTGACCATGCTCTGACCATGCGCGTTCACATGAGAGGGAACTCTGTTCCATCGCACATCTGAAGTCAATGTAATTCTCCGGTTGGAACGTTACTGAAGATTTATGTTAAAAACATTCTAAAGATTGATTCAATACATTGTTTGACATGTTTCTACTGACTGTTACGGAACTTTTTGACATTTCGTCTGCTTTTAGTGAACGCGCTTCCTGACTTTGGATTTGTTTACCAAACACACTAACAAAAATAGCTATTTGGACATAAATGATGGACATTACCGAACAAAACGAACATTTCTTGTGGGAGTCCTGGGAGTGCATTCCGACGAAGATCAGCAAAGGTAAGTGAAGATTTATAATGCTTTTTATGAGTTTTGTTGACTGCACAATTTGGCGGGTAACTGTATGGCTTCCTTTTGTGGCTGAACGCTGTTCTCAGATTATTGAATATTGTGCTTTTGCCGTAAAGCTTTTGAAATCTGACACAGCGGTTGCATTAAGAACAAGTGTATCTTTAATTCTATGTAAAACATGTATCTTTCATCAAAGTTTATGATGAGTATTTATGTTATTTGACGTGGCTCTCTGCAATTTCTCCGGATATTTTGGAGGCATTTCTGAACATGGCGCCAATGTAAACTGAGGTTTTTGGATATAAATATGAACTTTATCGAAAACATATATGTATTGTGTAACATGAAGTCCTATGAGTGTCATCTGATGAAGATCATCAAAGGTTAGTGATTCATTTTATCTCTTTCTGCTTTTTGTGACTCCTGTCTTTGGCTGGGAAAATGACTGTGTTTGTCTGTGATTTTGCGGTGACCTAACATAATCGTTTGTGGTGCTTTCGCTGTAAAGCCTATTTGAAATCGGACACTTTGGTGGGATTAACAACAAGATTACCTTTAGAATGGTATAAGATACATGTATGTTTGAGGAATTTTAATTATGAGATTTCTGTTGTTTGAATTTGGCGCCCTGCACTTTCACTGGCTGTTGTCATATCATCCCGTTAACGGGATTGCAGCCATAAGAAGTTCATCCTTAAAAGTCTATTGACACACCAGTGCGTCAATCTAAGTAACATAATAAAATATTCACCATCAAAATCCGTCAGTTTAAGCTAGAGATATTTTTAGCATGGGCTGTGTCTCAATCCACCACATCCGCCTATGTCGGCCTTCCGCATCTGCGGTGGAAGGTGGCTGAGTTACAGCGGTGTTAGTCAGACCATGAGACATCCTGAAAATCACGTAAACAGCAGTTTTAATGGCCTTTGTGAAAAAGAGGGGTATCCCAGCTTTGCATTCCTATTTTATTTATCAACTCCTAAATATGCGAACTGCACCATTTTAGGCTGAGTTTTTAGCAGCAGCATGGTTAAGCATGTTACTGCTTGGCAATTCACAGTGAGTGGGGTTAAATGTAACACCAGTCAATTGTAAGGTAACTTGGGGTACAATGCCACTCTAGCTCAAAATCTTTTTTTGGGAGTGACTTAAAAGATTGTGATAAGACAAATCATATTTTTAGTTGACCAAGAGTAGTGGCAACCAAGGAAAGTGTGGGCGGAAAATTTGTGACATGAAGTGTTTTCTGTGAGAAGTACAGGCAGGTAAGTACAGGCCGGGTGGCGAGTTCTCAAGTTACCCTAACAGGTACATTATACTACATTATACATGATACATTATTACTGTTATATTCAGTGTTTTTGCTAGTTTTTTGGAGAAATCAAATTCTTTAGTAGGATAATAACTAGTTAAAGGATTTGGGATATGGCTAATGATTAGCCCAATGGGGTAAATGCAGATAGGCAACCCCACGCTTCAGCCTATTTATTTGCACTTTGCTGCCTCAGCTGGGCTACAGCTGATCATGTTTATTGCTAATAGCATACCTGATAATATGGACCATGCATAGGCCCAATATGTTAAAAAATTATTTTAACAAATCATTTTACCTATGTGTTATTGGGCTCATTCTGGATGTGGAAATTATATATTAGATGGTGTCAGAATACTTTCATTCATTTTGGAGTAGAATGTCCCTTTAAAAAAAGTCACCAGAACTGAGCTTCTCAGTCCACCCCAATAGGAATATATTATGTTCAGCAGAGAGACAAGTAACCCATTTGAACAAAATACTTTTATGACCAGCCTTTACACAAAGTAAGTAAAAGTCTAAACCAAGATGAGTAGCTATAATGCCATTGAGATTTAACCGATTATACACAGTGGTGTAGTGCAATTTTTTTAGGTGCCGGAGCGCATAAAATTACATAATTTCTCAATCAACGTTTGCACAGTAGCCTGTTGAATAATATCCTTTTATATGCATAAAGAGGCATCATCCAAATGGAACGTCTGCCTATGTCTACACACATTGACTTGAATAAAATGTATATTTAATACCCTTAAACATCAAATTAGGCCTACCTCATTTTTTGGGGTCTTACATAAAAAAATTATAGTATGCTATTACATTCAGGCTGTTATGCAGAATACTAATTAATCATTCATTAAGTGATCTTGTGAGACATTGATTCATCGCTCCAGTGTGTTCCAGCAGCACTACACCCCTGATTATACTAAGTGGTGGCATGTCTTCTGGGGTATGCATGGGTGTCCGAGCTGTGTGCAACTAGTTTTAACAGACAGCTCGGTGCATTCACCTTGTCAACACTTCTTACAAAAACAAGTAATGATGAAGTCAATCTCTACTCCACTTTGAGTCATGAGATTGACATGCATATTATTAATATTAGCTTGCCGTGTACATTTAAGGGCCAGCCGTGATGCCGTGTTCTGAGCCAATTGTAATTTTCCAACAAAGTCCCTCTGTTGCACCTGACCACACGACTGGACAGTAGTCCAGGTGCGACAAAACTAGGGACTGTAGGACCTGCCTTGTTGATAGTGTTGTTAAGGCAGAATAACACTTTATTATGAAGAGACTTCTCCCCCATCTTAGCTACTGTTGTATCAACAGTAACCAAAACATGATCAATAAAGCGTACCTTTCGGTGAAAAAGGAAAAAAAACATACAAAAAAAGGACAACAGTGTGTCTAAAAGTTATTTTCCAGAATCTACCAGTCACTGCCCTTCTTCATGAGCCTTTCTAAAAGCTCCCTGGTCTTTGTAGTTGAATCTGTGCTTGAAATTCATTAATTGACTAAGGGACCTTACATATGTATGTATGGGGGACAGAGTAAGGGGTAGTCATAAAAAAAACATGTCAACATCCTAGAGTGAGTCCATATAACTTACTATGTGATTTGTTAAGCCACATTTGACCTCTGAACTAATTTAGGTTTGCCTAAACAAAAGAGTTGAATACTTACGCAACAACTATATTTTAGTTATTTTATTTGTATTAATTTATAAAAATGTGCAGAATTGTATTTTCACTTTGACGTCAGAGTATTTTGTGTAGATCAATGACAATTCAATCTATTTCAATCCCACTTTGTAACGAAACAGAATGTGAAAAAAGTTCAAGGGGTGTAGACTTTTCTATAGGCACACACATACAATACACACCACCACAAAAACCCCGCAGACAGACACACACACTTCACATGAAGTGTTAAATGCTGTGTTAAATGAGGCCTCACCTCCTGGTTACACTAGTGACCATATCCCCCGTGCATCCCGCAAAGGCGGAGGTGTTGCTAACATTTACGATAGCAAATTTCAATTAAATGTTTTTTTTTAAATGACGTTTTCGTCTTTTGAGCTTC
The DNA here is from genome assembly GCF_045679555.1 of Salvelinus alpinus. NCBI lineage: Eukaryota > Metazoa > Chordata > Actinopteri > Salmoniformes > Salmonidae > Salvelinus > Salvelinus alpinus. The sequence continues at coordinate 28,527,802 of NC_092092.1, forward strand.
TAGTCATGAAATCTATGCAGCCTACTCAATCACTTTTTATAGCTACTGTTTACAGGCCTCCTGGGCCATATACAGCGTTCCTCACTGAGTTCCCTGAATTCCTATCGGACCTTGTAATCATAGCAGATAATATTCTAATTTTTGGTGATTTTAATATTCACATGGAAAAGTCCACAGACCCACTCCAAAAGGCTTTCGGAGCCATCATCGACTCAGTGGGTTTTGTCCAACATGTCTCTTGACCTACTCACTGCCACAGTCCCATGGAATAAATGTTGTAGATCTTAATGTTTTTCCTCATAATCCTGGACTATCGGACCACCATTTTATTACGTTTGCAATCGCAACAAATAATCTCAGACCCCAACCAAGGAGCATCAAACGTCGTGCTATAAATTCTCAGACAACACAAAGATTCCTTGATGCCCTTCCAGACTCCTTCTGCCTACCCAAGGACGTCAGAGGACAAAAATCAATTAACCACCTAACTGAGGAACTCAATTTAACCTTGCGCAATACCCTAGATGCAGTTGCACCCCTAAAAACTAAAAACATTTGTCATAAGAAACTAGCTCCCTGGTATACAGAAAATACCCGAGCCCTGATCTCTCTTTTGACGAACATATCAAGACTGTTTCAAGGACAGCTTTTTTCCATCTACGTAACATTGCAAAAATCAGAAACTCTCTGTCCAAAAATGCAGAAAAATGAATCCATGCTTTTGTTAATTCTTTTTTTTACTCCCTTTTCTCCCCAATTTTCATGGTATCCAATCGCTAGTAATTACTATCTTGTCTCATCGCTACAACTCCCGTACGGGCTCGGGAAAGACGAAGGTCGAAAGCCATGCGTCCTCCGAAGCACAACCCAACCAAGCCGCAGCGCGCCTCCAACCCGGAAGCCAGCCACACCAATGTGTCGGAGGAAACACCGTGCACCCGCCCCCCTTGGCTAGCGCGCACTGCGCCCGGCCCGCCACAGGAGTCGCTGGAGCGCGATGAGACAAGGATATCCCTACCGGCCAAACCCTCCCTAACCCGGACGACGCTAGGCCAATTGTGCGTCGCCCCACGGACCTCCCGGTCGCGGCCGGCTGCGACAGAGCCTGGGCGCGAACCCAGAGACTCTGGTAGCACAGCTAGCGCTGCGATGCAGTGCTCTAGACCACTGCGCCACCCGGGAGGCCCCGCTTTTGTTACTTCTAGGTTAGACTACTGCAATGCTCTACTTTCCGGCTACCCGGATAAAGCACTAAATAGACTTCAGTTAGTGATAAATACGGCTGCTAGAATCCTGACTAGAACCAAAAAAATGTATCATATTACTCCAGTGCTAGCCTCCCTACACTGGCTTCCTGTTAAGGCAAGGGCTGATTTCAAGGTTTTACTGCTAACCTACAAAGCATTACATGGGCTTGCTCCTATCTATCTTTCCGATTTGGTCCTGCCGTACATACCTACACGTACGCTACGGTCACAAGACGCAGGCCTCCTAATTATCCCTAGAATTTCTATTTTTATGGAATGGTCTGCCTACCCATGTGAGAGACGCAGACTCGGTCTCAACTTTTAAGTCTTTACTGAAGACTCATCTTTTCAGTAGGTCATATGATTGAGTGTAGTCTGGCCCAGGAGTGTGAAGGTGAACGGAAAGGCTCTGGAGCAACGAACCGCCCTTGCTGTCTCTGCCTGGCCGGTTCCCCTCTCTCCACTGGGATTCTCTGCCTCTAACCCTATTACAGGGGCTGAGTCACTGGCTTACTGGTGCTCTTTCATGCCGTCCCTAGGAGGGGTGCGTCACTTGAGTGGGTTGAGTCACTGACGTGATCTTCCTGTCTGGGTTGGCGCCCCCCCTTGGGTTGTGCCGTGGCGGAGATCTTTGTGGGCTATACTCGGCCTTGTCTCAGGATGGTAAGTTGGTGGTTGAAGATATCCCTCTAGTGATGTGGGGGCTGTGCTTTGGCAAAGTGGGTGGGGTTATATCCTTCCTGTTTGGCCCTGTCCGGGGGTATCATCGGATGGGGCCACAGTGTCTCCTGACCCCTCCATTCTCAGCCTCCAGTATTTATGCTGCATTAGTTTATGTGTCGGGGGGCTATGGTCAGTCTGTTATATCTGGAGTACTTCTCCTGTCTTATCCGGTGTCCTGTGTGAATTTAAGTATGCTCTCTCTAATTCTCTCTTTCTCTCTCTCTCTCGGAGGACCTGAGCCCTAGGACCATGCCTCAGGACTACCTGGCATGATGACTCCTTGCTGTCCCCAGTCCACCTGGCCGTGCTGCTGCTCCAGTTTCAACTGTTCTGCCTGCAGCTATGGAACCCTGACCTGTTCACCGGACGTGCTACCTGTCCCAGACCAGCTGTTTTCAACTCTCTAGAGACCGCAGGAGCGGTAGAGATACTCTCAATGATTGGCTATGAAAAGCCAACTGACATTTACTCCTGAGGTGCTGACTTGCTGCACCCTCGACAACTACTGTGATTATTATTATTTGACCATGCTGGTCATTGATGAACATTTGAACATCTTGGCCATGTTCTGTTATAATCGCCACCCGGCACAGCCAGAAGAGGACTGGCCACCCCTCATAGCCTGGTTCCTCTCTAGGTTTCTTCCTAGGTTTTGGCCTTTCTAGGGAGTTTTTCCTAGCCACCGTGCTTCTACACCTGCATTGCTTGCTGTTTGGGGTTTTAGGCTGGGTTTCTGTACAGCACTTTGAGATATCAGCTGATGTAAGAAGGGCTATATAAATAAATTTGATTTGAGTTGATGATTTGATTTGATGAACAAGCTCAGGTACAGTACTACAAATACTGTAACTTGGACTCACCCCAGTCACAAGACTGCGATCTAGGGGTAAATCACCAGACGCATAACTGATATTACAGCTTCTATATTGTACTGAGGTAAAGGACACAGCTTGTACTGATGATCTCTAATGTTGATATAATCTCTTGTGAACAGACGAACATAGGGGTGGCAGATAGCCTAGTGGTTCGAGCGCCAGTAACCAAAAGGTTTCTAGATCAAATCCCCGAACTGACAAGGTAAAAATCTGTCGTTCTGCCCCTGAACAAGGCAGTTAACCCACTGTTCCTAGGCCGTCATTGTAAATAAGAATTTGTTCTTATTAACTGACTTGCCTAGTTAAATAAAGGTTAAATAAAAAAGTAAATGGTAGCACCTGTCAACAGACTGTGGGAGGCAACGATTAACAAAGTACTTTGTTCCGGTACACTGATTTTTTTGTCAATGATCATTCGCAGGTGGGGGGGGAAGGGACATTTGGCCCATAAGGACATGTCTAACAGATCAGATGGCGTGAAAAGACCTTTGCTCCTGTTCAAACACAAAAGGTTAATTTATTGACCAATGAGATCTTGAAGAGATCACTGATGACAACAACAACAAGAACATCATCAATAATGGTTCTGACAGCGATGACCCAGCATGCTTTGCTCTCTTGTTACATCAACGATAAGTGAACGACTAGCCTTTCTCATTAGCAACAAGCTGCTTCTTCATCGGACAGCCAACGCCGTGTATTCCCCCTTCCCGCTTTACGATGTTCGCTGCAGCGTTGCTAATTGACTGAAAAGTCAACCAAATTGCGTTTTGGTTATTGTGTTAACCTACTTGACGCTGTGGAAAGGGGTCTTGAGGTCACTGGTGACAACAACAACGACATTATCAATCACGGTTCAAACAGCGATAACCCGAAATGATTAGCTCTTGCCACTTAGACAATGACTGAACAGCCAGCTTCACAGAAATAAACTGCCTCTCTCATTAGCGACAAACTGCATTCTTCATCAGAGAGCGATCACCGTAGATTCCCTTTCCCGCTTTGCGATGCTTGCAGATGCTGCATCGTTAATTGACTGTCATTTTCAAAAGTCAATCTAACTGCGTTTTGGTTATTTTGTTAATAGTCTTGACTCTGTGGAAAGGGCGGTTGGCCCTGCCCACGAGAGAGAGGATCACACAGGCAATAAATTTGCCTCTCCGCCATAATTTAATTCAAGGAACCAGATGACTAACGACAAATGTTAAAGTGGGTCAAATCATTAATTCCTCCGTCTAGTACTGAAGACAAATGCTGTCGTGGTGTTTCAACCTTAAATGCAGCGTAGACTCGTCTTATACTGTACAAAAAGAGGATGAAGGGTAGGGAGGCATGGGATTACGATGGCAGGTGATTGATCAAGCACCCTGAATATGGCTTTAAACAATGTATTTTTTTGTGTATTTTTTGTATAATATTACCTTTTTTTTCCTTTTTTTTCACTCTATATACAAACAACAACTTACAGACACACACAAACAATGACTACATCTCATCTGTCCAGACCAACATGCTCACACCCCCATCCCTAGTGCCTGCATGATTGCCCATCATATTTCAATAGTAAATCATTAGATTTTTCTATTATGTTAATGATGGCGGATTGATTGATTTCCAAGTTTTTCATATACATTTTTTCTAAATGAGTGATGAGAAGAGAATCATCCAGCCAATTGGGTATCTCACTACACCACCATATTCCAAGTCTTCCAAGACAGACAACTTTCTAGCTCCGCCCACAACTTCCAGACTTGATAGCATTCCCAGAAAGCATTGATTATTGAGTCATTATTAGTTTTACACTTAAGACATGACTCTGCCATTGTGCTGTAGAATTTGTGAATTTTGTCTCTTGTATAATACATTCTACACATAAGTTTATACGGGATTAAGCGTACATTTTCATTAAATGTAATTTCGTTAGTTATGCCCCTAAACATTTAAAATCTAAATTTTGTGATATGTAACTTTTAAGTTGGATGTATTTGAAACTATATACATTTGTTAGTCAAAAATTACTTTTTAATTCTGTCATGGAATAAATGTATTTCCTGTTACCAAGTAATTTACAGTATCTATGCCTTTAGTTTTCCATGTGGACCAATTTATCTGTGAATTCTGAAAAGCTATCCAAGGATTGTTCCATAGGGTTGTGTTTTTAAGAAGTTTGACTTGATTTGATCTATTAGAATCCCCATTAGCCGATGCCAAAGGCGACAGCTAGTCCTTAACAGGGTCCGACACGTAACAAAATATACATTAGAGACAAAATACTTTACAATTTACTAAACATTTAAAAACATTAACATGTTGTTTGTGTGTGTGTGTGTATCTATCAGTTACACATACAGTGCATTCGGAAAGTATTCAAACCCCTTCCCTTGCTCCACATTTTGTTACGTTACAGCCTTATTCTAAAATGATTCTCTGGTCTGATGAAACCAATATTGAACTCTTTGGCCTGAATGCCAAGCATCACATCTGGCGGAAACCTGGCACCATCCCTACGGTGAAGCATGGTGGTGGCAGCAGCTGTGGGGATGTTTTTAAGCAGCAGGGACTGGGAGACTAGTCAGGATTGAGGGAGAGATGAACGGAGCAAAGTAGAGCGATCCTTGATGAAAACCTCAGGACTTCAGACTGGGGCGAAGGTTCACCTTCCAACAGGACAACGACCCTAAGCACACAGCCAAGACAACGCAGGAGTGGCTTTGGGACAAGACTCTGAATGTCCTTGAGTGGCCGAGCAAGAATCCGTACTTGAACACGATCGAACATCTCTGGAGAGACCTGAAAATAGCTGTGCAGCGACGCTCCCCATCCAACCTGGCAGAGCTTGAGAGGATCTGCAGAGAAGAATGGGAGAAATTCCCAAATACAGGTGTGCCAAGCTTGTAGCGTCATACCCAAGAAGAATTGAGGCTGTAATCACTGCCAAAGGTGTTTCAACAAAGTACTGAGTAAAGGGTCTGAATACTTATGTAAATGTGATTTTAGTTTTTTTTTTTGTAAATAATTTGCAAACATTTCTAAAAAACTGTTTTTGCCTTGTCATTATGTGGTATTGTGTGTGGATTGATGAGGGAAAAAAGCAAACAATTTTATCCATTTTAGAATAAAGCTGTAACGTTAAAAAAAAGGAAGGGAAAAATGAAGGGGTCTGAATACTTTCCGAATGCACTGTACATGTCAGTACATAAACACAACAAGTAGGTCACATGGGGGAGAGGCGTTGTGCTTTGAGGTATTGCTTTATTCGTTTTTTGAGTCGTATTGGTTCTTGTAGAATACGTTTAATTTTCTTCCATATTGTTATAGTGTTCTTAACTATGAAGTTGTTAAATGTTCTTAGGTTTATCCTTTGTAAATAGACACATAAAAATATGCTGGGGATGAGCATGCGCATCTTCAATATGTACCCATTATTCCTGTTTAGTGCATTTAACTATATGTCGCAAGTAAAAGCCTTTGTTAGCGAGTTGATACAATTCCAAGTCTGGCAGGTTAAAACCCTCCTCAGACTCCTTTTTATTCTATGAGTTTTATTTGCCCATATAAAGTCTTATGACTGAGTATACTTTTCTAAAGAATGTCTTCGGTGGGGTAATTGGTATTACTGAAAAGAAATACCAAAACTTTGGCAGCCATTTATTCTAAAGAGGTTTATTCTACCTGTAATATTTACTGGAAGATTATTTTATTTAATTCGATCTGCATTCAAATTGTTGAGTAGTTATCTATATATTTGTTGTCATTTATTAAGCATCCAAAGTATTTAATATTTTTTGTGGTCCACTTAAAGGATTGCTGTAGATCATGAGTTATTATTTTTATTTTTCCTATTGCCATTATTTCATTTTTTCCCACGTTAATTTTATATCCTGAGATTGAGTATTCTGAAAACAATTTTAGCAAAGGGGGCATTGAGTTTTCAATATTGGTCAGGTGTTCCAGGAGATCATCTGCAAATAATTTGAGTTTATATTCATGTTCACTATTACTCATACCTGTTACGTTTGGGTCCTGTCTAATTCTTTCTGCAAGCAGTTCAATTACCAGTGCGTGCAAACAGGAGGGGGGAAGAGGGGACATCCCTGTCTTGTGCCCCTTTCTAAAGCAATTTCATCAGATAATGTATTATTTTTGTATATTTTTGCTTTAAGACATCTATACAATATCCTTATTACATTTATTATTTCAACTGGAAAGTTGAAAGCTTCCAAAGTTTTTAATAGAAAACACCATTCAAGATGGTCAAAAGCCTTTTCGGCATCGAAAGCCATTATTGATAAATCTTTTTTCTTTGCATATTGTATTAAACTGAAACATGTTCTAGTATTTGTTTGTGTCTATTTTTAATAAACCCTGTTTGATTGATATGTATCAAGTCTTGCCATTCTATTGCTTATAAGCTTTTTTATTATTTTATTGTCACAATTTATTAAACCTACGGTTCTATAATCAGCAGGGGACTCTCCAGAACAATGTGTTGGTTTTTAATGACAAACACATTTTCCATTTAAAGTTACATTTTCTTCCAAGAGTGTCTGCATTGCATATCTAGTGTTGGGTTTGTAAGTAAATATTTCACTGTCAGGTCTACAGTACACCTGTTGTATTCGGCGCATGTGACAAATAAAATTTGATTTGATTTGAAGATCATTACTGATCTCCATCAGACACATGGATTCCCACAATACACACAGAGATGGCTGAGGACTATGAGGTTGGTGATTGATCATATGAATATGGTGTGCGTGGATGCTATGATAGTCATGTTGTTTGTTTTGTACTATACACAAAATGAAATGTGTTTTCTAACAAATGAAAGGCTGAATGCACAAACATGATTTCCAGTAACACAATCTAGGCTACAGTGTACCATGATTTAACTTTACATCTACAATGTATTCTGATAGGAGAAGAACCAGACAACATTCTGCAGACAATAAAAAGCTTACAGAACATAAGTACATTGTATTGTAGGAAACTAAAGGAAGGCCAGAGAGTTGCCTGGTGTGTATTGTATTCCATTTTAACAGTCGATTGTGACTGGGATTGAGGCTTGTCCTGGTATTTAGTCTATAGGCAGAGGAGTTCTAGAGGCAGAGGGGAGTTCTAGAGGCAGAGGGGACTATTAACTAGTATCTGTTTAAAGAGGATGGAGGGACATCCACTACAGTAAAGGAGAAGATAAGAGGAAAAGAGGATCTGGCTGTATATACCATACTTCCTCTCGCTCTATAAACCACTCTCTCCCCCCAACTGAAGTTCAGACACTCCTCCCGTTCCCTCGTCACTCTTTTAACAGTCGATAAGAAAAAGCCTTTCATTTGGTATCAAGTGAAATGTGCTCTGTCCCTGATGCAGAATTAGACTGAAGACAAGGAGAGAGAAAAAGCTGCCGCCGCATCCTATTAGCAAGTGTAATTTAGACAATTCCTATTTTTAGAAAGAAGGGGGGAAGAGAGGCACATGGAGAGAGAGATGGAGAAAAGGGGGAAGAGAGTGGCACATGGAGAGAGAGAAAGAGAGAGTCAGAGAGGGGAGAGAGAGAGAGATGAGTGCTATTAGTGCTGGCAGAGGGCTTTGTGATATTTTGATGTTATCACTGGGCTATTATGAGAACAAGGAGTCTCTCTCAAACACACACACCATTTGACGGAAGACCTTTCCTGTCACTCTGGAGGGCATTAAAACACACACTTCAAATAATAATAATAATCATTTGGTGGGTGCTTATATTTGTCCTATTTCAAGTGTGTATTAATACTCATGTGTGAACTGGAAATGTGCTTTCTGCATATCACAACTCTCCCTGAGACACCCTCGGAGAGCGGTGTGCGTGTGTTTGGATGTACAGTGGCTTGCGAAAGTATTCACCCCCCTTAGCATTTTTCCTATTTTGTTGCCTTACAACCTGGAATTAAAATAGATTGTTGGGGGATTGTATCATTTGATTTACACAACATGCCTACCACTTTGAAGATGCACAATTTTGGGGGGGTGAAACAAACCAGAATTAAGACAAAAAAACAGAAAACTTGAGTGTGCATAACTATTCACCCCTCCAAAGTACATACTTTGTAGAGCCACCTTTTGCAGCAATTACAGCTGCAAGTCTCTTTTTTCAAGGCAAAACTGCTCCAGCTCCTTCAAGTAGGATGGGTTCCGCTGGTGTACAGAAATATTTAATTCATACCACAGATTCTCAATTGGTTTGAGGTCTGGGCTTTGACTAGGCCATTCCACGACATTTACATGTTTCCACTTAAACTCCTCGAGTGTTGCTTTAGCAGTATGCTTATGGTCATTGTCCTGCTGGAAGGTGAACCTCCGTCCCAGTCTCAAATCTCTGGAAGACTGAAACAGGTTTCCCTCAAGAATTTCCCTGTATTTAGCGCCATCCATCATTCCTTCCATTCTGACCAGTTTCCCAGTCCCTGCCCGATTAAAAACATCCCCACAGCATGATGCTGCTGTGGGGATGGTATTCTTGGGGTTATGAGAGGTGTTGAATTTGTTCCAGACATAGGGCTTTCCTTGATGGCCAAAAAGCTCAATTTTAGTCTCATCTGACCAGAGTACCTTCTTCCATATGTTTGGAGTCTCCCACATGCCTTTTGGTGAACACCAAACATGTTTGATTATTTTTTTTCTTTAAGCAATGGCTTTTTTCTGGCCACTCTTCCGTAAAGCCCAGCTCTGTGGAGCGTACGGCTTAAGTGATCCTATGGACAGATACTCCAATCCCCGCTGTGGAGCTTTGCAGTTCCTTCCGGGTTCTCTCTGATTAATGCCCTCCTTGCCTGTTCCGTGAATTTTGGTGGGCGGCCCTCTCTTGGCAGGTTTGTTGTGGTACAATATTCTTTCCATTTTTTAATAATGGATTTAAATGGTGCTCCTTGATGTTCAAAGTTTCTGATATTTTTTATAACCCAACCCTGATCTGTACTTCTCCACAACCTTGTCCCTGACCTGTTTGGAGAGCTCCTTGGTCTTCATGGTGCCGCTTGCTTGGTGATGCGCCTTGCTTAGTGGTGTTGCAGACTCTGGGGTCTTTCAGAACAGGTGTATATATACTGAGATCATGTGACAGATCATGTGGCACTTAAATAAAGTCCACCTGTGTGCAATCTAACTAATTGTTACTTCTGAAGATAATTGGTTGCACCAGATCTTATTTACAGGTTTCATAGCAAAGAGGGGTGAATACATATGCACGCACCACTTTTCCGTTTTAATTTTTTTTCATTTCACTTCACCAATTTGGACTATTTTGTGTATATCCATTACATGAAATCCAAATAAAAATCTATTTAAATTACAGGTTGTAATGCAACAAAATAGGAAAAACGCCAAGGGGGATGAATACTTTTGCAAGGCACTGTATGTGTGTGTGGTTCCGTGTTATGCCTCGCTGCAGGTGAGAATCGCTGACTACTAATGAATGTCCTCATCTCATACGAGTTGTTACTTACTGAACCTAAACATCCTGTCTGATGATCTGATGCGACCTGCTGGAAGAACTTTCCTAAAACTTCAGTTAGCCGTCATCAGTCCGTTACATCACAAAGAGACGCGGAAATTCTGACAGCACCGCAGCAAGGATCATTTAAAGTTAACAGCCCTCAACAGAGAATGACATCTCCTTTTAAAAAGAAAACCTTTTCGGCCTCCCCTCTTTGTGCGGATAAAAAATGTATGAAGAGAAATTAAACAGATCACTGCCTCTCTATGGCTACAGGAACAAAGGAAGTATTAATTGAGAGACAAGAGAGGGAAGAAGCACAGAGGCGGGTCGGGGTGAACAGTTAAAGGAAATACTACTATATAGTCGTTTCTGTCCAGTTAGACCAAAGCCAACTTATCAACAGGTTAAGATCAGAGGTGCCAGATAGAGAAAAGGATGAATTTTCTGGTCCCAATCATTAGCATCATTACTCAAAGGCAGTCTGAAACGTTTTGGTCTGTGGTTCTACAGCAAGGTCATCGCAGACAACGGAGCAAGATGTCTTAAATGTCTTTCCAAACTATTTAACACTGTACATCTCATTTCCTACGAGAACATTATGGTAAATCTACATTAGGGAGAGATGTCAGGGCCTGTCTGCTCTGCTCCCCAGGTTCACACCCCTCACCATACAGGACAGGGATCGTATGGAGTCATGGAAACACTGCCATCTATGGGTTAAAGGTATAGCAGAGCAGTCAGGATGGGTAGGCAGGAGCGATCCATGCATTATCTAGGTGGGAGAAGAAACGTTAATACGTCACACATACGTCCAGACACTACTAGGAAAGAACAGATACAAGCAGCAACTATGGTTAACAAACACCACTGTGAATATCTGATTTAAATCAGGAGGGCAGACAATTATGATGGAAATTAAACTTCCATTAGATATTAGAGGGAGACAATTATGTTAGCATAATGATGATTACTGCTACCTTCTCTTCTACCATTATAGTACATTGATTAGAAATTCTCTACCATTCTAGATAGGATGACAGTGAAAGAAGTTGTCTAATAACCACTGTATGGAAAGTACAGTCATTTACTTTGACAGAGGTGAATTCTACCCAGCTATTCTGTTGATAAACTACTGAGTATTTAGGCTACTTTGACATATCCCAGATAGTCAGTTGATTATCTGTCTCAGTATTTACTTTAACATGTCTGTTAAATTATCTCTGCTGATCTGTTGATTACATAATATATCTATATTAAGATCCTGGTTTCCAACAGCAGCCTTTAATATTTCCTGCCTTGTTGTGTTGGCAGCCACACGCTCATTAGCCACTGAAGTTCCAGGAAGTGTTGTGCAGGTGTCAACAGCAGCCCCAACATTCCCTAACGCTGTGTTTCATATTCAGACTAACACAAAGAAGAGCACTCACATTCAAACTTCTCTACCTGCGAGGATGAAAGGAACGTTTTGCCACAGCTAAAACACCAGGTATACTGTACCTATCTCACTCTCTTCTTTGTTCTCTCCCTCTACTAGGCTACTTCCACAGCTACTTCTCTCTCTCATGTGAGAATCTCCAGAGGCCCATTACTCAAATCCAGCCTGTTAATCAGGTCAAGAGGTCAGCCTAAAGACAATCCAATATAAATAACATTTAATCTCCCTACAACTACCATTACAGACGATTTCGAACGGAGGACAGGGATTTCATGGGCCAGTTTCCAGTTTTCAATCAGAGATTTGATTTCCGTCCTATATAAAGTAATGCTTAAGGACTTGAAGCAAAACTCACTTGTGCTTTTCACTGTGCCTGGCATGTTATAAACATATGGACAATTGCACTGTAATGGAATTACGCTTTGACGCTGTTTTCTTTTTCACTTTAAAAATGTATGCCAAACAAAAAAACACTGATTTCAAATTTTAACAAACCATACAGCTCTATGTACAATGACTACTTTGAACAATTTCCACAGAAAAATTTACAAAAACTAATTTAGTGGAAGAACTGTGCAGATGTGATCTTCAGTAGCTGAATTAGTGTACAATCTACCTCAGGTTCTTATGTGACCACATTTTCCAAAAACTCACAATATCTGCTCTGTATTAAGATTCAAAGATGTCTGCAGAAAAAAATGGGATTGAAGATTGAGATTGAAAAAGTATATTTTGGTTATTGAATGTGAAGTATGTGAAGTGGATTTACACCCAGTAACGGAATTACATCATGGGTCCCTGATCTGTACTACACAGAGATGCATAATTATGGATATGAATGTCATTCTCCTCATGTTTCACAAGTTTGGACAGCGCAGTGCAGAGTAGAGCAGAGATCAGTAGAGTTCAGTACAGTACATTATACTGTACTCAACTGCAGGGGTTCCCAAACTTTTCTACTCAGGCCCACCTTCCAGCATTGGGGAACCCCTATGGGCACAAGCATGTTCATGACACAAACTGTTCACACCCCTCTTGTTGACAGAGAGAAAATGTTGCATGTTTTAAACCTTATTTCCTGCAATTCTATACATTTTGCCAGGAGGTGCAGAGACGATTTGCAATTTTACAGCTCATGTTCTTGCAATTCTATACATTTTGCCATGTCTAATGTGTATCCATGTGATATTTAAGTGACTCAAACATTAGAACAAAATCTATGGGCTAAAAAACATGGGCTTGATCTGGACATATAAATAACTCTAAGGTATGCAATGACTGACATGACAGGAGGATTCTATTAGTGAATTCTACTATTACAACTTTCAAGAGTAAGTTGTAAGCCGGACTGAGTTCCAACCCCAAAAATGCCTCACAGTTTGGGAACCTGCTCTACTGTACTATAATCTACTTTTCTTTAATGTACTGACCTGTATTGTACTCTACTACTGTATTGTACTGTACTCTACTCACTATACTGTACTATCCAAACTTATGAAACATACATCTATGATAGGTTCAGATTTGGTCCAGTGCGGTCCGCCAGGGTGGACTGACCAAATTTCAATGACGTCCGGTGTTGGCCGGTGCTCAGTGGGTGAGGATGCTGGTTACAGTAAATGGAAGCAGAGGGGACTCATGTAGGTGTCAGTAAAAGCTGGGAAATGTGACATTAACTGGAAAGTGAGAGAGAGGCAAAGAGAAAGAAAGATGGCTACTAATTGTCTACTAATTGGTTGATGATTGATCAAACTTATTTTCCTATATCTGTTTTACTACAAAACATAAAAACACAGGGCCTCCCGAGAGGCGCAGTGGTCTAAGGCACAGGAGTAGCAGTACTAGCTGTGCCACTAGAGATCCTGGTTCGAGTCCAGGCTCTGTCGCAGCCAGCCGCGACCGGGAGACCCATGGGGCAGTGCACAATTGGCCCAGCGTCGCCTGGGTTAGGGAAGGGTTTGGTCGGCAGGGATATTCTTGTCCCATCGCTCTCTAGCGATTCCTGTGGCGGGCTGGGCGCAATGCACTCATACACGGTCGCCAGGTGTACGGTGTTTCCTCCGACACATTGTTGCGGCTGGCTTCCGGGTTAAGCGGCATACTGTCAAGAAGCAGTGCGGCTCGGCTGGGTTGTGTTTCGGAGGATGCACAGCTCTCGACCTTCGCCTGTTCCCAGTCTGTACGGGAGTTGCAGCGATGGGACAAAACAGTAACTACCAATTGTATACCATGAAATTGGGGAGAAAAAGGGATAAAAATAAATAAAAAACAATTAAAACACATTTTCCCCATATGTAGATGTTGGGATGGTGCTGATAAATATGGAGTTGGACATTTTTTTAAATGTTCTTTAACACTCTTGGTTTGACCACCAGAAAGACAACGAAAACAGTTATGAGCTGAACATAACAGTATGCAAGTGGAAGGGAGCAGGTGACCCAACTGTGGTTTGTGACTGTTATGATTTCCCATTGTAGCCAATTCAGTTGCAGTAAATCCGTTACAGATTTTTGGGTAATTCGGTTACCAATTTGGTAACGGAATTACAAGTTTTAATCACTTAATAATTCATAAACAAAATCACTAAAACCAATTGGTAGGTCTACCTTTACTTCTGTGAACTTTCATTATGCTCCCTTTATGAGGGAGAGAAATGTGAAAATATCTTAAAGATAGTAATGGTATTAAAAGGCACAAGGCAATATTTCTTAAACTTACAGAAGGTAAGCAATTTCTCCAAAACAAAATATACGTATTGATATTAGTTGGCAGGGGTCTTTAGGTCAACATTCTTGTCTTTTGATGTACAGTCGTGGCCAAAAGTTTTGAGAATGACACAAATTTTCAAAGTCTGCTGCCTCAGTGTCTTTAGACATTTTTATCAGATGTTACTATGGAATACTGAAGTATAATTACAGGCATTTCATAAGTGTCAAAGGCTTTTATTGACAATTACATGAAGTTGATGCAAAGAGTCAATATTTGCAGTGTTGACCCTTCTTTTTCAAGACCTCTGCAATCCGCCCTGGCGTGCTGTCAATTAACTTCTGGGCCACATCCTGACTAATGGCAGCCCATTCTTGCATAATCAATGCTTGGAGTATGTCAGAATTTGTGTGTTTTTGTTTGTCCCCCCGCCTCTTGAGGATTGACCACAACTTCTCAATGGGATTAAGATCTGGGGAGTTTCCTGGCCATGGACCCAAAATATCGATGTTGTGTTCCCCGAGCCACTTAGTTATCACTTTTGCCTTATGGCAAGGTGCTCCATCTTGCTGGAAAAGGCATTGTTCGTCACCAAACTGTTCCTGGATGGTTGGGAGAAGTTCTTCTCGGATGCACTCACACCTGCCTGCTGCCATTCCTGAGCAAGCTCTGTACTGGTGGTGCCCCGATCCCGCAGCTGAATCAACTTAAGAAGACGGTCCTGGCGCTTGCTGGACTTTCTTGGGTACCCTGAAGCCTTCTTCACAACAATTGAACCGCTCTCCTTGAAGTTCTTGATGATCTGATAAATGGTTGATTTAGGTGCAATCTTACTGGCAGCAATATCCTTGCCTGTGAAGCCCTTTTTGTGCAAAGCAATGATGACGGCACGTGTTTCCTTGCAGGTAACCACGGCTGACAGAGGAAGAACAATGATTCCAAGCACCACCCTCCTTTTGAAGCTTCCAGTCTGTAATTCGAACTCAATCAGCATGACAGAGTGATCTCCAGCCTTGTCCTCGTCAACACTCACACCTGTGTTAACGAAAGAATCACTGACATGATGTCAGTTGGTCCTTTTGTGGCAGGGATGAAATGCAGTGGGAATTTTTGGGGGATTCAGTTCATTTGCATGGCAAAGAGGGACTTTGCAATTAATTGCAATTCATCTGATCACTCTTCATAACATTCTGGAGTATATGCAAATTGCCATCATACAAACTGAGGCAGAAGACTTTGTGAAAATTAATATTTGCGTCATTCTCAAAACTTTTGGCCACGACTATATTTCTGATGCCCTAAGACTTTTTCTAGTATATGTTTTTTTTAAGACCCCTTTCCATCTGCTTTTCCAGAAATCAAAGCCTTTACTTATGCAAATTTTTACGATGGAAAATAGTCATAATCCTGGACTATCGGACCACCATTTTATTACGTTTGCAATCGCAACAAATAATCTGCTCAGACCCCAACCAAGGAGTTTCAAAAGTCATGCTATAAATTCTCAGACAACCCAAAGATTCCTTGATGCCCTTCCAGACTCCCTCTGCCTACCCAAGGACATCAGAGGACAAAAATCAGTTAACCACCTAACTGAGGAACTCAATTTAACCTTGCGCAATACCCTAGATGCAGTTGCACCCCTAAAAACTAAAAACATTTGTCATAAGAGACTAGTTCCCTGGTATACAGAAAATACCCGAGCTCTGAAGCAAGCTTCCAGAAAATTGGAACGGAAATGGCGCCACACCAAACTGGAAGCCTTCCGACTAGCTTGGAAAGACAGTACCGTGCAGTATCGAAGAGCCCTCACTGCTCCTCAATCATCCTATTTTTCCAACTTAATTGAGGAAAATAAGAACAGTCCGAAATTTATTTTTGATACTGTCGCAAAGCTAACTGAAAATCAGCATCCCCCAAGAGAAGATGGCTTTCACTTCAGCAGAAATAAATAAATGAACTTCTTTGAGGAAAAGATCATGATCATTAGAAAGCAAATTACGGACTCCTCTTTAAATCTGCGTATTCCTCCAAAGCTCAGTTGTCCTGAGTCTGCACAACTCTGCCAGGACCTAGGATCAAGGGAGACACTCAAGTGTTTTAGTGCTATATCTCTGGACACAATGATGAAAATAATCATGGCCTATAAACCTTCAAGCTGCATACTGGACCCGATTCCAACTAAACTACTGAAAGAGCTGCTACCTGTGCTTGGCCCTCCTATGTTGAACATAATAAATGTCTCTCTGTCCACCGGATGTGTACCAAACTCAGTAAAAGTGGCATTAATAAAGCCTCTCTTGAAAAAGCCAAATCTTGACCCAGAAAATTTTAAAAAACTAATCGGCCTATATCGAATCTTCCATTCCTCTCAATTTTTAGAAAAAGCTGTTGCACTGCAACTCACTGCCTTCCTGAAGACAAACAATGTATACAAAATACTTCAGTCTGGTTTTAGACCCCATCAGAGCACTGAGACTGCACTTGTGAAGGTGGTAAATTACCTTTTAATGGAGTCAGACTGAGGCTCTGCATCTGTCCTCGTGCTCCTAGACCTTAGTGCTGCTTTAGATACCATCGATCACCACATTCTTTTGGAGAGATTGGAAACCCAAATTGGTCTACATGGACAAGTTCTGGCCTGGTTTAGATCTTATCTGTCAGAAAGATATCGGTTTGTCTCTGTGAATGGTTTGTCCTCTGACAAATCAACTGTACATTTCGGTGTTCCTCAAGGTTCCGTTTCAGGACCACTATTGTTTTACCTCTTGGGGATGTCATTCGAAAACATAATGTTAACTTTCACTGCTATGTGGATGTCACACAGCTGTACATTTCAATGAAACATGGTGAAGCCCCAAAATTGCCCTCGCTAGAAGCCTGTGTTTCAGACATAAGGAAGTGGATGGCTGCAAACGTTCTACTTTTAAACTCGGACAAAACAGAGATGCTTGTTCTAGGTCCCAAGAAACAAAGAGATCTTCTGTTGAATCTGACAATTAATCTTGATGGTTGTACAGTCGTCTCAAATAAAACTGTGAAGGACCTCGACGTTACTCTGGACCCTGATCTCTCTTTTGACGAACATATCAAGACTGTTTCAAGGACAGCTTTTTTCCATCTACGTAACATTGCAAAAATCAGAAACTTTCTGTACAAAAATGCAGAAAAATTAATCCATGCTTTTGTTACTTCTAGGTTAGACTACTGCAATGCTCTACTTTCCGGCTACCATGATAAAGCACTAAATAAACTTCAGTTAGTGCTAAATACGGCTGCTAGAATCCTGACTAGAAACAAAAAATTTGATCATATTACTCCAGTGCTAGCCTCCCTACACTGGCTTCCTGTTAAGGCAAGGGCTGATTTCAAGGTTTTACTCCTAACCTACAAAGCATTACATGGGCTTGCTCCTACCTAATCTTTCCGATTTGGTCCTGCCGTACATACCTACGCGTACGCTACGGTCACAAGACGCAGGCCTCCTAATTGTTCCTAGAATTTCTAAGCAAACAGCTGGAGACAGGGCTTTCTCCTATAGAGCTCAATTTTTATGGAATGGTCTGCCTACCCATGTGAGAGACGCAGACTCAGTCTCAACTTTTAAGTATTTACTGAAGACTCATCTTTTCAGTAGGTCATATGATTGAGTGTAGTCTGGCCCAGGAGTGTGAAGGTGAACGGAAAGGCACTGGAGCAACGAACCGCCCTTGCTGTCTCTGCCTGGCCGGTTCCCCTCTCTCCACTGGGCTGAGTCACTGGCTTACTGGTGCTCTTCCATGCCGTCCCTAGGAGGGGTGCGTCACTTGAGTGGGTTGAGTCACTGACGTGGTCTTCCTGTCTGGGTTGGCACCCCCCCTTGGGTTGTGCCGTGGCGGAGATCTTTGTGGGCTATACTCGGCCTTGTCTCAGGATGGTAAGTTGGTGGTTGAAGATATCCCTCTAGTGGTGTGGGGGCTGTGCTTTAGCAAAGTGGGTGGGGTTATATCCTTCCTGTTTGGCCCTGTCTGGGGGTATCATCGGATGGGGCCACAGTGTCTCCTGACCCCTCCTGTCTCAGCCAAACAGGAAGGATATAACCCCACCCACTTTGCCAAAGCACAGCCCCCACACCACTAGAGGGATATCTTCAGTGGTTTATGTGTCGGGGGGCTAGGGTCAGTCTGTTATATCTGGAGGATTTCTCCTGTCTTATCCGGTGTTCTGTGTGAATTTAAGTATGCTCTCTCTAATTCTCTCTTTCTTTCTCTCTCTCTGAGGACCTGAGCCCTAGGACCATGCCTCAGGACTACCTGGCATGATGACTCCTTGCTGTCCCCAGTCAACCTGTCTTTGCTGCTGCTCCAGTTTCAACTGTTCTGCCTGTGGCTATGGAACCCTGACCTGTTCACCGGACATGCTACCTGTCCCAGACCTGCTGTTTTCAACTCTCTAGAGATAGCAGGAGCGGTAGAGATACTCTCAATGATCGGCTATAAAAAGCCAACTGACATTTACATTTCGAGGTGCTGACTTGTTGCACCCTCGACAACTACTGTGATTATTATTATTTGACCATGCTGGTCATTGATGAACATTTTAACATCTTGGCCATGTTCTGTTATAATCTCCACCTGGCACAGCCAGAAGAGGACTGGCCACTCCTCATAGCCTGGTTCCTCTCTAGGTTTCTTC
Source organism: Salvelinus alpinus (assembly GCF_045679555.1). Classification (NCBI taxonomy): domain Eukaryota; kingdom Metazoa; phylum Chordata; class Actinopteri; order Salmoniformes; family Salmonidae; genus Salvelinus; species Salvelinus alpinus. Next base: position 28,546,936 of record NC_092092.1, read on the forward strand.
CTAGGTTTTGGCCTTTCTAGGGAGTTTTTCCTAGCCACCATGCTTCTACACCTGCATTGCTTGCTGTTTGGGGTTTTAGGCTGGGTTTCTGTACAGCACTTTAATATATCAGCTGATGTAAGAAGGGCTATATAAATACATTTGACTTTGATTTGAAAAATGTATCTATGCCTTTCTTCCAAAATATAGACTCTTAACTTTCATTTGACAAACAATTTGATAGAAGTACAACGCTTTACAAATATCTTCCTTATTTGGGTTCACAGTCTTTAGTAGTTCACACCTAATCCCCGTTATATGACACAATGGTTTCCAGATATTCTGTAAGGCCCTGAACATTGTGCAAAATACAACAGAATCAAATTAAACGGAGAAACAGAATTCTCCCCGTTATGATGAGAAATCTGGTCTAAGCCAACCCTTCGTGACTTCTAAACCAAAGAGCCTGGCTCAACGCCAGGCTATCAAACAACACACTCAATTAAAACTGATTCAGCTGATAACACCATAACAAAACGTCAATGAACAAGTTCAAAGAGCTCTTTGAACAACAAAACACTAATCTGATTGATACAATGGAATAGTAATACATAAAAATATGGAACATCAAGAGCCAGCAGATGTAGCCTATATTTGGAGTGTGTAGCGTAACATGTACCGCATGTTCCATATCATCAGATTATGATGATACACATGATGAATCACATTTAATCACAGCTTTAATCAAATGCTAACTGCTCATTTAATTACACTTGCACGGGGGGGTACCAAGAGTGTGCAAAGCTGTAATCAAGGCAAAAGGTGGCTATTTGAAGAATCTCAAATATAAAATTACTACATGATTCCATATGTGTTATTTCATAGTTTTGATGTCTTCACTATTATTCTACAATCTAGAAAATAGTAAAAATAAAGAAAAACCCTTGAATGAGTAGGCGTTCTATAACTTTTGACCAGTAGTGTATGCGCACCACAGTTTGCCTGTCCCCTTCTCTCTCTCCCTCGTTCCTGGCAGTATCGCATTAGTGGAAATCAAGACAGTTCTCAGGGCAGAGCTGGTTGTCGTGTTGCCGGGGACAATTTTATCTAACCCTTTCCTAACCTTAACCTAATACTCCTAACCTGCCACGTTAATTCTCCTAACCTGCTGTGTAAGTTCTCTTACCCGGCTCCAAAAAGTTACTTCTGCTAGTCAAAACCAGCAGACCTGCCCTGAGAACAAATTTGGTTTCCACTAATGTGATACAGACTCGCGCTTGCTCTCATGCTCTTTCTCTTCACTAATAATGTGAGTGTGTGTTCAGTCTTAGGTCTGTTGCGTGTAGAATACCATAGACTATTCATTGATGATAGGCCCTGGTTTACTGAAGTTGCGAGACATTGTAAGCCAAGAAATTGTGAGATAAGGAATTCCATTGCGAGATGCAGCTTTTGATTGCCGGCCTAGTGCATGGTTCTGACTGTCTGCCTGGTGTCCGACCCTGTGCCTCTCCCATCTCTCTGCATCCCTCGCTAGCTCACCATGAAAGATGTTAACTGTTTGTGTTCTCATTAGTACGGCAACTAATCAGTCTCCTCCGTTCAAAAATTGTGAATCTTAGGAGCCGATTCCTTGCGAAATCGAATCGTGATATTCAGAAACGGGAGTTGACACCGGGAGTCGATGTGCAAGCAGTCGAGGAATCAATTATTTTGGAGTCGACTCTCCACCACTAAGTCATTGCCAACAGTTGGAAAGTCCTGTATGGCAATACTTTGAGAAGTTAAATGAGAAGGAAATGCAAACTTTGCGAGGTGGAACTGAGGTACAGCAATGGTAGTACAGGTGCAATGCATCTGAAAGGGACGCACCGTGAGACCCAAACCATTGCTGGCAGCAGGGTGTCTCCTTGATTTCATTATCACCTCTCTCTGTATCCCTGGGAGATCACAGATTAACTTTGATTATGGTCACTGCCCAGCGCCTCTGACGTCTCTGTGACATCACTAAGCCCCGCCCATCTTGCGAGCTGCCGCAGCGGTGCTGCGCAGGCCCTCTGAAGTTGAGTTTAATCTGAGTAACGGCAGGTGGCTGACACATACAGCTGTTGGTGTGATTATAAAACACACACTCAGAGTGCACACTAGAGCTGGGACAATAAACCTAAAATTATCAACACCGACAACTTATTGTGGACATTTTTCTGATATCGTTCATTATGATAAATAACCTATAGGGCCCTAATAGAAAGTTTGAAATGAAACGTTTGCTAATATTTGTGATTGTTAACAATTGATAGCTACAACATTCAAAATAGTAGTAGTAGTTTAAAGGGTAATATTTAAAAAATTACTGTGGTGCACATTAAATGTTATAAACATATCGTTCCATTTATTGTTATTGTGATAATTCAGTAAATTTGTTGTGATTTCTGTCAATATCACCCAGCTCTAGGTCACACACAGTCACACACACAGACTGTGCACACAAACGCAGTTAGAATTAGTTCCCTCCCACAGTCACACACACAAACACACGCAGCTACTCCACCCAGTGACTTTGTGACAATGACAAAACAAGTTTAGTAAAGAACAGCCTACGTGCCCACAACACATTTTCCCCATCCTTTCATCTGAACAGTGTTAGGCACTCCTCTCCTCTGCGTGCTGAATATCAAATGGTTATCAGGCTGGGCAGTCATGCAGTAAATGACTGGCTACCCTGTTAATACAACACAGGTTCCCCAGACTGGAGCCAGATGTAATCCCTTACTGACTGTGTGTGTGTGTGTGTGTGTGTGTGTGTGTGTGTGTGTGTGTGTGTGTGTGTGTGTGTGTGTGTGTGTGTGTGTGTGTGTGTGTGTGTGTGTGTGTGTGTGTGTGTGTGTGTGTGTGTGTGTGTGTGTGTGTGTGTGTGCGCGTCCATGCAAGTGTGTGTTCATGCGTGCATAGGGGACCAGGTGTTGGAAGGATAGGCCTAGCTGATAAACACCACGGGGGACGTAGAAGAGAGGTGCATCTCGGAGGTCTCCTCCAGGTATTTCACCTGACGCCCTGCAGCAGCCTGAGGCTCTGTCCCCTCTTACTCTCCCCGCCACCCTCAACCACCCCCTCATCTCCCACTTCACCCCGTCTACTCTCCCTTTTCATGCCCTATCATCTCCCCCTCATGAGATTGGCCAGGTGGGAGGCTACAGTACACAATGACACTGAACCATCTCTGGCATGCGGTCGTTCATTAAAATGTTCATTAACACTGTACAGCTCAGGTGATGAGACCTGCTGCCCCACCCGGTCCCCTTCAGCTGACCACCTTGGCCCACCTGTCTCTGTAACACCCCTCCACCCAGGTAAACACACACCGGCTGGTTAATAAAGAGCCTCTCACACACCAACACACACTTTCTGGTTTAATAAACAAGCCTCTCTATTCAAGCAAAATAAATAAATACGCACGCACGCACACACACACACACACAGTTCTGTTTCATTAAGAGGCTCCATGGTGGTGGCACAAACCCCAATCTCCCATACACGCACCGTCTGTTTAATAAACACTCATCCCATCAACCCCCAGGAACTGACATTAGTCAACACAAACACAATAAACACCATTACACACGTGTGGGCGCGCACACACACACACACACACACACCAATGACCCTACGGCGTGGAAGGTCTGATAGATATGGCAGTGTGTGTGTGTGTAATGAATTAGTAACATTTCTCTGGCGGCCTGAGTCGCGTAGGTGAAAAATGCTACTGGTTGCTTCCTTCATTAAGTAGCTTGTCGGTCTGTCAAAGGAGCATGAGAAGTAACGTCACTTTGTGTGTTGATTCGTTTTTAACTGCCGCCGTAATCTGTTTTCTGAACTGAGATTAATCCCGCCTGTCGAGGGCTTCTTATAAATGGAGGTATTAAAGCGTATGAAGTGAGACGCTCCAGCACAGATTAATCTAGCAGGGGTCAGAGAGCGTCTAAATCTAATTTAGGAGAGGAAGAAATAATATGCGTTTGAGATTAATACCTTAAATGTAAACAGATACTGGAAGGAGAGAATCACAAAGATGAAATGAAGAAGGTTGAATCCTGACCTTGGGACAGAGAAAGTTGACCCTCATATCCTGCCTCTGTGGCCAGTGTTTCATTGGTTTATGCGTACTCGGATTTTGCTTACTTCATTGGATTTGATACTTGAAATATGGGGAACCACTGCTAAATTGATGCATATCTCAAGCCTACAGCGAGTTTAGCTAAACATTCTGTATAGAAAATGTTCATATGTATTGCATGCTCAGAAATGGAAGTACATTGTCCTCAGAAAGTATTCACACCCCTTGACTTTTTCCACATTCTGTTGTGTTACAAAGTGGGATTAAAATTGATTTAAATATTTTTTGGGGGGTCAACAATTTACACTAAATATTCTGTAATGTCAAAGTGGAAGAAAAATTATAACATTTGTTGTCATGGGCGTCGTCGTGGAAATGACCGGACCAAGGTGCAGCGTGGTGAGTGTACATTTTCCTTTATTTATGTAAATGTCGCCAACAAAACAAGAAACAAAGAAACAACCGTGAAGCTTACTAGGGCTATAGTGCCACTAACAAAGATAACTACCCTCAAAATACAAAGGAAAAAAGGCTGCCTATGTATGATTCCCAATCAGAGACAACGACAGACAGCTGCCTCTGATTGGGAACCACACTCGGCCAAAAACAAAGAAATATAACACATAGAATGCCCACCCTAATCACACCCTGGCCTACCCAAAATGGGGGGTGACATTTGTAAAAATAAATAAATAAATAAACATCAGGAATAATAAAATAATCATATCTTGATTAGATAACTATGCAACCCCCTAAGTCAATATATGTTAGAACCTCATTTGGCAGCAATTACAGATTTGTGTTTTTCTGGATTAGTCTCTAAGAGCTTTCCACACCTGGATTGTGCAACATTTGCCCATTATTCTTTTCAAAACTCTTCTAGCTCTGTCAAATTGGTTGTTGATCATTGCTAAACAACTATTTTCAGGTCTTGCCATAGATTTTCAAGTAGATTTTCAAGCTACTAACTGTCTTCTTGGTAAGCAACTCCAGTGTAGATTTGGCAATGTGTTTTATGTTATTGTCCTGCTGAAAGGTAAATTCATCTCCCAGTGTCTGGTGGAAAGCAGACTGAAGTTTTTCCTTTAGGATTTTGCCTGTGCTTAGCTCCATTATATTTATTTGTTATCCTGAAAAACTCCCCAGATCACAAGCATACCCATAACATGATGCAGCCACCACTATGCTTGAAAATATTGAGAGTGGTACTCAGTAATGTGTTGTATCGGATTTGCCCCAAACATTACACGTTGTATTTCTTTTTTTCTTAAGTGCCTTGTTGCAAACAGGATGCATGTTTTGGAATATTTGTATTCTGTACAGGGTGTCTTTTCACTCTGTCAATTAGGTTAGTATTGTGGAGTAACTACAATGTTGTTGATCCATCCTCAGTTTTCTCCTATCACAGCCATTAAACTTTGTAACTGTTTTAAAGTCACCATTGGCCTCATGGTGAAATCCCTGAGCGGTTTCCTTCCTCTCCGGCAACTGAGTTAGAAAGGACATCTGTATCCTTGTAGGTACTGGGTGTACTGATACACAATCCAAAGTGTTAATTAAGAACTTTACCATGCGCAAAGGGATATTTAATGCCTGCTTTTTTTCTACTAATAGGTGCCCTTCTTTGCAAGCCACTGGAAAACTCTCCCTGGTCTTTGTGGTTGAATTTGTGTTTGAAATTCACTGCTCGACAGAGACCTTACCAATAAATGTATGTGTGGGGCACAGTCATTAAAAAATTATGTTAAACACTATTAATGCACCCAGAGTGAGCCAATGGAACTTATTATGTGACTTGTTAAGCACATTTTTACTCCTGCACTTATTTAGGCTTGACATAACAAAGGGGTTGAATACTTATTGACCCAAGATACTTCAGCTTTGTACCAAAACAATTCTAAAAACATTATTCCACTTTGACATTATGGCATATTGTGTGTAGGCCAGGGACAAAAACAACTACATTTAATTAATTTAAAATTCAGGCTGTAAAACAACAAAATGTTGGGGGAAAAGTAAAGGGTGTGAATACTTTGTGAAGGCACTGTATATCCCAAGAGAATTCATAGCTTACTGTGAATTACTGTACAGCATGACTATGCCAGTGGCTCTAGGGTATTTTCTAAGAGCTTCCTAAAGACTGAGAGACATATTAGTTGACTATATACACCATACTAATCATCCCATACAATCTGTCTCATCCCATAACCACACATAATGATACACGCCACATGGGAACAATGTGGCATGCCTTCCCTTCACGCCGCTGTCAGTCAGTCAGTCACACAGCAATAACATACAGACACCGTGACACACACAATCTACGGCAACAGCTGGGGAGAATCCAAACAAACGTGGATAGACGAGACGTCAGGAGGAGGGAAGAGAAAACAGCGTCGAGTTTAACGAGAGGAAAGCTGTTTCAGATGGGTTGTCAGTAGCCTGTCTCTGCCTGAGCTGCGTTCAAAAGATGACATCTGGATTGAGCTGCATCATTAGAGGAGTTTCAAAAGGCTGCGCGATGATCAGGTGAACAGTGTTGACAGGACATGAAACAAAGCCTGTATTGTAGCGCTTGTGCATCAATTTCATTGTTTCCCCTCTCATCTCTTTCAGCTGTAACTCAACACCAAAGCCTGATGGAGTATGGCACATCATTAGCAATAGAGACAGAAGGGATGCAGGGGGGAAAGGGGATTCAGTATGCCTGTGTTCTACACTTCTACAGAGATGGAGAACGAGACCGAGAACGAGAGCAAGAGCGAGAGAGAGAGGTCCTCCCCTCTCAGAGGACCTGAGCCCTAGGACCATGCTTCAGGACTACCTGGCCTGATGACTCCTGGCTGTCCCCAGTCTGGTCGTGCTACTGCTCCAGTTTCAACTGTTCTGCCTGCGGCTATGGAACCCTGACCTGTTCACCGGACGTGCTACCTTGTCCCGGACCTGCTGTTTTCGACTCTCTCTCTCTACCGCACCTGCTGTCTCGACCTCTGAATGCTCAGCTATGAAAAGCCAACAGACATTTACTACCGAGGTACTGACCTGTTGCACGCTCTACAATAACTGTGATTACTATTTGACCCTGCCGGATCATCTATGAACGTTTGAACATCTTAAAGAACAATCTGGCCTTAATGGCCATGTACTCTTATAATGTCCACCCGGCACAGCCAGAAGAGGACTGGCCACCCCTCAGAACCTGGTTCCTCTCTAGGTTACTTGCTAGGTTCCTACCTTTCTAGGGAGTTTTTCCTAGCCACCGTGCTTCTACACTGCATTGCTTGCTGGTTGGGGTTTTAGGCTGGGGTTTTCTGTATAGCACTTTGTGACATCTGCTGAAAATTTATTTGATTTGAGAGAGAGACAGAGCGAGCGAGGGAGAGAGAGAGAAAGAAGAAAGCGAAAGAGAACAAGGGAAAAGCCAAATTGGGATATTTATATCAAGAGCGTCACTATGTACACTGTTGGGCCAGACTCCACTGGGGACCATGAAAGGCTGAGGAGGATTGTGGGTAATTCATCAGGCGGTGGCTGTGTGGAGGCCCTTGATTAGTGTCGAAAAGGAACCTCAGTCAGGATTCTACAGCCTGCCGGAAGCCCATTCATTATTACACATTGTCAGTGTCCCAGAGCATTGCTCCACGTGTCACTTTAGACATAAACATCCATGTTGGAGATTTGATGAGTCTGACTACTACATAATTGCTGAGACCTGAGAGATGAGATAATGTGTGTCTGGGATATTTTTCTAACCATTGTGTGCATGTTTCCCCTTAACTAGTGGCAGAAGCCAAGTCACCTTTTTCAACTAAAAACATGATTTATTTCAACAAATATAACAATTATTTATATATTTGATACTTACACAAAAGCAATGATCCTGATATGAAACACTTAAAAAACAACCCAACAATGCTGAACATCCACAAGCACATTACATCACGATTCTAAAAACACAAGTCACGTTTTAAATTGGCCGATATCCTAGGCATCCTTGTGCCTTACGGGTGTCCCACACAGTGCCTGAGGAGAATCCCTGTCTCTGTAGAAGGGAGATACCAGAGATACCAGTGTCGACAGGACCCGAGAACAGTACTGATAACCACCGTCTCTCCTCCCAAAATGTCATTAGGCATTCTGTCTCCCTACATAATCTGCCATGTTGATTTTGTTTGCCTTTGATATAACAGTCTTATCTCTGTACCCTTTGCACAGCGTGGATTTATCCCCAGGCAACATGAGAGAAAGTCACTTTTATCCAAATTCCCCAAAATGACTAAGTAACAAAAGGAGGGAAACTAATTACGTATCACAGAGGCATATCTCAAACCAGGCTTATTATCCACTCACGTCCTTGAGTGGTGGCGCAACACTGACCTTGTCATGCAAAAGAGAAGATATTTCTCCTGCCCTGTTTAGATACATTTATTTATTTTATTTAAACTTTATTTAACTAGGCAAGTCAGTTAAGAAAAAATTCTTATTTACAATGACGGCCTACCCCGGCCAAACCCTAACCCGGATGACGATGGGACTCCCAATCACGGCCGGCTGTAATACCGCCTGGATAGTGTAGAGAGTGTGTGTGTGGTCTTACCAGTGTCGTTTCCTTGGCTCCCCTCTCTCTTCAGCATCTGGACAGCTCCCACGTATTTCTTCAGCTGGACCTTGAGGACCTCGTTCTCCCTGCAGACACACACAAACAGAGAATCAAGGCCTATGCCCAGACAGAGAGAGCAGCAGACTGGAACATTACACAGACAGGAACAGTAACTGTGTTGGTTCCTGTGTATGTGGCGGGCTTACAGCCTTGTAAACCCCAGCCCATCTCTGGAGCTGGATTATACATGCAGCCCTACAGGTTTTCTGTGATTGCTTACTGTCACTGGAGACTGTGCACAAGGGTGGTGCAAGTGTGTGTGTGTGTGTATGTTCAGAAAAAGTGTGTAGCGGTATATGTTCTTACAGGGCCTGTGCGGATGATTACTGTTGGTTTGAGGGAAAATCAATCAGAATCTAAGAGAATTACAGTGCTGTAAATAATAACTACCTGCCTTCCTCCCCTGCTCTTTGTACCCTGCTTATCGCATCCCATTTTACCCCTACAAAGGACACTCGGGATGGGAGATCTCTGAAAGCCGGCTGATGAGCTCTCGGTGGGACGATTGGGCCGTTGTTATCGGAGTCGGCGAGCCGAGACACAATTCCGCTGCCATTTAATTAAAGGTAATAAATGGTCTGGCGTTCCGGAGGCGAGGGAGGGGATTCCACGGCTCAGGTGCGTCTCATCGATCTCAGAATGTGCCCTCCTGCTGAGTCACAGGCAGGTTAACAGTCACACACAAACACACAGGTTGGCTTTAACTCATGTAAGCCCGTCTCACATACACACACAATCCCACAGGTCCGCTTTGTGTGTGTAAGCCCACACACACGTCTCCTGTACATGTCTAATGTTACATTGGAGAGATAGAGGCTGACTGCAGGATGTGTACTGCAGGATATATAAACTATAAATGGCTCGCTCAGGAACCAGACGCCTGAGGAACTGGACTGAAACACAAATCTCCTCTACATCTAGAGGTAGAGATACAATGATACAACTAAAGACACAGAAGAGACGTAGAAACAGAGAGAAATTCCATATTGACAGACAGGTATATCTATATAATAAGAGCAACCTACAGGCCATATGGGTCTATGTAGTTTATCACTATGTAGCCGTCTGTTGTACTGTAAAGTAATATAAAAGGTGTCCCCGCAGGAAAGACAATGTAGAGAACATCCTATGAGGATAATGTAGAAGCTGTGTTATTACACAAACCCCACCCAAATCCACAGTATCTGACCAAATTCAATTTCCCTGGAAGTGTAGAATATGTCGCAGACAATCATTTTTATATGGGTTCATCATTCTACATTACGGTACAAGTGTCCCTGAAAGTTTCAAAGGCATCCTACAGCACTCACCTTCCTGTGTATTATACAACCGGCACGTGTGGTTGAGGGCGTTTAACATGGAGGGTATTCCGCCCAAAAAGCTCTCTGTCTAAATGGACGCTCTCTAAACCCATTAGTGAAATTGGATCAGTGGAGTGAGTCTCAGACGGCGTGAGGAAAAGCCCAGATATCAGAGAGAGTGAGAGGCAGGAAGAGACGCAACACAACTTCCTGTGACCTCTACTGAGGGCTTCTGGGATAGAGGTCACAGAGGTTTTATTTGGATTTGACAGTTAAAAAAAACAACATATGCTATAAAGCTGCTCCAGTTAGAGAAAACATTACAGTAATACACTCAGAGGATAAAACAAAACAAAGCCAAAATAAAGGATGTTTAAGACTAAGAGCAATTTAGAGCAGGGGTTCTCAAACCTCTCGTTCAATGTATTTTAACTATTCCACAGATAGCACACCTGATACAAATTGTCAACTAATCATCAAGCACTTGACTAGATGAATTAGGTGACTTAGTTCAGGGGATTCACTGAGGAGATGTTTGAGAACCCCTTATTTATATGCTCTGCAAACAATGCTTCAAACATGTACTTTGGTTTTCCTTTCATAAACATTCTTGTTCAATGCCCACAGCACAGTAAAGTTAGGCAGACAGTGTACAGTAGAAGATTGTTCAAAGTGGGAGAACTTCAGCTGGATAATTGACTTCACAAAGCAGCAAAACAACAAAAATCCTCTCAACAACTACAGTAAAACCGCCCAAACCTTAGGTGTTTTCTTAACAGTACATCAAAATATTCCATTCCCAACAACCTTCAGGAAACGCTGAATGACAATAAGAAAAACTCACGATCTCTCTTTAGTCTTCTCTCAGTGGGTTTCTTCTAACCACCCACCAAACAGAGAGAAGGACCACTTTCTCCTTGGCCAGGCCCGCTCTCTCCTGGCTGCGTGCCTACCCGCCAGCCTGGGTGAGTTCTAGTTTCTGCTCTGCTAACGTCACTGGGAGACTGGCCGGAGCTCCATGCTGGTAGGGAATAGGATTTCTCTGCACGTGTGTATGTGTCCGTGCGTGCAAACATGTGCCTCAGTCAGTCAGTGTTACATACCGTACATTCGGAAAGTATGCAGACCCCTTGACTTTTTCCACATTTTGTTACGATACAGCCTTATTCTAACATGTATTAAATTGTTTTTTCCCCTCATCAATCTACACACAATAGCCCATAATGACAAAGCAAAAATCAGGTTTTTAGAACTTTTGCACATTTATAAAAAAAATACTAAACTGAAGTATTACATTTACATAAGTATTCAGACCTTTTACTCAGTACTTTGTTGAAGCACTTTTCACAGCGATTACAGCCTTAAGTCGTCTTGGGTATGACGCTACAAGCTTGGCACACCTGTATTTGGGGAGTTTCTCCCATTCTTCTCTGCAGATCCTCTCAAGCTCTGTCAGGTTGGATGGGGAGCGTCTCTCCAGAGATGTTCGATCAGGTTCAAGTCCGGGCTCCGACTGGGCCACTCAAGGACATTCAGAGACTTGTCCCGAAGCCACTCCTGCGTTGTCTTGGCTGTGCGCTTAGGGTGGTTGTCCTGTTGGAAGGTGAACCTTCACCCCAGTCTGAGGTCCTGAGCGCTCTGGAGCAGGTTTTCATCAAGTGTTTCTCTGTACTTTGCTCCGTTCATCTTTCCCTCGATCCAGACTAGTCTCCCAGTCCCTGCCGCTGAAAAACAACCCTACAACATGACGCTGCCACCACCATGCTTCACCGTAGAGATGGTGCCAGGTTTCCTCCAGACGTGACGCTTAGCATTCAGGCCAAAGTGTTCAATCTTGGTTTCATCAGACCAGAGAATCTTGTTTCTCATGGTCTGAGTCTTTAGGTGTCTTTTGTCAAACTCCAAGCAGGCTGTCATGTGCCTTTTACTGAGTGGCTTCCGTCTGGCCACTCTACCATAAAGGCCTGATTGGTGGAGTGCTGCAGAGATGGTTGTCCTTCTGGAAGGGTCTCCCATTTCCACAGAGGAACTCTAGAGCTCTGTCAGAGTGACCATCGGGTTCTTGGTCACCTCCTTGACCAAGGCCCTTCTCCCCCGATTGCTCAGGTCACTGTGTTCTTGGGGACCTTCAATGCTGCAGAAATGTTTTGGTACCCATCCCCAGATTTGTGCCTCGACACAGACCTGTCTCGGAGCTCTACGGACAATTCCTTCGACCTCGTGGCTTGGTTTTTGCTCTGACATGTACTGTCAACTGTGGGACCTTATATAGACAGGTGTGTGGCTTTCATGTTCAATCAATTGAATTTACCACAGGTGGACTCCAATCAAGTTGTAGAAACATCTCAAGGATGATCAAATGGAAACAGGATGCATCTGAGCTCAATTGCGAGTCTCACAGCAGAGGGTTTGAATACTTATGTTAAAAAAATATATATTTTGTATACATTTGCACAAAAAAAAAAATCTGTTTTCGCTTTCTCATTATGGGGTATTGTGTGTAGATTGATGAGGATTTTTTTTGCATTTAATCCATTTTAGAATAAGACTGTAACGTAACAAAATGTGGAAAAAGTCAAGGGGTCTGAATACTTTCAGAATGCACGTCAGAAGCACTGCCTCAGTCAGTGTGTGGCCCACGTCTTAACCAGCACAGTACCCACTCCTCTCACTGTGCTGAATCAATATGGGTACCTCTATGAGAGCAGCTCAGCCCAGCTCACATCCACTGGGCTTTGTTAGACACAAACACAGGGAGGGCTTATTTACCAGCGTCAGTATTTTTAGCTACTATTGATCCGATTAGGCCAGATTTGGGTGGAGGATAGCACTTGAGTTTGAGTGGCTGGAGTTTCCAGTTTGTCTTGAAGGCGTAGAGAAGCGGAAAGACTAAACCACTCAAATGTAAAAAGTGCACATCGCAGCATACTCAACACTTAAAAACACACATATTGAACTCCTAAAGACTGTTTCCAGTGAGTGTGGGTTTGTCTGTCTCTAACCACCAATATTCCTACTGTAGCCATGGGAAGCTGCCACTGGGAACAACAACCACCAGCGATCTGGTACCCACCTGCCCAGAGCCTGGACCTTGGCTGTGTGTCTCTCCTCCAGCTCATCCAGGCGTCTCCTCAGGGCATCTGTCTCCTGTCTCAGCCCAGCAGAGTGCTCCATCTCCCCATCCAGCAGGCTGCGCAGGGACCTGGAGCCCCGGAGTACACAACAGCACAATACTGTTAGCATACAGTCACACACACACAACAGAACACTGGCATACACAGTCTGCTCACAACTCTCAGAAAAACCACATACATACATAGCTCTTAATTCCCCTTGATTTTTCACGTCAAAGATCAACTCATCCCACCAACATTAGCAGAGAGGATCTCACATGTTCAGATCATCCAGCTCATCCTTCCTGTTCATCATGGCTACTATGGCCTGGCGGAGCTCCACTGTGGACAGAGGACAGAGACCGTTAACAACACTGAGACAAACAAAACACAGACACAAACAAATTGATATATATCTCTGTACAAGTGTTTACTGTTCACATTTCTTTTACTCAGCTCATATTTAAGTCTCATCATTAGCGGAGCTGACTGATACCTAAATACTAACCTGGTTCCATACTGTACTGTGCTGCCTGTAGCCAACTCTTCTGTCGTTGTCATGACTACACACGAGTTAGCTCCAGAACATAGAGCATGGGACCCGCCAGGCTACTAATATACTACCTCTGCCCAGATACAAACACACTTTAGCACCATACTGTCACAGCACAGCTCTGTATTCACATGACGGATATAGGCTAATATATAGCACTGCGAGAAGTAGGTCTATGGAAAAAGGGCCAAGATACGGCAGCCTTATGAATACCAAAGTATTTACTCAATTAAAAGCAAATGAATAATGCAGATCAGCTCTTGGCTACATTAACAGTAGGGAAGCGCGAAGAAGTGGAGCGCGGTTTGGCCCCAGACGCATTTCAAAAAGTAGGTTTACAACCCAAAGTGCCTGGTTGAGGAGGTGAAGAAGAGGATGAGGAAGAAGAAGAAAGGTAGAGGAGAGCCCCATTATATCTGGAGCTCCCAATTCCACATCAGTGCTCCAGAAAGAGGTGTGACATTTACAACAACCATGCGTTCACCACAGGAAGTTAGCACCGGCAATCCATTAGGGAGCTTTATAGAGAGGCGCCCCTCTGTTGCACTACAACTGTGTGTGTGTGTGCTTGTGCGTATGTGGGTTTGTGTGTGATGCAGGCAGTGTATGGATTTGGACAATGGTTTCCATTACAGATCCGGTTAAACGGCAGACGCCATTATGTTTTCATTTTTTTTTACTGCACACAATGTTCTCTATCTGTACACAAAAGCACACAAACACAAATACACACACACAGCTCTCTTCTTTTGAGAGCCCCTAATCTGTGAGTGTTCGACTATAGACGTGAGTCATGACTATAGATGTGCCTGTGGGTCTAAATGTGCCGCCACACTCAGATCCCCTGCCCTAACTCACATTACAGGCTTAGTGTGTTCCACACACAGGAAACAGCATCAATATGAGCATCAGCCGGGCTACCCTCTTAAGCTTTAAGAAATTACGCAAATCACGTTCTGGAGTCAAAAACAGAGACAGTGTGTAAACTGTTGACTGGATCAGGGCATTTTACATTCCAGGAAGATTTGAAAAGACAGTAGAGCGGACAAAATGTTGATTAATGGTTGTGTTGTTTACCGAAATGAAATCTATCAAATAAGACATGCATTTCTGAGTGTACCGTTCTGTTTCACTCATATCATCCTTTGTTACAGTCAACTGTAGGCTACCATGAGTACACAGAGGCACACTGACGCAGCAGTGCCATCACCTGGTTGAATAAGAGATTTTTTATTTTATTTTAATTTTACCTTTATTTAACTAGACAAGTCAGTTAAGAACAAATTCTTATTTTTAATGACGGCCTAGGAACAGTGGGTTAACTGCCTTGTTCAGGGGCAGAACGACAGAATTTGACCTTGTCAACTCGGGGATTCGCTCTTGCAACCTTTCGGTTACTAGTCCAACGCTCTAACCACTAGGCTACCTGCCGCCCAAATGATCATCATACAGGATTCCCTTCTTATTACCAAACACATGTACAGTATACCATACACACCCACTGTCATTGACTCAGGTAGACCAGGGGTGGCACTGGGCAGTACACTGGAGAGAGGTGCATTCTGGACAGGCGGGCTGGGCTCCAAGCTGTAACACCACAGAGAGAGAGAGGTTACGTATATATCTCCATCCAATAACTCAAATCAAATGTTATTTGTCACATGCGCCAAATACAACAGGTGTAGGTAGACCTTACAGTGAAATGCTTACTTACAAGCCCTTAACCAACAATGCAATTTTAAGAAAAGACCCCCAAAAAATAAAAGTAACAAATAATTAAAGAGGAGCAGTAAAATAACAATAGCGAGGCACCGGTTAGTCGAGGTAATTGATGTAATATGTACATGTAGGTAGAGTTATTAAAGTGACTATGCACAGATAATAACAGAGAGTAGCAACAGCGTAGAAGAGGGGGGAGGAGTATGGGGGCAATGCAAATAGTCTGGGTAGCCATTTGATTAGATGTTCAGGAGTCTTATGGCTTGGGGGTAGAAGCTGTTTCAAAGCCTCTTGGACCTAGACTTGGCGCTCCGGTACCGCTTGCCATGCGGTAGCAGAGAGAACAGTCTATGACTAGGGTGACTGGAGTCTTTGACAATTTTTAGGGCCTTCCTCTGACACCGCCTGGTATAGAGGTCCTGGATGGCAGGTAACTTTGCCCCAGTGATGTACTGGGCCGTGCACACTACCCTCTGTAGTGCCTTGCGGTCAGAGGCCGAGCAGTTGCCATACCAGGCAGTGATGCAACCAGTCAGGATGCTCTCGATTGTGTAGCTGTAAAACCTTTTGAGGATCTGAGGACCCATGTCAAATATTTTAAGTCTCCTGAGGCGGAATAGGTTTTGTCGTGCTCTCTTCACGACTGTCTTGGTGGGCTTGGACCATGTAAGTTTGTTGGTGATGTGGATGCCAAGGAACTTGAAGCTCTCAACCTGCTCCACTACAGCCCCGTCGATGAGAATGGGGGTGTGCTCGGTCCTTCTTTTCCTTTAGTCCACGATCATCTCCTTTGTCTTGATCACGTTGAGGGAGATGTTGTTGTCCTGGAAACCACACGGCCAGGTCTCTGACCTCCTCTCTATAGGCTGTCTCTCTATAGGCTGTCTCAGTAATCAATCCTAAAACTGTTGTGTCATCTGCAAACTTAATGATGGTGTTGGAGTCGTGCCTGGCCGTGCAGTCATGAGTGAACAGAGAGTACAGGAGGAGACTGAGCACGCACCCCTGAGGGGACCCCGTGTTGAGGATCAGCGTGGCGGATATGTTGTTATCTACCCTTACCACCTGGGGGCGGCCCATCAGGAAGTCCAGGATCCAGTTGCAGAGGGAGGTGTTAAGACCCAGGGTCCTTAGCATAGTGATGAGCTTTGAACTCAAAATTATTGATCTGAGTGCAGTTTTCCTCCCACCCTTGTTAAGATGATGCTTATGTAAAATGGACTGACAACTTACTTGAACTGTAGCTGGGATCTGGTCGTCTCGTAGTCGCCGACTGGACCTGTGGAATCTGTCTGTACAGGAAATGCAACCGTATCTTTCACTGAGCCGACTGAAACAAAATGAAAGTGAAAAACAATGAGAGAGAGAGAAAGTACCTAAATGCTGACGTATCTGTCTGGGTATAATGCTTTCCATATTCTACAAAAGCTTGGGTAAATTTACACTCCGTTTTCTCATGAGCTTTATCACTAAGCAACCTCGCCCACTATTCTCTTTTAACGCCAGTCTGCTGTTGCTATAGAAACTATCCCCAAAAATGAACACATATGAACCAACACATTATAACCAAAATTCTGTGGTTATGTAAGAAATGACTGTTGGGCTCAGAGGACTGGGTTGAGAAACACTGCTGTAGAGGAGAGGAGCCTCACCTGGCTGAGCGTAGGAGTGGCTGGAGGCCACAGGAATGAGGATGTCTGAACTGTCATTATCAGTTATGGCCTGCAGGGCACTCCACGTTGACACTCTGTAACAGACACACACGTTACAACACAGATAAAGTACACCTGTTTATATCAATTCTTGATTAGGAGTTTCTCTCCTTGCTTATTGTATAGTTAAGAAAGTGCTAGATGATGTATAATCCTTAGTCTCCATGGTTACTCACTGGTCAGCGTTGGCCGTGCCATGAAAGGGGCTCTGTGGCTGTGGCCTACTCTTGTATACCTCTTCCTCCTCCTCATCATTATCAATAATCTTGGTGTCTGGCAGAGGTCTGGAGAAAGGATGAGACCCGACCCAGCTGACTATCCCAGGATCGGGCAGCCCGTTCTGGAGAGGCGAGCGGGAGAAGGACTCCAGTGGGTAAATACCCTCCTCCAGACTGACCTGAGGAGCAGTGGTGCTCTTCCTGAGGGTGACAGTCCCCCCCCCCACCTCTTCCTCATCCTCCGCTCCCCCATCCAGGTCGTCGAAGGAGATGATGTTGGTGATTTTCTTTTTCCTCCGTCGCTCCTTCCTCAGGCCAGAGTCTGGAGAGGAGAGAAA
This sequence comes from Salvelinus alpinus, assembly GCF_045679555.1. Lineage (NCBI taxonomy): Eukaryota > Metazoa > Chordata > Actinopteri > Salmoniformes > Salmonidae > Salvelinus > Salvelinus alpinus. The sequence continues at coordinate 28,564,643 of NC_092092.1, forward strand.
ACATGTAGTCAGTTTCATCTCCATGTTTGTTGGTGTATTATTCCTTCCCTGAGTAATAATATGAATAGAACTGAATATAAATAATTGTTTATATGCACTGTCCCCCTCAGTGTCTGAGTTCCTTGTAATTTCTCCTCCCTACCTGCGGAGACGCTGCGTGGCAGGATAGGCAGTGGGTCTGATGATCCGTCGGTGCAGTGTGTAGGGGTGAAGCCTGGCACCACAGCGGTGACGGTGCTGATCTCTCGAAGTAGAGTGCTTACCCCCTGGGTCGACTCCTTCCATAGGCTCCCTATGCCCTGGGTGGACTCCTTCAGGAGGTGGCTCACGGAGGAGGAGGAGCCGCCCGCCCGGGTCACACCGTTCAGGTCTGTGTTGTCGATGTTGATGGCAAACAGGATGGAGTTTAGTCCTGTGTGAAGGGTGGAGAGAGAGGAGAGGGTCTAGTTACTAGTCGTTCACACATCACTAATGGTAGTGGATAAGGTGAGTTGGTTCTCCCAAACTAACAATGAGAATTGGAAAAGTGCTACATAAATCCAAATCCATCAGCACTGCACTAGACACAATAGGTGGGTAAACTCAGATTGCAGGTCGCGGAGATAAGTATAACATAAGTATATAAGTATAACACTAAGTATAACACTCCCTATACTTTCAATGCATCTTCCCGTATTGGTGGGTCAACACTTACGCAAAATACAAAAAAGCTGAGTAAACAGCGTTTACGTGCGTTCAACCTCCATTACACCACTGACTGCATATCACACAGGGAATAAGTGACTCAGCTGTGACTCATGGCTTACTCTAAAGTAGCTCTCTGAATGGTAGAGACATGAATGTGTTTCACCACAGGAATCCGAGTAATGCTCTCACCTGCAGCCATGGTGGGCAGCATGCTGGCTCGCTCCTCGTCCAGAATAAACGCCCAGTCTTCATAAAAAGTACTTGAAAACACAAAGAAATAAGATATACTGGCAAGAAAGGTCCAGACTCCACACACACACGCACACTGACCTGAGATAAATACAGACATACAAACAGACACACACTCTCACCCGAGGCGTATGCCGTCTGCGAGCAGCGTGTGTAGGTAGCGTTCTAGTGAGTGTTCGTTGAGGGCACAGCGGAGCCAGGCGCGGCCGCGGCCCAGCTCAGAGGAGATGTGTCTCAGGGAGTAGAACCGCTGCACCTCATGGCGGTTCAGATGCTCCTTCACATAGAGCCAGAACGTCAGCTCTGAGAGAGAGAAGAGAGAGAAAGAGAAAGAGAAAGAGAGAGATGCACCAAAAAGAAAGTGAATGTCCACTGCTTGCTACTCCCAAGATCTATATCCTCTAACACAGCTATAATTTGAACTAATTTCTACACAATTAAAGCCCTTTCTTACCAACTGAAGCTTCTGAATGGCCATGTCAAAGGTCAGAGATCAAAAGGTCAGAGAGCAGCCAGTAAAAGCTTAAAGATCATCTAAGTAATCACAGTTCTAAACCATCATATTCATCCACTGACTAATTAGCCATGTTCACACCTTCCTCCTTTTCCTCAGTTTGTCATCAAGCCCTCAACAACTCCCCAGAGGATAGAGTCACCCAACACATCACCTATTGGCCAACAGAGTTTTCACTCTTTATATAACACCCAACTTGCAAGACAGTTGAAAGTCTGTTCGCTGTAAGTTTTCAAGTTCTTGATAATTAGTGTGAATAACTGCTATGGAGGTCTCTCTTTAGCATAGCATTACCATATGGCCTTAGAACAATGTGTTATACAACAGCCTATTTCACTCTGCAGCACTGGACTTATTAAACATCGTGGTAGCTGTGTCCCAGAGTTCTCTCTCCATCATCACCAAGGCTTTGTTAACTGGGACAGGAAGGGCTAATGGAGAGGCCCAATGAAGTAAAAAATGATCTAGAAACTTGAAGTTTTGTAATTTCCTAAATACATAATCTATGTCTAAAAACAACAATGCAATGTAAAACTAGTTGACATTGAGGTGAAAGTGTCCCTTCTCAATTTACCAAATGTTGCTAACCGTTGCTTTAGACGAATTAAAGATGATCTTTGTATGAAACATCTTAAATTACAGTTGACTTTGAGCAAATTCAGAATTTGCGATTAATCGTGATTAATCACAGCAAACCCTGCAGTTAACTTAATGAAATGTTTGAATCGTTTGACAGCCCTAACAACAACAACATCTGGTCCACTGACACCTTTTTTAAAACTTGTTCAGCCAGAATTATCTGTTTGAATTTTACCACGGCTTCTTTTAAGAAACCACAACAGGTGCTGGGCTGCCCTCAGAGAGAAAGAGAGAGAATTTTCTTTCTTGTCGTTTTTGACTAAATCTGTTGCATAACCCTCTGGTTTCACAGCCAGTATCTGCACCTGGTTTCTCTATCAGTCGTCCTTCAGCATCTGTTTCCTGCGTGGAGAGTAGACACTCATCACAGCCATTCTCTCCTACTGAGGTGAGTAAAGTATTCTCAGGTCTCCAGTTTCCTAGGCTAATATTAGGTATGCTCCTTTTCTTGTTTTTATAGCACCTTGCACTTGTACCTTTTCTATTCTTTCGAGCATCGATTAAATTAAGTATATTATTTTAGCATCTTGGCCTCCTTTGGTTATTCCTTTTCACGGTTTGAGTGCAAGTAGCTTTTGAACTCTACTAATATTAAGCTGTCACTAGGGAAGTCGAATGAATGGGCTGCTGCACAATCACTATGGGGAGCTCTTTCTAGAGTCCCCGGGTATATTAAGAGCATTTCAATCTCTAAAATGGTTAAACTAGTGAGAAATATATGTGAATATTGAAAAAAAATTGAGCGTTTGCGCCATTTGCTATCATCCTAAATTAAGATATTGAATTATTTTGCCATATCGAATGAATGTATATTATGTTACTTTCCATGATCTGGACAGTATGCATTACTACATTACACAAGCTGACGTTTTGCCACATGGTAATTGGGGGGAATTACATATCCTTCAAAAAAAGTTTATAGTCAACACAATATCAATTGCTTAAAACAGATCAATATCTATGGTTTTGTACTGTTCATTTTTGTCATACTCACTGGGGGTCACAGGACTTACAACACAGCTATACATTTATTTGTAAATGGCACAGATAGTTTGGGGTGGTATCGCTATAAAAGTTGCTGGCCACACACCAATACACTGATTTTACAGTCAAATTACCACTTAAATAGCAGCCAACAGTTGTCACTGTTTATATCCTATGGCGGGTCGTGATTTGTTGACTTTTGTCACGCCCTGGCCATAGAGAGGCTTTTATTCTCTATTTTGGTTAGGCCAGGGTGTGACTAGGGTGGGCATTCTAGTTTCTTTATGTCTATGTTTTCTATTTCTTTGTGTTTGGCCGGGTGTGGTTCTCAATCAGAGGCAGCTGTCTATCGTTGTCTCTGATTGAGAACCATACTTAGGTAGCCCTTTTTTCCACCTGTCTTTGTGGGAAGTTATCTTTGTTAGCGGCATTATAGCCGAGTTAAGCTTCACGGTCGTTTCTGTATGTTTATTGTTTTGTTGGCGACATCATTAAAATAAAAGTATGTACGCTCACCACGCTGCACCTTGGTCCTCTTCTTCAGACGTCCGTGACAACGTTACCTAACAGAAAAAGTGGTTTGTTCCCTTTGCCATGATGGCAGCCTCCAGCCTTCCCAAAAAAATAGATATAAGCCTTCTACAAGTTCTCATCTGACCAACCATGTATAGGTTATTCCGTGTGGCCTTTGAATAATGTTTGTTTAAACAGCCCTACACCGCAAATGTTTGCCCCCATTCTATTGATTTCAGCGTGATATCGATGGAAGTGATTAACATAAAAAGTGCTGCTTTACACTTTATTTAATTTTTTTCACCTTTATTTAACCAGGTAGGCCAGTTGAGAACAAGTTCTCATTTACAACTGTGACCTGGCCAAGATAAAGCAAAGCAATTCGACACATACTACAACACAGAGTTACACATGGAAGAAACAAAACATACAGTCAATAATACAGTAGAAAAAAAGAAAACTAAAAGTCTATTTACAGTGAGTGCAAATGAGGTAAGATAAGGGAGTTAAGGTAATAAATAGGCCATGGTGGTGAAGTAATTACAATATAGCAATTAAACACTGGAATGGTAGATGTGCAGAAGATGAATGTGCAAGTCCCCATAAATACAGTATGAGGATGAGGTAGATAGATGGGCTGTTTACAGATAGGCTATGTACAGGTGCAGTGATCTGTAAGCTGCTCTGACAGCTGGTGCTTAAAGCTAGTGAGGGAGATATGAGTCTCCAGCTTCAGTGATTTTTGCAGTTTGTTCCAGTCATTGGCAGCAGAGAACTGGAAGGAAAGGCGACCTAGCAGTGACTTGTAGATGACCTGGAGCCAGTGGGTTTGGCGACGAGTATGAAGCGAGGGCCAGCCAACGAGAGCGTACAGGTTGCAGTGGTGGGTAGTATATGGGGCTTTGGTGAACGGATGGCACTGTGATAGACTGCATCCAATTTGTTGAGTAGAGTGTTGGAGACTATTTTATAAATGACAACGCCGAAGTCGAGGATCGGTAGGATGGTCAGTTTTACGAGGGTATGTTTGGCAGCTTGAGTGAAGGATGCTTTGTTGCGAAATAGGAAGCCGATTCTAGATTTAATTTTGGATTGGAGATGCTTAATCTGAGTCTGGAAGGAGAGTTTACAGTCTAACCAGACACCTAGGTATTTGTAGTTGTCCACATATTCTAAGTCGGAGCCGTCCAGAGTAGTGACGGGTGGGCAGGTGCGGGCAGTGATCGATTGAATAGCATGCATTTAGTTTTACTTGCATTTAAGAGCAGTTGGAGGCCATGGAAGGAGAGTTGAAATGGCATTGAAGCTCGTCTGGAGGTTAGTTAACACAGTGTCCAAAGAGGGGCCATAAGTATACAGAATGGTGTTGTCTGCGTAGAAGTGGATCAGAGAATCACCAGCAGCAAGAGCGACATCATTGATGTATACAGGGAGTCGGCCCGAGAATTGAACCCTGTGGCACCCCCATAGAGACTGCCAGAGGTCCGGACAACAGGCCCTCCGATTTGACACACTGAACTCTATCAGAGAAGTAGTTACCGGGTTTGCGATCCACTTGAATCAAAATGCAACACTTCAAAATGTAAAAATTTAGCTAGATGTCTTCTACAAATTGTACTCTAACCAGTGATGAACACATTATTCCCAGATTCAGTGTGTTTTTTTTAGCTGTGTTAGTTCTTATAGTCTGACTAAGAGTATACTGTATATACCTCTCGTCTGACCAAAATCTTCAAGGGCCCCTGATGCGCCCCCAGTGCAGATAAAGGTTACCAGTACTTCCTGGAAAAACTTTTTTTATACTTCATATCACTGTAATCTGTTTCCAGGTCATGTGACTGTACCTGCTTCAGTCTTGCTGGTGAATCCTGTGGCCTGCTTGATGGCAGCAGCAGTGAGAGCCAGTCCTTTACTCTTCCTCAGGCCATGCTGGAGGACAGCCTCAAACTGGGCACACAAACAGATCACCCTACAGGGGAGATACAAACACAAGCGTTACAATACATCACACACACGCACATGCACACACACATAACACGCATTACACATTCACACACAAAACATAAGTAAATCATATCAGTTTTAAAATAATAAAGCACATTGGTACCTGCTGTCTAAATCTGAGGCGATCTCCTTTCTTCCTCCAAAGCGGATTTGGCACTGAACAGACATGAAGAATGAAGATGACATGGCTAGCAAAATAACTATCATGCAACACTTTTACTTCCTCAATGGTAGCCTGCCAGCTAAAGTCCACAACATCAAACCAGGTTGAGAAACAACACAATGTGCACAGTATTATGCCTTATAAACTGTAGAGAGTAGATAAGTTCACTGTAATTACACTGTAAAAGCACATCATTATGAGTTCATGATTACATGACTAATTTGAACATAGCTGTAATGCACTCCTCTTCAGTGGAGATTATCCATAGTAGAAGAGGGCAATAGGACGGCTAACATAACCTGTCCTTTCACGTACAGGGCAGCTAACATAACCTGTCCTTTCACGTACAGTGCAGCTAACATAACCTCTCCTTTCATGTACAGTACAGCTAACATAACCTGTTATGACACGTACAGTGCAGCTAACATAACCTGTTATGACATGTACAGTGCAGCTAACATAACCTGTTATGACACGTACAGTGCAGCTAACATAACCTGTTATGACACGTACAGTGCAGCTAACATAACCTGTTATGACACGTACAGTGCAGCTAACATAACCTGTTATGACACGTACAGTGCAGCTAACATAACCTGTTATGACATGTACAGTGCAGCTAACATAACCTGTTATGACACGTACAGTGCAGCTAACATAACCTGTTATGACATGTACAGTGCAGCTAACATAACCGGTCCTGACACGTACAGTGCAGCTAACATAACCTGTTATGACACGTACAGTGCAGCTAACATAACCGGTCCTGACACGTACAGTGCAGCTAACATAACCGGTCCTGACACGTACAGTGCCGGTATAAATGTTGCTGATGATTGTTGTGTTATGATTGTTGTGTTATGATTGTTGTGACCCCTCACCTAATCTCTGGTGGACAGATCTAAGTAAACATAACTGGTACCGTAACCATAGAATCTGTCGGGAAGGAATGGGATGCGTGGGATAACAAGCTGTAGTAGTTCCAATGTTTGGGTTTTTCCATCACTGGTTATTTGGACAAATCACGATTTTGCAGGTGTTAACATCTTTCGAATTTCGGAAGGGGAGGGGACATTTGGCCGGTAACTTGCAGAGAGTGGAGCTCCTCGTTCCGGTTCCACTCCTCGTTAAATCTCTTCTCATGTATGGAACCAGAACTTAATCGAGCAGCTGACCAATTATGCAAGACTTCTGTTCTGGGTTAACCGAGATTACCATTCACCTGTTTGACAGCGTCCAGCAGCCTCTCTAGCAGGTGTTGTCTCTTTGCGTCATTCTGCTGAGGGCCTGGAAAGGAGAAGGAGGGCGATCATACAAACATGACCATCTGTCAGTTTGGTAATCTCATCTCAGATTTCTGGCCTAAGAGTGACTAGCCTGCATAATGGACAAGTCATCTCTGGCTAAATCACAGAGCTGTTTCACCAAGTTTATCAGAAATGTATAGAATGATTTGTTCCACAAAGAAGAATATGATTTGGTCAAATATATCTTTATTCTACAGTAGGAAAGTGACGTAACACATTTTGGAGATACTGTAATAACAAGAAAAGGTTGTTGTAATAACTATTCACCAACAAATACATGCAGTTTGCTAAGAAAGCACTCCCTTGGAGAAAGTAATGGGCTAGATGAGGTTGGTCAGGACTCATTAGCAATAACAAAAAAGGTATAATATGGTTAGAGGGGTTTCTCTTTGATGTATCAACAATTGATTTATTCATGACTACTATGATGTCATTCAGTCAAGCCATAATTCGATTTGCATGAGGAGATTCAAGATACCCGCGGGAAGAGTCATTATCTATCCTTTACGCCTGCCTGAACTCATTAAAGAGAATGATGCGTTGTCATCCATTCTAAACCTCATTGTTTTAATAGGCATATGTGCACAAAACATACAAAATTCCTGTAATAAACCAAAGCCATTTCAATTGGTGATGGTAGAACAAAAAGTGAATGTTTTTTTTGCTAACGTTACAACTCACCGTTCATTCTGTCAGTCCGAGTCGTTAGTGTTGTTGTTGACACACCACATGTAAACTAGTTCATAGCTCTTCGGTTCGACATGGTGGAAATCCAGAATTCTATTGCTATTCTGTACGAACCGAACCTTGGGAGGCAGAGAGCACTACTTCCATGATTTTGCACTCCCTTCTTCCCATCAACACAACCGGGGTCCGTAGCCCACTGTTGCGCATGTCGGCTGGAACTACAGAGGCCTGCGAGTAGCCGTTTATCACTATCGCTATAAGAGTTAAACCGAGTCACATTTGTAGATCAAATGTTTGACTTACAAACCCAGAAGCACTTGTAGTTTCAGTGACTGGACTGTCGTAGCTCTGGTGTATCTTTAAGTTGTAATAAAATACATTTATTGTGCCACTGCCTGCAAAGCGAAACATCGTCGGCACTGCAGGTCACATGACCAGACACACTGTTGTCATATGATAGGGTAGGGGTGGTGTGGGATCTGTAGTTCATTAATATAATCTCTGTTAAACATTCACTTGTTTTCAAACACATTCATTGATAGTTTTCTCTTTCTATGGCAAGCAGTGTGTGTGTGTGTGTGTGTGCGTGTGTGGGCGGGGGGGGGGGGGGGGGGGGGGGGGGGGGACATCAAGCTACAAAGCCAGACCTCCACAACCCCAATGTCTTTCCGTCTGTAATGTCATCTGTGTGGTTAAAGATCTGTACTGTCTTGGTTGTGACCAGTATGGTGGTGCCCTCCTCAGTGGAAGGGACAGGCAGGTTGGAGTTGCAGTCGGGAGTCTGGCTGTTTGTTCCCTCCTGGAGAACCATGGCTCCAGCTCCTCTCGTCAAGCTGTCCTGTCCCATGATAACCACTGTCTGCTCAGGGACATCATCAGAGACCATCTCAGTCCCGGGACACTCTGCTTCCTGTAGTCGTGATACTGGGAGATAACATTGACGTGAGTTACATACTGTATGATAGAGATATAGGGTTAGGCAATGTATTGGGTATAGTCACAAGGATTCATCCGATTCATTCATTGTAGATCTTCACAGAGTTTTTACATTTGACTTATCATTCATGGAGGGGAATTTCCATTCATCACAAATGAGTGAATCAATCACCAATCAGATGTGGAAGCATTGTCACATATTGTGACAGACGTAACCTGTGTGCCTGCTACTAACAGCGAATCACTGTATAATAATTTCCCATCATATGAAAGGTAAAGCAAGCGTTGTCATATTATGACTGACAGGCAGATACTGTAACCTGTCTGCTGATAGCAGACCATCACTATATAACCACATATCACCTCCCTATGCTTCTTTGTGTTTTATCTTACATTTGTTCTTTGGGAAACGTCTGCATGTCTTCTTCCTCAGTACCTGCAGCAGCAGCAGGAGAGTAGTAAAAGCACACAGGAACACAAACAGCCAGACCAGGGTCAGACGACTGTTGAACGGCTCAGGGGCTTTGCTCTCTGATGCTGGACAGGTTAACAGAAAAACATATGTCCATAATGCTCATACTTACCCTACAGATTCACTGGGCCAGCTTCATTTGTCTATGCCTCCTTCGCTTGAGTATAAGGACTAACAATACAATGTCTCACATAACAATTCAGATGCCAATATTTATAACAATGCTTAAACATATTCTATAACAATAACAAATACAATCATGTTTATTCATATACAGCTGCATTATAATTTCAGAACTCAAATGATCAAAAGTAAAAACTGATAAAACAGTATTGTACTTACATTGAGTACAGTATGTTGTGCAAACCCTGGGTGGTGAATTGCATCGTAAATAGCATTGTTTACACTCCTCGACTAGCCCATCATAGTAGTATCCCAGTCCACACTGTCCTTCTGACATAGCAATACAGTATAAGACAATCAAGAATAAGATCTGAAATAGATGCTAAAATTGTGTACTTTCCAGTTTCAGTAACTGAGATTGACTGCTCAGTGATGGGGTTCTGGTTTTAAAAGAGAATACATAATATGTAAATAATGTGTAATGTAGGGGAAATCCCTCTGCTACACAGAGACTGGTGAGATTTCAGAACGAGAGAGGAACTATACTCACAGCACGAGGGTGTTATTCACCACAGAAAGTAAGTAAATACACTGAGTACCCCCCCCAGTCTATTAACTAATTTAATGCCTAGTGATGTCACCAGGCAGGACAAAACTCCATCCCACTGACACAGACTGAAATTTCATGCTGTCTTTTAAACAGTTCTTACACTCAAACAGAATTATAATTTTCACAATTTCACAATATAATTCCAACCTCAAAGTGTGGATGTAGCACGTGCTCCAGCAGGTATATTTCACTGGTCATCCCCAAAGCCAATTCCCCCTTTGGCCGCCTTTCCTTCCAGTTCTCTGCTGCCAATGACTGGAACGAACTGCATAAATCACTGAAGCTGGAGACTCATATCTTCCTCTCTAACTTTAAGCATCAGCTGTCAGAGCAGCTTACAGATCATTGCACCTGTTGCTGCTATTCCAGTTTCAACTGTTCTGCCTGCGGTTACGGAACCCCTACCTGTCCCAGACCTGCTGTTTTCAACTCTTAATGATCGGCTATGAAAAGCCAACTGAGATTTATTCCTGATTATTATTTGACCATGCTTGTCATTTATGAACATTTTGAAAATCTTGGCTCTCTCTAATTTTCTCCTTCTCTCTTTCTTTCTCTCGGAGGACCTGAGCCCTAGGACCATACATCGGGACTACCGGCCGTGGTGACTCCTTGCTGTCCCCAGTCCGCCTGGCCTTGCTGCTATTCCAGTTTCAACTGTTCTGCCTGCGGTTATGGAACCCCTACCTGTCCCAGACCTGCTGTTTTCAACTCTTAATGATCGGCTATGAAAAGCCAACTGAGATTTATTCCTGATTATTATTTGACCATGCTTGTCATTTATGGAAATTTTGAAAATCTTGGCTCTCTCTAATTTTCTCCTTCTCTCTTTCTTTCTCTCGGAGGACCTGGGCCCTAGGACCATGCGTCGGGACTGCCGCCCGTGGTGACTCCTTGCTGTCCCCAGTCCGCCTGGCCTTGCTGCTATTCCAGTTTCAGCTGTTCTGCCTGCGGTTATGGAACCGCCACCTGTCCCAGACCTGTTGTTTTTCAACTCTTGATGATCGGCTATGAAAAGCCAACTGAAAATTATTCATGATTATTATTTGACCATGCTTGTCACTTATGAACATTTTTTAACATCTTGGCATAGTTCTGTTATAATCTCCACCCGGCACAGCCAGAAGAGGACTGGCCACCCCTCATAGCCTGGTTCCTCTCTAGGTTTCTTCCTAGGTTTTGGCCTTTCTAGGGAGTTTTTCCTAGCCACCGTGCTTCTACACCTGCATTACTAGCTGTTTGGGGTTTTAGGCTGGGTGTCTGTACAGCACTTCGAGATATTAGCTGATGTACGAAGGGCTATATAAAATAAAATTGATTGATTGACCTGTACATAGCCCATCTGTAAATAGCCCACCCAACTACCTCATCCCCATATTGTCATTAATTAAAAAAAGAGAAATGCTCCTTTGCACCCCAGTATCTCTACTTGCACATGAATCTTCTGCACATCTATCACTCCAGTGTTTAATTGCTAAATTGTCATTTATTTCACCACTATGGCCTATTTATTGCCTTACCTCCCTAATCTTACTTTATTTGCACACACTGTATATAGACTTTTCTATTGTGTTACTGACTGTACTTTTCTTTATTCCATGTGTAACTGTGTTGTTGTTTGTGTCGCACTGCTTTGCTTTATCTTGGCCACGTCGCATTTGTAATTGAAAACTTCTCAACAGGCCTACCTGGTTAAATAAAGGTGAAATCCCCAAACAATATATATAGATATATACAGTGCCTTCAGAAAGTATTCACACCCATTAATTTTTTCCAAATTGGGTTGTGTTACAAAGTGGGATTCAAATAGATTTAATTGTCATTTTTTAGTCAACAATCTACACAAAATACTCTGTAATGACAAAGTGGAATTCTAACATTTGTAAAAAAAAATAAAACACTAATATATCTATTAGTGTAAGTATTCAATCCCCTGAGTCAATACATGTTAGAATCCCCTTTGGCAGCGATTACAGCTGTGAGTCTTTCTATAAGTCTCTAAGAGCTTTCCACACCTGGATTGTGCAACATTTTCCCATTATTCTTTTCAAACTTCTTTAAGCTCTGTCAAATTGGTTGTTGAGCATTGCTAGACAACCATTTTCAGGTCTTGACAATTCAAGCAGATTTAAGTCAAAACTGTGACTCAGCCACTTAGGAACATTTACTGTCTTCTTGGTAAGCAACTCCAGTGTAGATTTGGCCTTGTGTTTTAGCTTATTGTCCTGCTGAAAGGTGAATTAATCTCCCAGTGTTTGGTGGACATAAGACTGAACCAGGTTTTCCTCCAGGATTTTGCCTGTGCTTAGCTCCATTGCTTAGCTCCAAAAAGTTAATTTATTTGCTATGTTGTCTTGCAATATTACTTAATAGCATTGTTGCAAACATAATGGATGATTTGGAGTGTTTTTTTTAAACACTTTGTCATACAGGCCAGTAATATGGGGTGAATGCAATGTTGTTGATTCCTTTGTACTTTCAAGTATTGTGGTGGCAGCATCATGTTACACGTATGCTTGTCACCGGCAAGGACTGTGGAGTTTGTTAGGAAATATGAAATGAGCAAAGCCCGGGTAAAAAGTTAGAGGAAAACCTCGTGAGTCTTCTGAAAACCTAACCCGGGGTTAGGGTTTTATTTTTCTGCGAGACGATTACACAAATGTTAATGCAAAAGACAAACCAGAATGGCTTTCCAAGAGGTGTTGAATGTTCCTGAACCGACGTGATTTGCCCGAGGGGGTTTTCTCAACTGGCTCCGTCGTCGCGTCGTCCCCTGAATGCCCATCCATTAGCCTGCTAGCCGCGGCCTGCTAGCTGTCCAGAGCACATCAGACTGTTAACTTAAGAGGCCCATCAGACAAATTCTTTGGCCACCACACCTATTTTGCCAATTGGCCTGGTTTACCACACGGAGCCCTGCTGATCTGTCTGCCGACGTAATAGCACGAGGGGGCCACAACAGACTTTCGACCGTTGCGACGTCCCTCCAAGGCCTTTCTGCTAACTTGCTAGCTGCCTGAAGCCACTCACTGGACTCCTTTGATTCACTTGGCTACGCATGCCTCTCGCTAACGTCAATATGCCTTGTCCATTGCTGTTTTGGTTAGTATTTATTGCCTTATTTCACTGTAGAGCCTCTAGCCCTGCTCAATATGCCTTATTTAATACTTTAGTTCCACCTACCACACATGCGATGACATCATCTGGTTTCAATGATATTTCTAGAGACAACATCTCTTTCATCATCACTCTATGCACAGGCTTACCTCCACTGTATTCACATCCTACCATACCTTTGTCTGTACATTATGCCCTGAATCTACTCTACCGTGCCCAGAAATCTTCTCCTTTTACTCTCTGTTCCGAACGTACTAGGCGACCAGTTCTTTTAGCCTTTAGCCGTACCCTTATCCTACTCCTCCTCTGTTCCTTTGGTGATGTGGAGGTTAATCCAGGTCCTGCAGCGCCTAGCTCCACTCCCATTCCCCAGGCGCTATCATTTGTTGACTTCTGTAACCGTAAAAGCCTTGGTTTCATGCATGCTAACATTAGAAGCCTCCTCCCTAAGTTTGTTTTATTCACTGTCCTAGCACACTCTGCCAACCCGGATGTCCTAGCTGTGTCTGAATCCTGGCTCAGGAAGACTACCAAAAACCCTGAAATTTCCTAAACTATAACATTTTCCGACAAGATAGAACTGCCAAAGGGGGCGGTGTTGCAATCTACTGCAGAGATAGCCTGCAGAGTTCTGTCTTGCTATCCAGGTCTGTACCCAAACAATTAGAGCTTCTACTTTTAAAAATCCACCTTTCCAGAAACAAGTCTCTCAACGTTGCCACTTGCTATAGACCACCCTCTGCCCCCAGCTGTGCCCTGGACACCATATTTGCCCCCCATCTATCTTCAGAGCTCGTGCTGCTAGGTGACCTAAATTGGGACATGCTTAACACCCCGGCCATCATACAATCTAAGCTTGATGCCCTCAATCTCACACAAATTATCAATGAACCCAACAGGTACAACCCCAAATCCGTAAACACGGGCACCCTCATTGATATCATCCTACCCAACTTGCCCTCCAAATACACCTCTGCTGTCTTCAATCAAGATCTCAGCGATCACTGCCTCATTGCCTGCATCCGTAATGGGTCCGCGGTCAAACGACCACCCCTCATCACTGTCAAATGCTCCCTAAAACACTTCAGCGAGCAGGCCTTTCTAATCGACCTGGCCCGGGTATCCTGGAAGGATATTGACCTCATCCCGTCAGTAGAGGATGCCTGGTCATTCTTTAAAAATGCCTTCCTCACCATCTTGAAAAAGCATGCCCCTTTCAAAATATTTAGAACCAGGAACAGATATAGCCCTTGATTCTCTCCAGACCTGACTGCCCTTGACCAGCACAAAAACATCCTGTGGCATACTGCATTAGCATCGAATAGCCCCCGTGATATGCAACTTTTCAGGGAAGTTAGGAACCAATATACACAAGCAGTTAGGAAAGCTAAGGCTAGCTTTTTCAAGCAGAAATTTGCATCCTGTAGCACAAACTCAAAAAAGTTCTGGGACACTGTAAAGTCCATGGAGAATAAGAGCACCTCCTCCCAGCTGCCCACTGCACTGAGGCTAGGAAACACTGTCACCACCGATAAATCCACTATAATTGAGAATTTCAATAAGCATTTTTCTACGGCTGGCCATGCTTTCCACCTGGCTACCCCTACCCCGGTCACCAGCCATGCACTCCCCACAGCAACTCGCCCAAGCCTCCCCTATTTCTCCTTCACCCAAATCCAGATAGCTGATGTTCTGAAAGGGCTGCAAAATCTGGACCCCTACAAATCAGTCGGGCTAGAAAATCTGGACCCTCTTTTTCTAAAATTATCTGCCAAAATTGTTGCAACCCCTATCACTAGCTTGTTCAACCTCACTTTCGTATTGTCTGAGATTCCCATAAATTGGAAAGCTGCCGTGATCATACCCCTCTTCAAAGGGGGAGACACTCTAGACCCAAACTGCTACAGACCTATATCTATCCTACCCTGCCTTTCTAAGGTCTTCGAAAGCCAAGTTAACAAATAGATCACCGACCATTTCGAATCACACCGTACTTTCATCCGCTAAGCAATCTGGTTTCAGAGCTAGTCATGGGTGCACCTCAGCCACGCTCAAGGTCCTAAATTATATCATAACCGCCATCGATAAGAGACATTACTGTGCAGCCGTATTCATTGACCTGGCCAAGGCTTTCGACTCTGTCAATCACCACATTCTTATTGGCAGACTCAACAGCCTTGGTTTCTCAAATGATTGCCTCGCCCGGTTCACCAACTACTTCTCTGATAGAGTTCAGTGTACTGGTAACCTTTATCTGCACTGGGGGCGCATCAGGGGCCCTTGAAGATTTTGGTCAGACGAGAGGTATATACAGTATACTCTTAGTCAGACTATAAGAACTAACACAGCTAAAAAAAACACACTGAATCTGGGAATAATGTGTTCATCACTGGTTAGAGTACAATTTGTAGAAGACATCTAGCTACATTTTTACATTTTGAAGTGTTGCATTTTGATTCAAGTGGATCGCAAACCCGGTAACTACTTCTCTGATAGAGTTCAGTGTGTCAAATCGGAGGGCCTGTTGTCCGGACCTCTGGCAGTCTCTATGGGGGTGCCACAGGGTTCAATTCTCGGGCCGACTCCCTGTATACATCAATGATGTCGCTCTTGCTGCTGGTGATTCTCTGATCCACCTCTACGCAGACGACACCATTCTGTATACTTCTGGCCCCTCTTTGGACACTGTGTTAACTAACCTCCAGACGAGCTTCAATGCCATTACAACTCTCCTTCCATGGCCTCCAACTGCTCTTAAATGCAAGTAAAACTAAATGCATGCTATTCAATCGATCACTGCCCGCACCTGCCCACCCGTCACTACTCTGGACGGCTCCGACTTAGAATATGTGGATAACTACAAATACCTAGGTGTCTGGTTAGACTGTAAACTCTCCTTCCAGACTCAGATTAAGCATCTCCAATCCAAAATTAAATCTAGAATCGGCTTCCTATTTCGCAACAAAGCATCCTTCACTCATGCTGCCAAACATACCCTCGTAAAACTGACCATCCTACCGATCCTCGACTTCGGCGTTGTCATTTATAAAATAGCCTCCAACACTCTACTCAACAAATTGGATGCAGTCTATCACAGTGCCATCCGTTCACCAAAGCCCCATATACTACCCACCACTGCAACCTGTACGCTCTCGTTGGCTGGCCCACGCTTCATACTCGTCGCCAAACCCACTGGCTCCAGGTCATCTACAAGTCTCTGCTAGGTAAAACCCCACCTTATCTCAGCTCACTGGTCACCACAGCAGCACCCACTCATAGCACGCGCTCCAGCAGGTTAATTTCACTGGTCACCCCCAAAGCCAATTCCTCCTTTGGTCGCCTTTCCTTCCAGTTCTCTGCTGCCAATGGCTGGAACGAACTGCAAAAATCACTGAAGCTGGAGTCTCATATCTCCCTCACTAGCTTTAAGCATCAGCTGTCACAGCAGCTCATATATCACTGCACCTGTACATAGCCATCTGTAAACAGCCCATGCAACTACCTCATCCCCATACTGTATTTATTTATTTATCTTGCTCCTTTGCACCCCAGTATCTCTACTTGCACATTCATCTTCTGTACATCTACCATTCCAGTGTTTAATTGCTATATTGTAATTACTTCACCACCTTGGCCTATTTATTACCTTAACTCCCTTATCTTACCTCATTTGCAGTCACTGTATATAGACTTTTAGTTTTCTTTTTTTCTGCTGTATTATTGACTGTATGTTTTGTTTATTCCATGTGTAACTCTGTGTTGTTGTATGTGTCGAACTGCTACGCTTTATCTTGGCCAAATTAGAACTTGTTCTCAACTAGCCTACCTGGTTAAATAAAGGTGAAATAAAAAAAATTAAAAAATGGTCCAGCCTCAGTCCTGACTTAAATCTGTTTAAAAAATCTGAGACAAAGTTTAAATATTGCTGTCAATCAACGATTACAACCAAAATGTAGAGAGCTTGAGACATTTTTACAAACATGATGGATATATCAGTGAGTGTTGATACACACAAGAAACTGTTGAGTGTGAAAAACCCAGCAGCGTTGCAGTTCTTGACACAAACCAATGTGCCTGGCTTGACACCTACTACCCTGTTCAAAGGCACTTAAATCTTTTGTCTTGCCCATTCACCCTCTGAATGGCACACACACAATCCATGTCTCAATTGTCTCTCAAGGCTTAAAAGCCTTCTTTAATCTGTCTCCTCCCCTTCATCTACACTGATTGAAGTGGATTTAACAAGTAACATTAATAAGGTATCATAGGGTTCATCTGCTTAGTCTATGTCATGGAGAGAGCAGGAGTTCTTAATGTATATGTTTGGAACACTCAGTATATATTGATATTTATCTTTGTACTGCACTGTTGAAGAGAGCTTGCAAGTAAGCATTTCACTGTTCCGTTTACACCTGCTGTATCCTGTGCATGTGACAAACTTTGATCTGTTGTACATTTTATTTTGCTATAAATAGTTTATAAACAATTCACAAAATATGACTTTAGAAAGAAATGCAGAGATATGTTATTGTACAAAATAATGTGTTACATTTACAGTGACACTATCAAATTCCATGTTATGAACAATTATATAGCGTCAGAGTGCAATCAATCTCATTACTCTAATCAGCTTTGTTGGCACAGTCACAGTGTGCAATACATCTTCAGGTTACTGCAGACTGCTCTTGAATCCAGAGAAAATGCTCTGAAATTGCATTGGGGAAAAAATAACATAAGTATACTAAATAATTCAAAGAGATTCTATTCCTTCCTATAAAGGTCTCAAATTAATTATTTTGAGGAGGATTTGTAAGGATTAATGCAACAATTATACTTAATCAAAACATCAGAATGAAAATAAATTTGCATGTGCACGTTTTTTGGCACCATTATCAGCAAAATTATCGTATACCACTTATGCACAGTACAAAGTCTGCCATTTTATCTACAAGATAGCAGATAGGTAAACATGTGGACTCTTTCCAGTGACCTTGATGGTGTTTAATCATTACCAGTGAGGCAAATATAGGTTTATTATTATATATCCGAAACATTACATTATGATTCAGTTAATGAAATGTCTATTATGGGCTTATAACAGAACACTATTATTACGATGTTGCCAATAGTTAAACTTGAAACGAAATTACCTGTAAAATCATATTGCCAGTGTCTGTCTGGTAAGTTCATTAGATGAAGCTTCTGATGTGTTCTGATAAATAACGGAAAGAGTGACAGGGGCTTGCTGCTGGTTAGAGGTAACATTTCCATCCGTTGTTCGGGGCCCCTCTCCCTTGACCCTCCCGTTCCTTCGGAATGAGTTCCTAATTCCGTTAGTGAGACGGTTGGAAACCTTCCTGACAACACCGCTGATCCCTTTGTTCTTTAGTTTGACCAAGCCAACGTCATCCTCCAGTTCCTCAGATGGCACCTCGATGTTCCCCGAGAACCAGAACACCCACCAGATGAGACTGAGGAAGATTATGACGGCCCCTGCATAGATGAACAAATCGTGGCAGAATATGTCTGCAAACACTCCGGTCAGCAATATAAACACTCCAACTACGTCGTGGCCCACCGCAAACCAAAAGGCACATTTACAGCGACCAACTCCCCGATATCTCCTCTCCGCGACCTCCACTTCCCTTTCTTGTCTTTGCGCCATGGTAACGGAAGTGAAATATTTCCTTTTCAAAAAGTTATTTGAAGTCCAGAAAGTAATGTCATTTCCAAAAGTGCCGACTCAGGTGCGGACACAAGGTGATGTGCGATGACGCGCCTTTGGACTGTTGGAGAACGCAGTGCACAGTCACCGGGACGCAACATACTGAGAGCGCACAGTAAAATTGTTCAAAGTACATTCACCTTGGGTTTTTAGTACAGCTTTACGAGACATGATCTTCTTTGATGATACTTTATCAGATATTTAGAAATCATTTTAAGGTACATCTTAAAAAGGCAAAACGATGGTCCTTTCTGAAGTTCCCTTGTGAAAAATAAATTCATCTGTCAGTAAATGACAGTATAACCAGTTATCCAAAAACATCCAAGTGTCTCTAATAAATAAAATATAAATGTCTATATTATTTAAAAGACAAAATTAGGATTCCAACCACACTAAACCAAATGTCCAACAGAACATCTGAAGAATGGATCACCCCTTACCCTTCCCATCACACACTGCTGAGGGACCTGCTTGTGCTCCTGGCCCCCAGCCCCATACGTCTCTGCTTGTCCTTCAGGATGGGTATCCAGATCAGCCCTACCACTACAAATATCATTCCAATGGACAGGCAGACCGGGGCAGTGGCATGGGGGGTGTCCGTCACACCAGACGAGTGGAGGAGAATCAGCACCGCACCCGCGCCCAGCATCAGGGCTCCCATCACCATGACAATGATAGGTTTGTGTATGTAGGCCCAGCGAGGTGGTTCTGGAGTATTGGGGTCAAGTTCTGGACACAGGACTCTCCTCACAGAATCCTCTGTTCTTGGAAGCTCTTCTGATGATGCCATCATAATGATGTGATGACTGTTTTGTCAAAATCAGGTGCTCTTGAGTGAAAAGCTGCCCTTACTAAACTGCAATTGTTCCTCAAAGTGAAATAGATTTATATTTTGGAGACCCAGTTTGTGTTTCACTTCATGACCTCTTGGACACACCAACTAACTTGCATTAACATGTATACTTTTTCTTCTGCCTCAACTGCAATAAAATATTTCTAATGCTTACCAACTACAACCTCCCTACTGATGTTAGCCTGACTGCACTGTTGTTTCCTAAAACCCAGTCCACTCATCTCATCCCATGTATTTCCACCCAGTTAACCACACCCACATCAAATAGGGAGGGGTAGTTCAATACTAGACAGACGTGGACCACCTGTAGGTGTGTATTGTCAAAACTTGCTAGCTAACTCCGGCAGCTTTTACATTCATATGAAAACAGTGCTGAACAAATAAATTACTTTGCTTCAAATGGATATTACTGAAATTATATTTAGAAATCAATGTTAGACATTGCACTTAAAAAGAGCACTATAGTGAACAACCCAGTCTCTGATATTAGAAAGGCAAACATGGCCTGTAAGGATCAGGCAGCAGCTGCACAACCATGTTATGATCTCATCAACAATAGCCTTGTCATCTAATACCAACAGTCTATTGTATTTGGACAGTGTTTACCATGGTAAACATCACTCAAGGCTAACGCATCGGAGGTGAACCAGAACCACACATTACCTGTACAGACAGATATTGCCTAATGTAATGGGTTTATATTACATAAAAACCTTACATGTATTCATTATATAAACATTAACAGTGAGCCCATTGCAGTGGTCTCCACAAGTAGGAGTTGCCAGCCAAATATAAAAAAATTGCCTGTTTTCCCCAGTCTGACATTTTTGGCCAAAGGAGCTCTAATATAATGCCTTATATTCTATCAGAAATAGTGAAATTATTGGGTACTTTATAAAGTTTACCTCCAAGATTGGTTGTGGTATTATGTAGAAAGACATGACTTTACAATTTAAATTAATGAAAATGTATGAATTCAGTGTATTGTTGTTTTGGATATCGTCTAGTCCAAAGGTCACCAACCTTTTGAGTAAAGATCACTTTGAGTCAAAATGCAAGCAGAGATCTACTGCTCACATTTTTTTTTTATTACTTAAATGTAAGCCTATGCAACATTAATTTCTTAAAAACTGTTCTGTAGCAATGAGGTTTGTAGTAGGCTATATGCCCAAAACATTATCAATGCATATGGTCTATGCTTGAATTGCCCTGCCAATATTGTTCTTCAGACCATTTTGAAATTATATTTAAAAATTGTAGGTATATCACACTAGCAATAGAAAAATTGTAATTTGTTGTATTACTAGAGGCACAGCTGAGTGAGCATAATAATTAGCTTTTTTTATTTTATTTACTGGACTGATGGCCGGCATCTGATGGTCAGTCTGAGGGAGAGAGCAGCAGTGAGGCTGCCTCTCACCCGACTCACCGTCCCTCCGCTCTCCCTCCCACCACAGAGAAAAAGGACACCGTCTTCCAGCTGATGGGGAACTCAAGTAACACTGCATTATTTCTGCCTCATGCACCAATTCATGTTAATTCGATGGAACACTTTGCCTTCCAGGCAGTAGGGCTGTTGAATCAAGTGCAACTACCGCCAACAGCAGGAAACAAATACATAAAATAGGAAAGCCTGGCTTTGTTTTTTTTGTAGAAATGTTTAGTGATCGACTAGGAAAGCCTCGGAGATCTCGATGGACTGGTTGGTGACCATTGCTCTAGGCCTATATGATCAGGATTATTTTCTAGCTAGGAACATTAAACCTGTCTTCTGAGCTGGTCTTATTTACAATTGTAATACAAAATATGAAATGCCACAGTGTGTGTTCTTCAAATTATGTATTGTATTAAAAGAAAATAAATGAATAGCCCTTATCTTGAAACATAAATTAAGGTTGAATCAAAAAAATTAAAAGGGTTACATTAGTCTTAAATATTATGTTTCTAATTTTACATATCCTAAATTAATAATCATTAGTTAGGGCCCTATAAAACGTTTTGTTGTTGCCTGATTCCGTTGTCCCAAATTTCTGTTTTGTTTTTCCAGGTCTTCGCTGGCAAAAATCACATTTTAATAGAGAAACAACCAAAACAAATGCTTAAACCACATCAGGAGACCACTTTTGAGGTCTGGGAAAAAAATCTGAAATTAATTTTGGCTGTAGTTACCATTTAATTTAAAACGCACACCTAGCAAGAGGCTGTTTAACAGTATTTTTGTAGCACACACGATGGTAGAGTTTGCAAAGCAAATACCCACTGGATTGAAGAAAATAGTCATAATATAATTCTGCCAGATAGGCTAATTTGTAGTTAACATTAATTGAGAAGGTTATTGCGAAAGCCTTTCCATCTACCAGAAGACCGTTTTCATTAGCATCATCACTAACGGCTATCCAAAGTGGTAGACGCATGCACTGCACGCACACACACGAGGCATTCACGTCGCCTCTTCAGAAAGTTACAGGAAATACAAATCACTTATTCATTCTGTTCATGTCTTATGATAAAACAAATATATTTCAATGCATTTAGTTGATGCCCTACTAAAGGTCAATACATATGAATATTGTTGAATTCTGTTAATAACTGGATTCCGTGAGGGCCCTAATTATCATGAGTCGAACACGGCTCTCCATTACCTATTGTTCCTGCAGTGATGACTTACCATCTTCAAATGTTTTCATAATTTATCTGCAGATAATTGCCAAAAAGCCTTGGCCTACCAGTTGCATACGCAAATTACGGAGCCAAATGAACGGCTCTCAATGATGCGATTCAGTAGGCTACACTAACTGACGAAACCAGTCACTGTCTGGCAAACCCCAACATCCAAGGTAAGGAAACCTAGAAAATCCTTAGGTTTACTGAATGGTGAAGGGATATATATAGTGCCTTCAGAAAAGTAGTTACAGGCTACCTCTTGACCTACTCAACATTGTTATCTTACAGCTGGAATTAAATTTGTTAAATTAAATTAATCTACACACAATGCCCCATACAGTGAAAACATGTTTTCAAACAAATGTATTGAAATTTAAATAGATGCATCCAATTTCCTTTGATCATCATTGAGATGTCACTACAACTTGGAGTCCACCTGTGTCCAATTCAATTGTTTGAACATGATTTAGAAAGAAACACACCTGTCAATATAAAAGGTCCCACCGTTGACAGTGCATGTCAGAGCAGAAACTGTACCATAAAGTTTAAGGAACTGTCCATAGGGAATTGTGATAAGGCATAAACAATAATTGGGAGATGGAAAAAACATTGACCTACCCAGACTGCCTATAGCTGGCCGTCCAACCAAACTGTGCAACCTGGCAAGGACCTTGGTCAGGGAGGTGACCAATAAAAGTTCCTTTGCTGAGACCGGAAAACCTACCAGAATGACAGTCTCTACAGCACTTCACCAATCTGGGCTTTATGGGAGTGGCCAGACAAACTACTCCTGAAAAAAAGGCACGACAGCACACCTGGAGTTCACAAAAATGCATGTGAAAGACTTAAGGCAAAAGATTGTGGTCTGATGAGACAAATTGAACTCTTTGGCTTGAATGAAAAAGCACCATGTCTGGACAAAACAAGGCACACCTCATCACCCTTCGAACACCATCCTCCAGTGAAGCATGGTGGTGGTAGTAACATGTTATGGGGATGCTTTTCAGCACCAGGGACTGGGAGATTGGTAAGGATAGAGGGAACAATGAATGGAGCCAAATACAGGCAAATCCTTGATGAGAACCTGCTTCAATGCAAACGACCTTGGACTTGGGCAAAGAATTACATTCCAACAGGACAATGACCCCAAACATAAGAATGGCTTCAGAACAAGAATGTGAAAGTCCTCGAGTGGCCCAGCCAAAGCCCACTTAACATTGAAAATCTGTGGAAAAACTTGAAGATTAATGTTCACTGCCACTCGGGGCTCCCAAGTGGCACAACGGTCTAAGGCACTGCATCTCAGTGCAAAAGGTGTCACTAGACCCTGGTTCCATTCCAGGCTGTATCACAACCAGCAGTGATCGGGAGTCCCATAGGGCGGCGCACAATTGGTCGAGTGTCGTCCGGGGTAGGCCGTCATTGTAAATAAGAATTTGTTCTTAACTGACTTTCCTAGTTAAATAAATTAATTCCCATCTAATATTAGAGCTTGATAAAATCTGCAGGGAAGAAAGGGAAAAAGATGTGCAAAGCCAAGACAAAGCTGTAGTCGCTGCCAAAGGTCCTTCTACAAAGTATTGACTCAGGGTGTGAATACTACTGTAAATGAGGTATTTCATTCAATACAGTCGCTGACATTTCTACAAACATGTTTACACTGTCATTATGGGTTATTGCGTGTAGATGGCTGAGGAAAATAATACATTTTGAATTCAGGCTGTAAGAACAAAATGTGGAATAAGTCAAGGGGTACGAATACCTTCTCAAGGCACTGTAGGATAGACTAGTCGGTTTGACATCTTTTATAAAAACTAGTCAACACTGGCTGTTCAGTTGTCAAAATAAAATGGCAATTAAAGCAGTAAAGCCCATGCATCACAATTCCAAGTGGCTGGCTGTGCTTAACACACTAAAGAAAAATGAATGTGCCAAAATTCAAAATCAGGCTGAGTGGATTGACTCATCGTTACCACTCGCATTACATGGGAAGTGCAAATTCCCAAGCATCCTCTCCCTCTGTGTAAAGAAATTTGACTGCAACCAACCACAGCGCAGCACACAAATTGTACCGGATGGCGGGACAGTTTCTCAGTCATCGCTCGCTTTGTGACTGGCGCCTTTCCTAGCAATAGATCGCTAGAAGATGAATATCCTTCATTCTAACGGGAGAGAACTCGAGGAACGAGCAAATTGAAACTTAAATGAAAAGTAGCCTAGTTAATATGAAGTGGAAAAAGTAGCCGGCTGAAAATGAGTAGCGCTAATGGAAAACAATGCCATTGTGGATAACAAATTAAAGACATGAAATATACTTTGTGGTAATATTTTAATTTACAAGTTGGGTTTATACAAAAGATGATTTTGAACAAGACCCTTTTATGGGGCAGACAAAGATTTGCAACACATTTGAGTTTGTCCTTGGATCAATTAACGCTGACAGTTTATATACATTTAGAACCAGTCCTTTATATCAGTATGAAGTCAGAGTTCCATTTAGAGAAAGGGGGAGTAATACACAGATAGTAATGAGAGAAAGGAGAGTTGTGTTCCACTGAGTTGACAAACAGACATTAAGATTTAGGTACTTTTCATATTTTGTTAGGGTGTTTTTGCAGCCTTCTTGGTCATTTTTTATTTGATACCTTTCCTCCTGTTGGTTTGGGTACCTTCACAAGTCCCTTCTTGGACGGCTTCTACGGGGATCAGAGAGAGAAAACAATTAGCACAGTACTGAAAGAGGTCGGTCAATTAACTTCCACTGGGGGGCAGTGGTCCCAGAGAGTGAACAGGGAGACATAAAAGGGATACCGCTTCCCTGCCTCACTGGAATAAGTTTCATATAGCATTGGATTTAAACCAAAATTCATACGGAGAGTGAACCAAGTACCAAACCAGTGCACAGAGTCCTTTGAAATATTTTATTTCATAAAAATAGATAATCAATAAACAAATATATTCTACTAATATTATTAAAATGCATTTAATTTGACACTAGCAGGGTACAGACCTCCACTTAAGCCTTTTTCCTTGTCGTTACTATGGGAACATCTTCCTCCCTGTCAGCACCAGAGTTTTTTTTCTGTAGACGTCTGTTCCTTCTTTGCAGACTTCTGTTTGCGTGCATTTTTCTGAAATTTCATAAACAAGACAGGTATTGATGAGATGCAGCTCTGTTTATATACACACACAGTACCAGTCAAAAGTTTGGACACCTACTCATGAGGGTTTTTCTTTATTTTTTACTAGACATCAAAACTATGAAACATATGGAATCATGTAGTAACCCAAAAAGGTGTTAGAATCGAAAATATATTTATATTTGTTTAAGTAGCCACCATTTGCCTTGACAGCATTGCACACTTGGCATTCTCTCAACCAGCTTCACCTGGAATGCTTTTCCAACAGTCTTGAAGGAGTTTCCACATACGCTGAGCACTTGTTGGCTGCTTTTCCTTGACTCTGCAGTTTAACTCATCCCAAACCATCTCAATTCGGATGAGGTCAGGTGATTGTGGAGGCCAGGTCATCTGATGAAGCACCATCACTCTCCTTCTTGGTCAAATAGCCCTTACACAGCCTGGAGGTGTGTTGGGTCATTGTCTTGTTGAAAAACAAATGATGTCTCACTAAGCCCAAACCAGATGGGATGGCGGATCGCTGCAGAATGCTGTGGTAGCCATGCTGGTTAAGTGTGCCTTGAAATCTAAATAAATCAGTGTCACCAGCAAAGCACCCCACACCTCTGCGTCCATGCTTCCCGAAGGGAGCGACACACGCGGAGATCCGTTCACCTACTCCGCATCTCACAAAGACATGGTGGTTGGAACTAAACATCTATTTGGACTGACCAAAGGACTTGCATTGCTCATGTTTTCTTGGCCCAAGAAAGTCTCTTCTTATTGGTGCCCTTTAGTAGTGGTTTCTTTGCAGCAATTTAAACAGTTGATGTTGAGATGTATCTGTTACATGAACTCTGAAGCATTTATTTGGGCAGCAATCTGAGGTGCAGTTAACTCTCATGAACTTATCCTCTGCAGCAGAGGTAACTATGGGTCTTCCTTTCCAGTGGCAGTCCTCGTGAGAGCCAGTTTCATCACAGCGACTGCACTTGAAGATACTTTCAAAGTTCATGAAATGCTCCATATTGACTGACCTTCATGTTTTAAAGTATTGATGGACTGTCGTTTCTCTTTGATAATTTGAGCTGGTCTTGCCATAATATGGACTTGGGTCTTTTACCAAATAGGGCTACCTTCTGTATACCACACATACCGTGTCACAACACAACTGATCGGCTCAAATGCATTAAGGAAAGAAATTCCACAACTTAATCTTTAAGAAGGCACACCTTGTTAATTGAAATGCATTCCAGGTGACTACCTCATGAAGCTGGTTGAGAGAATGTCAAGACTGTGCAAAGCTGTCAAGGCAAAGGGTGGCTACTTTGAAGAATCTCAAATATTTTGATTTGTTTAACACTTGGTTACTACATGATTCCGTGTGTGTTATTTCATAGTTTTGATGTCTTCACTATTATTCTACAATGTAGAAAATAGTAAAGATAAAGAAAAACCCTTATTTAGGTTTATTTAACCTTGAGTAGGTGTGTCCAAACTTCTACTGGTACTGCATGTATGTACATATGCATGTAAATAATAGAGAGAGGTCTGCAATTGACCTCAATAGTCCATATGTGGCACTAAGAGCTATGTTGATGTTCCCAGAGAGTGAACAGGGAGACAGCACTAAATGGAGACCGCTCCCCTGCCTCACTGGAATGGGTTTCATATAGCATTGGATTTAAACCAAAATTAATAGAGAGTAAAACAGGTTCCGAACCAGTGCAAAGATGAGTCCTTTAATTTGACAAAAAATAGATCATTGATCAAATGACAATATAATCTTCCAATGCAATTTACAAGCATTTGTGTGTAGCAGTCCTACCTTGGCTGCGCGGGTCTGTTTCTGTGTTTCATTTATCAGGGTCAGGTTAGAGGTGTAGATGGGCAGAGCTACTGATTGGCTTTTCATGTGGATGATTTTTATCAACGGTCCTTTCTGCAAAAGAGACAACACAGCCATCTTTATACTCAAAGAACACAATCACTCATACATTTAGGTCAAAACTATTTCTGTGAAGAAAACATTTAATGTTACGGCCATTTCTACCCTGTGTATCGTATCACACAGATTGCAGCCACTTGTTAAAGGCCTTTCTTTGTCAGGATTGTAGGCACATGGGTTTAATCACACTGCTATACAGAGCAGGCAATAAGCTTAACGTACCACAGTACTATAGGCCCTGTAATCTCACCCCAGACAACAGAGATATCAAAGGCGATTTTCAGACTGGGCCCACACATTTTTTTAGCATTAATAAACTTTGAGTATACCTGACCATTTAACGTGTAATAAAAGTGTAAATATCTGTGTTGACGGGGTACAATTGATTAGGGTGATCAGGAAGACATCCTGGCAGCAAACTCACCTAACCCGTAGTTTCGTCACGATGGTGCCGACAGCTGAATCAATATTCTCTGCTATTTCATCTGCAGCCATCCCAGAGTGGGCCACACAAGCCATGCTAAAACAAACAACATTTTACAGGAGGCAATGTGTATATAAATGAATGTGCATTAATTGCCATTTTGTGTCAGTTGCAGAGACAGGCTCCAATAGAGAGGGAGATCTGTCAGGATATATTTTGAGTCACTATGGCACCATCATTGCCCATGTCCAACACGGACAGGAGGACAGGGTTTGCTGAGGCGCACTTACTGACTAAGTCAGAGAGCAGGCCTCACCAGCAGCAGCCGTTCATAGAAATGGAGATTGTTGTTCCCTGGATGGTTCTCTGGATGTCCAAGGCCAGCTTCTTGCTCTGCTGGTTCAATGACAAAGGCTCCCTAAGCAGGGGAGAGAAAAAACACACTCCATTAGATTAGAACTCTGTAAGGGCTAGCTTAAAGGCACATTTAAACTTACAGTTGAAGTCGGAAGTTTACATACACTTAGGTTGGAGTCATTAACTCATTTTTCAACCACTCCACAAATGTCTTGTTAACAAATTATAGTTTTGGCAAGTCGGTTAGGACATCTACTTTGTGCATGACAAGTAATTTGTCCAACAATTGTTTACAGACAGATTATTTCACTTATAATTCATTGTATCACAATTCCAGTGGGTCAGAAGTTTACATGCACTAAGTTGACTGTGCATTTCAACAGCTTGGAAAATTCCAGAAAATGATGTCATGGCTTTAGAAGCTGTGGAAATTAGGCTAATTGTCATCATTGGAGTCAATTGGAGGTGTACCTGTGGATGTATTTCAAGGCCTACCTTCAAAATCAGTGCCTCTTTGCTTGACATCATAGGAAAATCAAAAGAAAATCAGCCAAGACCTCAGAAAAACAATTGCAGACCTCCACAAGTCTGGCTCATCCATGGGAGCAATTTCCAAACACCTGAAGGTACCACGATCATCTGTACAACCAATAGTACGCAAGTATAAACACCATGGGACCACGCAGCCGTCATAGCGCTCAGGAAGGAGACCCGTTCTGTCTCCTAGAGATGAACGTATTTCGGTGCGAAAAGTGCAAATCAATCCCAGAACAACAGCAACGGATCTTGTGAAGATGCTGGAGGAAACAGGTACAAAAGTATCCATATCCACAGTAAAACAAGTCCTATATCGACATAACCTGAAAGGCCGCTCAGCAAGGAAGAAGCCACTGCTCCAAAACCGCCATAAAAAAGCCAGACTACGGTTTGCAACTGCACATGGGGACAAAGATCGTACTTTTTGGAGAGATGTCCTCTGGTCTGATGAAAAAAAAAATAGAACTGTTCACAAAATAGATGGCACCATGAGGGAGGAAAATTATGTGGATATATTGAAGCAACATCTCAAGACATCAGTCAGAAAGTTAAAGCAAATGAGTCTTCCAAATGGACAATGACCCCATGCATACTTCCAAAGATGTGGCAAAATGGGTTAGGGACAACAAAGTCAAGGTATTGGAGTGGCCATCACAAAGCCCTGACCTCAATCCTATAGAAAATTTGTGGGCAGAACTGAAAAAGCATGTGCGAGCAAGAAGGCCTACAAATCCGACTCAGTTACACCAGCTCTGTCAGGAGGAATGGGCCATAATTCACCCAACTTATTGTGGGAAGCTTGTGGAAGGCCACCTGAAATGTTTGACCCAAGTTAAACAATTTAAAAGGCAATACTACCAAATACTAATTGAGTGTATGTAAACGTCTGACCCACTGGGACTGTGATGAAAGAAATAAACCAATCTATCATTCTGACATTTCACATTCTTCACGTAAAGTGGTGATCTTAACTGACCTAAGACAGGGAATTTTTACTAGGATTAAATGTCAGGAATTGTGAAAAACTGAGTTTAAATGTATTTGGCTAAGGTGTATGTAAACTTCCGACTTCAACTGTATAAGAGGACATGTATTTCAAAACCAGGGAACAGCACTATGGGCTATGTTGATGTTCCCAGAGAGTGAACAGGGAGACAGCACAAAAAGGATACCGCTCCCCTGCCTCACTGGAATGAGTTTCATATAGCAATGGAGTTAAAACAAAATTCATACTGAGAGTGAACCAGGTTCCGAACCAGTGCAAAAATTAGTCTTTAAATAGATTTCATTTGACTAAAATAGACAAGGTGATCAACCAACAATATTTACGAGCTTACTTCTTTCTCTCGTAGAAGTGCGAGCACAGCAGGCGGCAAATGCGGTCGTCTGAAAGAAACATGTCAAAGTTCCCCAGCAGCCGTCGTTTGGCTTCAAAGGGCTTGTACTCAGTCCTCAGTGTCTTGTAAGGGATCACCTAAAGAAAGACAAAGGGATATGCCTGGATGAGTCGTGTCTCGTGCACCAAGAAGTAAACGAGGACCATTTCATAAGTAATCATCATTATTACATACATAAAAAGTATGACAGTAAGTAACTGTCTCAAAGTTGTAGCGACACACTCCAATAGGGAGGAAAGTCCGTCTGGATATATTTAGAGTCACAATGGCACCATCGTGGCCCATGTCCAACACTGAGACAGGAGTACAGGGTTTGCTGGGGTGCACTTATTTCACACTGGATGACCAAACACTAGCTACAGACTAGAGTAAAATCAGTTGAAGAGATGCATTGGACAGTTCACTGAGTAAAACATATAATCCCCCCCCCTCACACACACACACACGTTACTGTCAAATTCAACACAAAAATCAATATCTTTGGGCTACACATGACATTGAACACTTTCTGCCTGTGGACATCTGTTCTACAATGTGCCAGCAGAGCAAGATACCCTTTGTTGGCATAATTGATCTCTTTCAGGCAGAGTACATCTGGCATACCACGTTTTATTGAAAAAGTGAGACAGGGGGAAAGTGTGTGGTGTTCCATTCATTTCTATAGTGGCATCCAGCTTAAGCCAGGCCCAGCTCCATCTCCACTTCATCCCTGAATAAATCAAATCAAAGTTGATTTGTCACGTGCGCCGAATACAACAGGTGTAGGTAGACCTTACAGTGAAATGCTTACTTACAGGCTCTAACCAATAGTGCGAAAAAGGTGTGTGTGTAGGTAAGTAAAGAAATAGAACAGTAAAAAGACATTTGAAAATAAGAGTAGCAAGGCTATATACAGATACCGGTTAGTCAGGCTTATTGAGGTAGTATGTACATGTAGGTATGGTTAAAGTGACTACGCATATATGATGAACAGAGAGTAGCAGTAGCGTAAAAGAGGGGTTGGGGGGGGGGGGCACAATGCAAATAGTCCGGGTAACCATTTGGTTACCTGTTCAGGAGTCTTATGGCTTGGGGTAAAAACTGTTGAGAAGCCTTTTTGTCCTAGACTTGGCACTCTGGTACCGCTTGCCATGCGGTAGTAGAGAGAACAGTCTATGACTGGGGTGGCTGGGGTCTTTGACAATACCCTCTGAAGTGCCTTGCGGTCGGAGGCCGAGCAATTGCCGTACCAGGCAGTGATGCAACCGGTCAGGATGCTCTCGATATTGCAGCTGTAGAACCTTTTGATGACTTCAGGACCCATGCCAAATCTTTTTAGTTTCATGAGGGGGGAATAGGCTTTGTCGTGCCCTCTTCACGACTGTCTTGGTGTGTTTGGACCATTCTAGCTTGTTGTTGATGTGGACACCAAGGAATTTGAAGCTCTCAACCTGCTCCACTACAGCCCCGTCGATGAGAATGGGGATGTGCTCGGTGCTCCTTTTCCTGTAGTCCACAATCATCTCCTTAGTCTTGGTTACGTTGAGGGATCGGTTGTTATTCTGGCACCACCCGGCCAGGTCTCTGACCTCCTCCCTATAGGCTGTCTCGTCGTTGTCGGTGATCAGGCCTACCACTGTTGTGTCGTCTGCAAACTTAATGGTGTTGGAGTCGTGCCTGGAAAAGCAGTCGTGGGTGAACAGGGAGTACAGGAGGGGACTGAGCACGCACCCCTGGGGAGCTCCAGTGTTGAGGATCAGCGTGGCAGATGTGTTGCTACCTTCCCTCACCACCTGGGGACGGCCCATCAGGAAGTCCAGGATCCAGTTGCAGAGGGAGGTGTTTAGTCCCAGGTTCCTTAGCTTAGTGATGAGCTTTGAGGGAACGAATGCTGAGCTGTAGTCAATGAATAGCATTCTCACATAGGTGTTCCTTTTGTCCAGGTGGGAAAGGGCAGTGTGGAGTGCAATAGAGATTGCATCATCTGTGGATCTGTTTGGGCGGTATGCAAATTAGAGTGGGTCTAGGGTTTCTGGGATAATGGTGTTGATGTGAGCCATTACCAGCCTTTCAAAGCACTTCATGGCTACGGACGTGAGTGCTACGGGTCTGTAGTCCCCCGTCTCCGTGGTCAGGCTTCTCACCTACCTCTTTGATATCGTTCAGGGGATGCACTGCTGTAACTAGCAAACTGTCTTTCCACCCTCCCGCTGTCTTTCCATAGTGCACGCTGATGCTGTAACTAGCAAATTGGGTGTCTCTTCTTTCTTCAGTCACATGCTGCATTCTGTTATGTGAACGATTGGCCGAGCCTTGGATACAGCCAGTATTGCGCATCACTCGTTCGCTTACAGCTAGTAGTGATCCAAAGCCACCCCTCCCTTTTCTCATTGGCGCTACACAAATCACATAGGTATCCTATTTTGGATTCAAAACAGCGAATTTCGCCAGAAGGTGACTAGCTTGCATCCCTGATTGGAGGATGAGGTAAGCACTTTGAGTGTCTAGAAAAGCCTTGTATAAATACAATCTATTATAGTATTTAGAAATACAATCTATTATACTATTTAGAAATACCTCTTGACCATCCCCCCCTCCTCCTCGGTCAGGACCTTCTTGCAGAACTGCTGGATCTGGTCAGGGGTCATCTCTGGTGAAGAGACACACCTCGTCGTGTGTTGGTGCGGATGCCATGAGGCAAGGGGCTGAGCGAGCGTGAGCGACTTGTGATTAGTACAACAGCTTCACCACCTATACTCCAGGACAGGGTGTTGCTGGAGAAACACCGACAGATTTTTTTCCATAGATATTATTCTATTATGTAGCCATGTTGCTCCGTACTGTGTGGGCAAAGGGACTCACACGCGGCTGGTCTGGGTCTGCTTGGGGATCTTCCATCGTGTGAAGAGCAGGGAGAGGTGTTGACTCTCGTCCAGGAGCAGAGTCTGGGGTGGATTTGGTCTTCAGGAAAGCCTGCAGTGCTTGAACAGCCTTCTTTACATAGTAATACAATGAGAACGTTTAGAAAATCTCCAACATGACAAATTCATATTTCGGTTATTTTGTGCAAATAGACCTATATCAAATGCAAATAACCAGCCTCATTAGCTCAGCTGAGAAAGTTAACGCGGATACGCTAGCTAACTTTAACTAGTTACAACTTTTTCACTTTGCGCCTAACGACATTACAAGTCAGAGTAGAGAAGGGTCGCTACAAAGGCACTTTCACCAAGATAACCAATTGAGGGGGGTGTACACATTTTATCCTTGATAATGTATTCACAGCGTTCCTCGTTGAGATACAGAAAATAACTGAGTGACTTGCCTCGTGTCGTACTATCTGAATGCACAAGCAACCTAGCGTACTAGCCAGTGAGTTGCTAACTCCAAAGAAAGGTGTATACAATATAAACAATATCACCCCCACTTTTCCTAGCACCCAAATAACAACTATACTATTGTCGAAGAATATCTTATGAAAGTTGCGTTAATCCATTACCTGCACCCGGTCCAGAGGCAAATACTTCTTTCTTCACGTTTATCCAGGTTGACGCATGCGTTAGAGGTGCATGCGCAAATCGATTGGGCCACGTCACTCTTGAAATTGAAACATCCCAACTTTATTTGCAAGAAGTTTGAGGACAATTCGGCACACTTCTCTCTACATACAAGATTCAAAAAGGCTAAATGAACATTGTAAGAAATTGAGAATAAACAGAGCTTTTACTTTTATTCCTCAGTTTGATACTTTATTTTTATTGTTGTTGGTAACGTGACAACACATGATCACAACAGGAACCATGTTTGTTTGATTGTGTGTGTGAACATACCAGATAGGATTTGGTATGGGGATGTCTACTACCAAAATATTTACATTTTGGTATAATATTTTGGATTTGAATGGGTATAACTAGCTAACTCTGGTCCAAAGTGATGCAACCGGATGCAACGCCAGTCCCTTCCTTTACAAGCAAAGTAACACTGCATATATTCCCATTTCCAAAACAAAAGGTGGACCAGCGCAGAGTGAGATTGGCCTAGGAAAGGGTAGCGGCTACATTAGTGGCATAGCTGAGCTCTCAATATGAGAAAGCTGACACACTGGACTTGTCTTTCTTTAATATTGTTCATCATAAAAACTGATTCAGTCACTTTTTACAGTTTCTTCTTTATTTTCAAACTTGATTTGTTCTCCTTCTCTTCCTCGTCCTCTTCAGGAGAGTGGTATGTAAGAGGGGGTGGCTGGCTAGGTCGGCGTCAGCAGCTTCCTCTGTCATGACAACTGTCCCAGGATTCCATGCTGGTTCACATTAGTCCTTCTCTGGTACCAGCTTCAGCACTTTGCCAATAGCAATGGTTTTGCCTGAAAAGGGAGGCAATTACATAGTTATAAAAATCTTTAGTATTCCATTTGGCAATAATTTTCTCATATATCAAGTAGAAGCTTCTTCATATTCATCAATAGAAACAATAAATGGGGGAAAACAATATCACAGGAACAGACACACTCTACCTTCATCTCGTAGGGTGAACCTCCCCATCTGTGGGAAGTCTTTGAAGGTCTCGAGGCAGATGGTTCCGGCACACCGAAGCCGGGCAATGCACACCTGGTCCTGTTTGACAAAGCGAGGTCGCGTCTTGCTCTTCTCACCTGTCTTCTTGTCCACAAGACAGATTAAGGCCTGATGAGAGAATTTAATTAAATACAGGTTTATTTACTAATGAGCATTATTCACTCACTGACAGAGAAGATACCTGTGGTTGGCAAACTATAATTGGATAGAGACCCGGTCAGGTTTGGATATGTAAACAAGCTAATGTAACTTAGTAACTCACTGTGATTTGTACTTCTTCAATACAGGTGTGGATGTGTAGGACTGCGTTGTAACCTGGGCAGATTATGGATTTATGCTCAATGATGACGATCTAAAAACAAAGTAAAAAAACAGCAGAGAAATTAGCACAGGTGCAAGTACTGGAGTTTACATATTTAGTCAGCTCAATCTAGCATTAAGGTTGGGTAGGTTACTTTGTAACTGTAATCCATTAGGGTTACCTGTCCAAAATTGTAATCAGTAATGTAACTTTTGGATTACCCAAGCTCAGTAACATAGTCTGATTACTTTCAGTTACTTTTGGATTACATTTCCCTTAAGAGGCATTAGAAGACAAAAATAATCCATCAAACACATTTGGTGTGTCATCAGTAGATTAGCGTTTTTCGTCATGAATCTTCTTCTGGAGGCAGCTCTGAAGAGTGGTCACCAGCTGGCACAGCCAAAAAGTCATAAAATATGTTTTTAAACCAGTGGCGGTTGGTGCCATTTAAGATTAGGGGGGACACTTTTTTTTTATGAGCATGGCCTTATTTCTATTACAGCATATTGGATGACTGTCATTCATATTCCATTCACCCAGCTCAATGTAACATCGATAGGTTAAGGCTACTACATGATAGTCAAATTTTCCCTATACCCATCATGAGGTTGCTACAACATAGCCTACAAATTAAAGTATATATATATATATAACATATCGAGAGACATATATACAACATGTCGAGAGACAAATTAGAGTAATCAAGGTGACAGACAGTGACATAGTCAATACCGCCTTGCACAGTCTTGCGTGGATCTAGCTGATCTAGGGTATAATCATTAGTCCAAACTGTTGCCAAAACAAGAGTTGCTATTGGACAAATTCAGGTAAGTCTATCCCCATTTCATTTAGTTTGCTTCCATATACTAAATATTTTTTAAACAGAATCGGCAACATGAATACACCCCTGATCATCCGCACACAAAGTTCACGTTCATAGCAGCCACATACAAACAGCATCATCACGTTGCTTGTTGTATAATTCCTTTTCGCATCTACTCACTCTCCTACTTTCACATTTTCCCTTCGCTTGTGGACTTCAGTGCACAACACAACATCTGTCTGTGATCAGGCAACAAAAAAATAAACTCTCCAAGCCAAACCTTCATACCATAACCGTTAACCGATGCGCACAGCATACAGTTGAAGTCGGAATTTTACATACACCTTAGCCAAATACATTTAAACTCAATTTTTCACAATTCCTGACATTTAATCCTAGTAAAGATTCTCTGTCTTAGGTCAGTTAGGATCACCACTTTATTTTAAGAATGTGAAATGTCAGAATAATAGTTGAGAGAATTATTTATTTCAGCTTTATTTATTTCGTCACATTCCCAGTGGGTCAGAAGTTTACATACACTCAATTAGTATTTGGTAGCATTGCCTTTAAATTGTTTAACTTGGGTCAAATGTTTCAGGTGGCCTTCCACAAGCTTCCCACAATAAGTTGGGTGAATTGTGGCCCATTCCTCCTGACAGAGCTGATGTAACTGAGTCAGGTTTGTAGGCCTCCTTGCTCGGACATGCTTTTTCAGTTCTGCCCCCAAAGTGTCTATGGAATTGAGGTCAGGGCTTTGTGATGGCCACTCCAATACCTTGACTTTGTTGTCCCTAACCCATTTTGCCACAACTTTGGAAGTATGCATTGTCCATTTGGAAGACCCATTTGCAACCAAGCTTTAACTTCCTCACTGATGTCTTGAGATGTTGCTTCAATATATCCACATAATTTTCTTTCCTCATGATGCCATCTATTTTGTGAAGTGCACCAGTCCCTCCTGCAGCAAAGCACCCCCACAACATGATGCTGCCACCCTCGTGCTTCACGGTTGGGATGGTGTTCTTCGGCATGCAAGCATCCCCCTTTTTCCTCCAAACATAACGATGGTCATTATGGCCAAACAGTTCTATTTTTGTTTCATCAGACCAGAGGACATTTCTCCAAAAAGTACGATCTTTGTCCCCATGTGCAGTTGCAAACCGTATGTCATTTTTATGGCGGTTTTGGAGCAGTGGCTTCTTCCTTGCTGAGCGGCCTTTCAGGTTATGTCAATATAGGACTCGTTTTACTGTGGATATAGATACTTTTGTACCTGTTTCCTCCAGCATTTTCACAGGGTCCTTTGCTGTTGTTCTGGGATTGATTTGCACTTTTCGCACCAAAATACGTTCATCTCTAGGAGACAGAACGCGTCTCATTCCTGAGCGTTATGACGGCTGCGTGGTCCCATGGTGTTTATACTTGGATTTTATTGTTTGTACAGATGAACATGGTACCTTCAGGCGTTTCGAAATTGCTCCCAAGGGTGAACCAGACTTGTGGAGGTCTACAATTTGTTTCTGAGGTTTTGGCTGATTTCTTTTGATTTTCCCATGATGTCAAGCAAAGAGGCACTGAGATGGAAGGTAGGCCTTGAAATACATCCACAGGTACACCTCCAATTGACTCAAATGATGTCAATTAGCCTATCAGAAGCTTCTAAAGCCATGACATTTTCTGGAATTTTCCAAGCTGTTTAAAGGCGCAGTCAACTTCAGGTATGTAAAATCACACTGGAATTGTGATACGGTGAATTATAAGTGTTTTAATTATAAGTGTTTTAACGAGTTTTAATGACTCCAACCTAAGTGTATGTAAACTTCCGACTTCAACTGTATATATATATATATATATATATATATATATATATATATATATATATATATATATATATATATATATATATATATATATATATATATACACACACACCTACAATATATATATATATATTTTTTTTTTAACAATTAAAACAAATAAGAAAGACCCAAGCAACTAATAATAACAACAACAACGCAAGCCTATACATACACTTTCCAGCTCATTCATTACTGCTGAAGTGCTTGTTGTAGCGCTGAGTGGAAATAAGAAGAACGCACATCTTATTGCTTATAAAAAAGTGGTGTGCTGCTATACAAAGTTGACAGTGCTGAGTAAGAACTTAAACATACACTCACTCATAAAAACTGCAGTTCTTTGCTGTATTCGTTGACAGTTTCTCTCTAGTCATGGTTTTAAACATTGTGAAATCTCACAGTATTAACTTTGCTGTAGCTTTCTTTTATGCGCGCTACGTTCCAGCAGACACGGTCATCTGAGCCATCCGATTGGCCAGCGGTACAGCTATAGTGCACTTGATTTGCTCTCTGGGCCCGCCGGAAAGGCATGAAATGAAATGGTTCAAAATTGCAACAGTTCGCCTACCCGGGGCGCAGGGCAGCTGAATCGGGTGCACCTACAGCCGAGACCAACATTTTTTATAAGAACACAAGGCTTTATCTTTGGGTTTTTGGAAATCGACCAGTCGGTGACCACTGCTCTAAAAAGTTGTGGGCACACCCGCAGCTTAGAGGGAACTTTGGTCATAACGTATTTTTCCGCAAACATTCTTTCTGAATTCAAAAATAGTCCAATAAGTAATCACCTAGTTTTTCAAAAGTATCTGTAATCTGATTACAATATTTTTGCTGGTAACGTAACTGATTAGTTCGTTTTTTTGGTAATCAGATTACATGTAATCAGGTTCTCCCCAACCCTGCCTAGTATCACTATCATTTAGCATTTCTATGATGCAGCGTATCTTCTTAAGATGATCCTAGACAATAATAATATATGCCATTTATATAGCAAACTCTTTTATCCAAAGCGACTTACAGTCATGCGTGCATACACTGTACATTGTACGTACGGGTGGTCCCGGGGATGGAACCCACTATACTGGCATTGCAAGTGCCATGCTCTACCAACCAAGCTACAGAGGACCTTAGACCTGTCCTAAGGAGCGTAGGCTACCTGGGCATCAAAGGTGCGTCCGGAGTGGCAGAGGTTCTCAGCGTTACAGAGGATGAAGCCAGGCAGAATCTCCTCTTCCTCGATGCCCTTCAGCCTTAGCTTCAGGTTCTCTCCAGGAACAGCTTCATCTGTCTCCACCTCATCAGACAGCAGACTCAGCACCTCCACTGTGTGCTGGGGGTAGGGATAACACATCACATGTATCATAGTGCTATATATACAGTATATGTTATACATCAAGTATTATATTAGTATCCTTAAATCGCAAGATAAACTGCGTCTGGGAAGGGAAATATAATCATTAGAACCTGAAGTAACGCCTTTAACACAGGTGCGTACATGTTGGAGAATCCAAAACAGACGTGCATTTTAATGTCGGAAGTCTGGAGTCCCTTTCACAATTTACATTTTAATTATTTAGCAGAGGTTCTTCTGCACAGCATCTGCCAAATTAGTAAAAAGTAGATGTAAATTGTGAAAGGGGCTCCTGTACACTTGTGTAATGTATACTCTCCAGGACAGATGAATGACCTATGGAGAGCCTTACCCTGTTAGGCATCATGACCAGCTGCTGGGCTTTGGCAATGGAGCCAGACTCCAGCTTCCCCAGGATCACCGTGCCCATATCCTGAGCAAAGAGCACAACCAAGACCAGGTTAAAGGTTATGCAATCAGTTCAAGTCAGTGGCCTTGTGGTTAGTGTCCTCCCTGAAATTGGAAGGTTGTGAGTTCGATCCCTGGCCGAGTCATATAAAAGACTGTAAAAATGGGACCCGATCCGTCTCTGCTTTGCACTCAGCGAGATAGTTTCGGGGTAAGAACCTGCAATAGACCAGCGTCCTGTCCAGGGGGTGTTGTACATCAAGCTGCCTCACGCTACAGAAACAGGAGGCTCCTGTTCCTATGAGCCATTCCGGCTCCCACAAGGGTACTTACTATCAGTTAAAGAAAATTGTATTATTACATTACATCCTCTGTTCCCGTTCTCATCCTCTGCTCCCATCTAAGAGGTGTTAATAATTTGGTGGGTGCTTATACTTGTCCTATTTCAAAATTGGATTTTTGTATACCCCAACTCCCCCTGAGACACCCTCAGAGAGTGGAGTCATGGCCAGGGTCTGCCATTAACAACAGTGACCCTGGAGCAATTAGGGTTAAGTGCCTTGCTCTAAGACACATCAACAGATTGGTACTAAGGGTTAGGAAGGACACTGGAGTTTGCAAGATCACCTTGATATTGAATGAATGAATGAAATTAAAACTAAAATGGATTCCAGCTGGGAGATTAAAATGGTTGTTAAAAATGCAGAAAGTTTTTGGTTCCTTTCCTTTTTATGCTACCACCTAAGATGCCATATCTTCAGTGTACTGGCACTAAGCTGTTGACCCCCTGTGCTACTGTACTGTAGTGAAGTTAGAACAGGCCCACTGCCAGCTAGTCTAACAATCTAACCATCCCCCAATTAACTGGACCGTAATTCCATTATATCAACTGAATAGAAGACCTAGTTAGAGCTCCTGGGTTTCATAACACCCTGCAGTGTGTATGTGTGTAGAAGACCTGCTGAGAAAGCTATACAATATCTTAATTCCATCACGTTCCCTGCCTTCTAACATGTTCCAAAACACACCCACACACTGATGAAACCGGTGCCAGAAAGCTAAATTGTCTTGTGGAGAAAATGGCTGTGCTCTGCAGTCCTTGGCTACAGTAGGGAGGACTTGGAAGGATACCCTGATGTTGGAAGGCCAGAGTGTGTGTGTGTGTGTGTGTGTGTGTGTGTGTGTGTGTGTGTGTGTGTGTGTGTGTGTGTGTGTGTGTGTGTGTGTGTGTGTGTGGTGTAGCAGCTGCACAGTCCTGCATTATCGTTATCTTTTGGCAGTCATTTCATAAAATGTTGGCAAACTCTGAGATAATAATGGATTATTAATTACTACAGAATAAAATGGCCTGGCTTGATTCAAATTTATGCTAGCTATGCTGTTAAGTGCAATACAGAAGTAGAGATATGTAACTGGTATAACTCATGACAGCAGTTGCACTCACCTTGTATTTGTCTACGATGGGTAATCTGACGGGGCCGTCTGTGATTCTGTTGAAGCTTGGCAGGCTGTCTAGGTGTGGGA
Organism: Salvelinus alpinus; assembly: GCF_045679555.1. Taxonomy (NCBI): domain Eukaryota; kingdom Metazoa; phylum Chordata; class Actinopteri; order Salmoniformes; family Salmonidae; genus Salvelinus; species Salvelinus alpinus. Next base: position 28,605,491 of record NC_092092.1, read on the forward strand.
TGAATGGCAACCCCCTGGCAACGAAGAATAATTAGGACAATAAATTATTATATTTTCTAATACTATATATTATGGATTTTAAATTATTGTGGGAATAGAGAACTTTTATAGCTTCAGAAAAGTCAGCAGAGCTACATTGATTTGATGGACTGTTATGAAAATTAAGACTTGACAAGCAACCGTCACTCAGCACCCACAAAGCGATTGACTTTCATGTACTTTTGGCAGAGAACAGAACGGAGGTTGACTTACGTGTACCACGTGCACTCCTCTATGGGGTCCTTCAAGTTGGCTCCCGTTAGCCCAGAGCAAGGCATGAAGTAGATGTCCTTCTTTGGGTTGAAGCCCACCTTCTTCAGAAATGGCACTAATTTCTCTTTACATTCCTCATACCTGTAGTAGAGAGGGAGGAGGATGGGTTATTTTACTGCATTAAATATCAATGTCACAATGTTGACTAATTGAGGAACACAATCTCTTTCCTATTCTATGACTGTCTGTCATAACCAGCCATGCAGCATGAGGGTCAATGAACACATTAGATTGGATACTGTAGATTCTGCATTTGGCTTGAAATATAAATATTGTTTCTCTCTACCAAGATGCATGTCTGTACATTGTACTGAGTCACCTTTCCAAGCTCCAGTTGACGGTGGGGTCATCCATCTTGTTGACGAGGATGATGAGGTGCTTGACTCCAGCCGTCTTGGCCAGCATGGCGTGCTCCCGCGTCTGGCCTCCCTTCTCAAAGCCTGTCTCAAACTCTCCTTTTCTGGCCGAGATCACCTGACCACAACATAGGGTTACGTTAGACTAGCATAGGGTGCAGAAGATACTGATAAACAACTAGGGTACACCATAATGTACTGTACATACTGTCTGTCATTATCTACAGTGTCGTTTTCAAAACTAAAATGCATGTTAGAATCTACCCTCTCATTATACAGTAAGTCAGTCCTCTTCTTCTCATAAAAAAATATATTTATAAAAAAATGCAGTCCCTGTCAACTTGTCAAATCAAAGTTTACTGTGTACGCGACCAATAAACTATGATTTGATAATGGCAACTTTCCAACTACCTAACTAACAGGGACACATGGGTCTGTTTTGCCTTGACACAGCAGATATGAAAAGTGGACAATACAATACAATACAATACTCACAAGCACTGCCAAGTCAGCCTGTGATGCCCCACCAATCATGTTGGGGACAAAGCTTTTGTGGCCGGGAGCATCCAGGATAGTAAAGTGCTTTTTCTCTGTCTCAAAGTAGGCTCTCCCCACCTCCACCGTCTTTCCCTTGTCTCTCTCCTCCTGGTTAGTGTCCAGGGCCCAGGACAGGTACCTGGGGAGAAGAAAAACAAATCTGAGTGCCTAAAATGTATGATTAAAAACAGGCTACCATATTTTCTCATGTCGTACCCAATATGAAAAAGTAATATGCAAACTTTTTCAGAATAATTTTTATTATTTTCAATCATACACATAACTGAATCTAGTCACAACAGAAGGTAAGCTCACCATGTTTCTCTGTTTTTTTCTTTTGCTTCTCTTTCATATTTCTCCAGGGTTCTTTTCTCCACCATACCTGTCAAATACCTACGATAAGAAAGAAAAACAGACATTGTCTGATCTGATAAATATAGGAGAACATTTTATTTTTAGGTAGCCATGGCATTAGTAGCAATGGTTATCATACTGTAGAAGAAAATGATAAGCCATCTTCAGTAACCTGAATGTAGGCACAGTTATTGATAACCATGTTATTACTCACATGATCTGTCCTCCAATAGTTGATTTACCAGCATCTGAAAAGAAAGAAAAATAATCCTCAATCCAAATGAATACACAGGCAATATCTAAGAGCCATTTCTCTGTGCCCAGGGAGAACAAACAATGTACGAAAGAAAACCATGAGGTAATAGTATACAATAGGGACGGACCCACATGACCGATGAACACCACATTGACATGCTCCTTCTTCGGGGCATTTGGTGGGAGCGGGATTACTTTTAGCACGGGCAACTCCTCCTCTTCTTCCTCCTCCATCATCTCCACTTCCTCCCTTCCCTGTGCCTCTTCACTGGAACCTCCCTCTCCTCCCAGGGCTCCCCCTCCTCCTGGTTCTCCTTCCCCGGGCTCCTCTTTCTGCTCCCACGTCTCTACCTCCACCACCACGTCTGCTTCTGTCCCTCCTCCGTTCTCCACCGGAGCTAAACGACACAAACGGCACTCGGTTACCACTGATGTAAACCATGAAACAATGCTCTTTTGTTTAAGGTAGTCCGCACAGCCAGCAGATTTCACAGGTGCATTATGGGTATATGAGATCGCTTGTGAACAGAAAGGAGAGTACCGGCACACTGTTCAGATGATCTCAGGGTTTTGATGGAGAATCTGGGAGCATCTAAACTGTGTGCTGGAGAGTACACTGATTGGCTGTTCTCTTCAAACAATGCTCTTTGACCTCACACAATATAACAATGAAATTGGCTTATTATTATTATTATTATTGCATAGTTGTTGTCACCTATGCCATGGATGTTCAATATAAATATTTAATAGTGATATAGCGTTGCAGTGATAGCTAGCTAACCTTATATTGAACAAATTAAATGCATTATTTTAAGAAATTAAAGTGCATCTAGCACTGATGCAAATGTAGAAACCTGCTAATCAAATCAGTAGATTAGTGTGTCAAAAAACTCTTCCCATAGCAGCATAAAAACAAGGCCTGCACCTCCTTATCCATGAAATTAAACAACTGGCCGATCATGTACAATGCCTGTTCTCTTCTCAACGCTTGTCATTCACAATCACCATTGGAGAATAGTCATGATGATGACAACTGCTCGGAGAGGCATGCATGCAATACCACAGAAAACGTTGGCATCTTTGTTCTGAAATATAAACCCACAAGGTAACTTCACCAATCACTCAGAACTCCCTTCCCATCATGTCTTCTCTCTCTCTTGCAGGCTGCAGTTTCAGCCACGTGTCACACTAACAGATAAATCAGGCCAATGTAACCTGAGTAGATGTGCACAGCGGCAGTGTTCTCTTGCCAAATTGAAACACCTGACCTCAGCACATATACGGCTGGTCAACATAGTACATTTCTACAGAAACGTTCCCTGAAAATACAAGAACTGGACTGTGCCCCATTTGGTTATACCAGTCTAACAACATATTTTCTATCTGTTTCCACGTGATCCAGTGTACTAGTCTATTTTAAGCATAGGCTGTGATGTTGCATCATGCTATAGATGTGCATGTAGGGAGTGGGAGCCTGCAAACCTTCCCAGTTGGACCTTGTCATGTCTCCCAGAGCTGGCCTTCAGGCATAGGCTACCTCCTAGTGAACAGTAGGCCTGAAGAGATGTTTCAATTGAATGAATGAATGAATGAATGAAAGGTAAACAATACTGACTGAAGGACATTTGTAATTGCTTCTGGAATGAGTTGGGTGGGAGTTGGCAAGGCAACCTTCTACAGGTAAAAAGACCTAAGGCCTTAAAAAAAAAAAAAATGTGATACACACCTTCAACAAACAAATCTGATACTGTCTGTGATTGTACAAACAATAACATTGTGTGAAGTACAAGGCAGAGTGTGAAAAAATGAAGTAAAAGGAAGAAAGAACAGTTAATTACATAATAATATAGTAATAGACACAAAACATACCAACTGTTTCTAAAACCTCCATGCTGGCAACTGGCTCAGCACCTGTGAAGAGACAAGTTGTTGCATTCATCATTGGCATTAAATGGACATTGGAGCTTTTAGGAATCACCATATCAGATTCAGTATGGGTGATGGCTTAACAATAATTATAGCATCATGAGCAGTAGGCCCAGTTGTAAAATTTGCACCATCATGTCAAAGCTGTCACATTAGTGTTGAGCAATATCATAGCTACAACACTAGCCTAGTGAGCTTGCTAGCTACAAACTCAAGCTAGCTATCTATCTGGCTAACTTGGTTAACCCCTGGCAATAACAGCAGCTGTCAACATCTCGTTAATCCAACACTCCACCACAAGCACGCACTGACCTACCGTGACCGTCGGAATTTGAGATTTCCGTAGGGCTACTTTGAAGGAAAGTCGGCACAAACACCGCCGCGTCGACATTCGGGATAAATGGCTTGGCATTGACGTTGAGAGCGGCGAGAGCGGACTGGAGCCCCGCGGCAGCTCGGGCCTTGACATCCTCCTCCTGCTCCCACGAATCCGGTGCTGTGTCTCGCGGGTCCATGGCACAGTTAGCTAAGATAGCTAGCTAGCTTGACTGTGAATAATGCAGCTGGCTTGATGTCCGTTAGCTATGTTATCTTGCTACTTATTCAATACTTTGCGTTGCTTCACTGTGTCTTGTTTTGGGAGGCATATGGTGCGCCGGTGTCACGCACGGAGGCAAGACCGACGAGAGAGGGAGAGAGAGAGACGTGAACCTACAGTTCCAGAACTAACCGCTAGGAGGACTACTCGAGGGGGCGACCCCTGGAACTACAGAACAATGCATTCTGGAAGGTGGGGTTGAATATAAAGCTTTTCATCGTCCTCTCTTTAGACTCAGTATACCAGTAAATATGAAAATTAATAACAGTATAATAATCAGAGCATGTGTACACATCCTTTACTTTATTAAACAAATAATTTAAACAAGTTATATACAGTGCCTTCAGAAAGTATTCACACCCCTTGACTTTTTTCACATTTTGTTGTGTTCCAGCCTGAATTTAAAATAGACCAAATTGAGAATGTTTTTCTCCACTGGCCTACACACAATACCCCATAATGTCAAATGTCAAAGTGGATTTATGTTTTTCTATTTTTTCTATTAATGAATTAAAAATGAAAAGTGGAAATGTCTTGAGTCAATAATTATTCAACCGAAGAGACAGTGTCATTAGATCATTTATTTTGGTACTGTCCATATGTAGCTTGTTTTTGGTCAAAGGTCCAGGAATGGCTGAAGAATTGCAACATTTACCTGGCGCTAACTCTACAGATAGCAATACTGGGTGATTTCAAAAGTCATAGTCAATCGATCAAAAATATTATAATAATTTTAGCAAACATTTTTATTTTTTATTTTACAATCTGTAGAAACTATGAGAATACAGTTGAAATAGATGGGAGGGGTTGAATGGACCTGAATGGTGGGACTAAAAACAACAAGATAACTCATGTAAAATATACTGTCCGTAAAATGTGTATAGGTTCAGAACCTTTGTGAAACAGCACAGTTAAAAATATATGGCAAATAGAAATTAAACTGGATGGACATCAGAAATAGAGGTTGAGGGTAGAGAAATACTATTGTAAAATAGATTGTCCGTAAAATGTATATAGTATGTATAATCGGGAAGTAGAAGGCTATGTTTTGATGTTCATTAGTTTACTCCAATTAGGGGAAGGGTGGTAGGGTAAGTGGAAAATAATAAAGGAAAATACACTTTAAAAAGATATGTATACCATACCAGTCCAAGGTTTGGACACACCTACAGTATTCATTCAAGGGTTTTTCTTTACATTGTAGAATAATAGTGAAGACATCAAAACTATGAAATAACACATATGGAACGATGTAGTAACCAAAAAAGTGTTAAACAAATCAAAATATATTTTATATTTCAGATTCTTCAAAGTAGCCACCCTTTGCCTTGATGACAGCTTTGCACTCTCTCAACCAGCTTCATGAGGTAGTCATCTGGAATGCATTTCGATTAACAGGTGTGCCTTGTTAAAAGTAAATTTACAGTATTTCTTTCCATCTTAATGCGTTTGAGCCAATCAGTTGTGTTGTGACAAGGTAGGGGTGGTATACAGAAGATAGCCCTATTTGAAGATAGCCCTGTTTGGTAAGAGACCAAGTCCATTATGGCAAGAACAGCTCAAATAAGCAAAGAGTAACAACAGTCAATCAATACTTTAAGACATGAAGGTCAGTCAATCCGGAAAATGTCAAGAACTTATACAATTTTGGTGGGGTAGGTTCCTTGTTCCTTGTCAGTCATTTGCTTATTGGTGAAATCAGCATTCAGACAATATCTTTAAGTAAGTCAATCAAAACTTTTATTAATGCAATTGCAGACAGAAGTTGACAACGGGAACATAGCACGCATGTTTCCGAGTAAGTTCTGCAAAATAGGAAAGGTCCAAGTTGCTTTAATATGCTTGCAGTCAACCCCTAGCGATGAAACTGCCTACGTCAACACCTTCTACTCATGAGACCAAGCCCATGCATATACATTTATACAAACTTGCAGGAGAGAACAATAGTTCCAGTGTTTTCTAAGGGCTCAGCAGTAATTTTCCACTCCCGTGTGGCTTACAGTGGTATGTCTGACTTGTCTCTTATCTCTCCTTCACTCCCCTGCAGGGTTCTGTGTCTATGAATCTCTTTTAGCCTTGAGGTGCTTTCTCACAGACACCCTGTTTTGACTGCAATAACTCACACATCTCTCAGACCGTTTCTTATAAGAGGCATAAACTAGAAAAGAACTGTGGAACAATATTAAACCTTATAATGCATATATATTGCTAATCTGTAGTCCAGGACCCTATAAATGTAGTGGGGGAGGGGTCTTATAGCCCTTGCCCCTTCTATTAATACAACATATGCATAATCAATTATTATACTACATCAATCATTTGGTGCAGCCCCTATCATAACCCCAAGGTGACCCCATCAATTTCTTCAAGTGCAGTCGCAAAAACAATCAAAACAATTTTCCCCCCTTTTTTTAATACAAATGTAAAAAAAAATCTTACACTTTGACATTACAGTGTATTTTGTGTAGATCGTTAACAAAAACAAATGACAATTAAATATATTTTAATCACAATTTGTAACACAACAAAATGTGGGAAAAGTCTAGGGGTATAAATACTTTCTGAAGGCACTTTACATATAAACACCAAATAGTACAAATAGTCTTCATCAGAATTCAAAAAATTACGATTTGCTAAAAACTGCCTAGAACTGTATGTGGTTCCTCTCCTCTACTTGTAAATCCATGAGGGTCTTTCACTCTTTGGCATCAGCAATTCCCCCTGGAGTGATGGCGAAAGTGGCCTCGTTCTCAGGCATATCAGGACTGCAGGAGGTCATGGAAAATAATTAAGCTATGAGGGGGGAGATCTTTCTCCATAAGCAAGAAAAATCATATTCGACCACTTCTTTGCAAGGGGGGTTGTTACTACTAAGGAATAATGAGAACAACATATATTGAGTGAGTGAACTTTCAGACTAATTACCTGTCAAATATCTTGGCAATTCTCAACTCTCCGCGTCCTTTCCTCAAGCTGATTCGTGTGGTGGACGCATGCGCCAGGATGTGCCCTCCAATCGGCTTCTTGGGATCAGCTTGGAACCTGACAGAGACAAGAGAAACCCTCTGATCAGAACTCCAGGCCAAAACCTGTTAGAACTTTAGCCGAGTGAGTTGCTGACTTTCCGTTTAATTTCAAACCAATCCCTATTTCCTACATCTAGTTACAGTCACTTACGACATCCCAGCTCCAGGGTCTGCAGTCATCTGGTTGGTGACAAACACTGCAACGTTGTACTCTAGGGGGAGGAGAGCAGAATACATGAATATCAATATGTCTATATCAATGAAAGGTTTACGCAAAAGTCAAGAGTTTTTCTGCCAGTTATTCTGCTGCAGACTTAAATGCATAGTTTGCATATACGTCTGCAAGAGAAGTCGCCAGACCTTCAGAGATCTTCTGCAGACGGGAGAGCATCTGGGCCAGCTTCTGCTGTCTCTCTGCCAGCTCCCCTCGGCCAGAGAAATCTACCCGGAACAGAGCCATGATGGAGTCTATGATCTGAGAGGAGAAAGGGAAAAGACGTAGAGACACAAGACATTCTAAATGTGTATAAAACATAATAATGCATTATACCTGTCGGCATTAATTAAAGTGTTAACGAAAGACAGGTACAGTGATGGAAGTTGACAATATGAAAATATAACTATCACAAAACAAAAGTGACATTGATTATCTTTTCTTTTCATTACTACCAGAAGTTTGAAGACACCACCCTCCTCGTGGAATTTGGCCGCCACAAAATCCAACAGCTCCATCTGGTGTTCACCTGAAGTTGAAACCCAATTATGTATACAGTACAAATGCCTAATCGTCTGATGTCATAACTACCAGTTAGGAAACACAGCAGTCAGCTTCAAATGTACACATTATTTTTTTTAATACAAACAGACTCAAAATGTATACTTAACTAAATGTATACTCACTGTAGAGCCCTCAGTCCCGCTCTAAATGCCTTAGATAGCTCTTTTGTCCCACCCCACACACATGCGGAGACCTCACCTGGCTTAACTGGTGCCTCCGGAGACGAAACCTCTCTCATCGTCACTCAACGCCTAGGTATACCTCCACTGTACTCACATCCTACCATACCATTGTCTGTACATTATGCCCTGAATCTATTCTACCACGCCCAGAAATCTGCTCCTTTTATTCTGTCACCGAATCACTCTAGACGACCAGTTCTTATAGCCTTTAGCAGTACCCTTATCCTACACCTCCTCTGTTCTCTGGTTATGTAGAGGTTAACCCAGGCTCTGTAGCCCCCAGTTCCACTCCTATTCCCCAGGCGCTATCATTTGTTGAATTCTGTAACCGTAAAAGCCTTGGTTTCATGCATGTTAACATCAGAAGCCTCCTCCCTAAGTTTGTTTTATTCACTGCTTTAGCACACTCCGCCAACACTGATGTCCTAGCCGTGTCTGAATCCTGGCATAGGAAGGCTACCAAAAATTCTGAAATTTCCATTCCCAACTACAACATTTTCCGCCAAGATAGAACTGCCAAACGGGGTGGAGTTGCAATCTACTGCAGAGATAACCTGCAGAGTTATGTTATGCTATCCAGGTCTGTGCCCAAACAGTTCGAGCTTCTACTTTTAAAAATCCACCTTTCCAGAAATAAGTCTCTCACTGTTGCTGCGTGTTATAGACCACCCTCAGCCCCCATCTGTGCCCTGGACACCATATGTGAATTAATTGCCCCCCATTTATCTTCAGAGTTTGTACTGTTAGGTAACTTAAACTGGGATATGCTTAAAACCCTGGCCGTCCTACAATCTAAGCTAGATGCCCTCAATCTCACATAAATTATCAAGGAACCTACCAGGTACAACCCTAAATCCGTAAACACGGGCACCCTCATAGATATCATCCTGACTACCCTACCCTCTAAATACACCTCTGCTGTCTTCAACCAGGATCTCAGCGATCACTGCCTCATTGCCTGCGTCCGTAATGGGTCCACGGTCAAACAACCACCCCTCATCACTGTCAAACGCTCCCTAAAACACTTCAGCGAGCAGGCCTTTCTAATCGACCTGGCCCGGCTATCCTGGAAGAATATTGACCTCATTCCGTCAGTAGAGGATGCCTGGTTATTCTTTTAAAGTGCTTTCCTTACCATCTTAAATAAGCATGCATCATTCAAAAAATGTAGAACTAAGAACAGATATAGCCCTTGGTTCACTCCAGAATCGACTGCCCTTGACCTGCACAAAAACATCCTGTGGCGTACTACATTAGCATCGAATAGCCCCCGCGATATGCAACTTTTCAGGGAAGTTAGGATCCAATACACACAGGCAGTTAGGAAAGCAAAGACTGGCTTTTTCAAACAGAAATTTGCATCCTGTAGCACAAACTCCCAAAAGTTCTGGGACACTGTAAAGTCCATGGAGAATAAGAGCTCCTCCTCCCAGCTGCCCACTGCACTGAGGCTAGGAAACACTGTCACCACGATAAATCTATGATAATCGAGAATTTCAATAAGCATTTTTCTACGGCTGGCAATGCTGTCCACCTGGCTACCCCTACCCTGGTCAACAGCTCTGCACCCCCCACAGCAATTTGCCCAAGCCTCCCCATTTCTCCTTCACCCAAATCCAGATAGCTGATGTTCTGAAAGAGATGCAAAATCTGGAACCCTACAAATCAGCTGGGCTAGACAATCTGGACCCTCTCTTTCTAAAATTATCCGCCGCAATTGTTATTATAACCCCTATTACTAGCCTGTTCAACCTCTCTTTCGTATCGTCTGAGATCCCTAAAGATTGGAAAGCTGCCGCGATCATCCCCCTCTTCAAAGGGGGAGACACTCTTGACCCACACTGTTACAGACCTATATCTATCCTATCCTGCCTTTCTAAAGTCTTCGAAAGCCAAGTTAAACAGATCACCGACCATTTCGAATCCCACCGTACCTTCTCCGCTATGCAATCTGGTTTCCGAGCTGGTCATGGGTGCACCTCAGCCACGCTCAAGGTCCTAAACGATATCATAACCGCCATCGATAACAAACAATACTGTGCAGCCGTATTCATCGACCTGGCCAAGGCTTTCGACTCTGTCAATCACCGCATTCTTATCAGCAGACTCAACAGTCTTGGTTTCTCAAATTACTGCCTCGCCTGGTTCACCAACTACTTCTCAGATAGAGTTCAGTGTGTCAAATCGGAGGGCCTGTTGTCCGGACCTCTGGAAGTCTCTATGGGGGTGCCACAGGGTTCAATTCTCGGGCCGACTCTTTTCTCTGTATACATCAATGATGTCGCTTTTGCTGCTGATGATTCTCTGATCCACCTCTACGCAGACAACACCATTCTGTATACTTCTGGCCCTTCTTTAGACACTGTGTTAACTTCTCTGGGATATGTGGGATGCTAACGTCCCACTTGGCCAAAAGCCAGAGAAAATGCAGAGCGTCATATTCAAATAAATTACTATAAAAATCTAACTTTCATTAAATCACACATGAAAGATACCAAATGAAAGCTACACTGGTTGTGAATCCAGCCAACATGTCAGAATTCAAATAGGCTTTTTGGCGAAAGCAAACAATGCTATTATCTGAGTTAGCACCATTGTAAACAAAGATAGGCATATTTCAACCCTGCAGGTGCGACACAAAACGCAGAAATAAAAATATAATTCATGCCTTACCTTTGACGAGCTTCTGTTGTTGGCACTCCAATATGTCCCATAAACATCACAAATGGTCCTTTTGTTCGATTAATTCCGTCGATATATATCCAAAATGTCAATTTATTTGGCGCGTTTGATCCAGAAAAACCCCGGTTCCAACTCGTGAAACATGACTACAAAATATCTCAAAAGTTACCTGTAAACTTTGCCAAAACATTTCAAACTACTTTTGTAATACAACTTTAGGTATTTTTTTACGTAAATAATCGATAAAATTGACGACGGGATGATCTGTGTTCAATACAGGATTAAAACAATCTGTAGCATGCTTTCTGGTCACGCGCCTCTATCTAACAGTACACAACAAGTGACCCTGATTCAAAATGTCCGTACTTCTTCTTTACACAAAGGAAAAACCCTCAACCAATTTCTAAAGACTGTTGACATCCAGTGGAAGCGGTAGGAACTGCAAGAAGGTAAATTAGAAATCTGTATTCCCAATGAAATTCCATTGAAAAGAGAGTGACCTCAAAAAGAAAATCTGAATGGTTTGTCCTCGGGGTTTCGCCTGCTAAATAAGTTATGTTATATTCACAGACATGATTCAAACCGTTTTAGAAACTTCAGAGTGTTTTCTATCCAAATCTACTAACAATATGCATATCTTATCTTCTGGGGATGAGTAACTGGCAGTTGAATTTGGGTATGCTTCTCATCCAAACGTGAAAATACTGCCCCCTATCCTAGAGAAGTTAACAAACCTCTAGACGAGCTTCAATGCCATACAACACTCCTTCCGTGGCCTCCAACTGCTCTTAAATGCAAGTAAAACTAAATACATGCTCTTCAACCAATTGCTGGCCACTCCCGCCCACCCGTCTAGCATCACTACTCTGGACGGTTCTGACTTAGAATATGTGGACAACTACAAATACAGTTGGAGTCCGATGTTTACATACACTTAAGTTAGTCATTAAAACAAATGTTTCAACCACTCCACAAATTTCTTGTTAACAAACTATAGTTTTGGGAAGTCGGTTAGGACATCTACTTTGTGCATGACAAAAGTCATTTTTCCATCAATTGTTGACAGACAGATTATTTCACTTATAATTCACTGTATCACAATTCCAGTGGGTCAGAAGTTTACATACACTAAGTTGACTGTGCCTTTAAACAGCTTCCAGAAATTCCAGAAAATGATGTCATGGCTTTAGAAGCTTCTGATAGGCTAATTGACATCATTTGAGTCAATTGGAGGTGTACCTGTGGATGTATTTCAAGGCCTACCTTCCATCTCAGTGCTTGACATCATGGGAAAATCAAAAGAAATCAGCCAAAACCTCAGAAACAAATTGTAGACCTCCACAAGTCTGGTTCATCCTTGGGAGCAATTTCCAAACACCTGAAGGTACCACGTTCATCTGAACAAACAATAGTACGCAAGTACAAATACCATGGGACCACGCAGCCATCATACCGCTCAAAAAGGAGACGCATTCTGTCTCCTAGAGTTGAACGTACTTTGGTGCGAAAAGTGCAAATCAATCCCAGAACAACAGCAAAGGACCCTGTGAAGATGCTGGAGGAAACAGGTACAAAAGTATCTATATCCACAGTAAACCGAGTCCTATATTGACATAACCTGAAAGGCCACTCAGCAAGGAAGAAGCCACTGCGACAAAACCACCATAAAAAAGCCAGACTACGGTTTGCAACTGCAAATGGGGACAAAGATCGTATTTTTTGAAGAAATGTCCTCTGGTCTGATGAAACAAAAATAGAACCGTTTGGCCATAATGACCATCGTTATGTTTGGAGGAAAAAGGGGGATTCTTGCTAGCCGAAGAACACCATCCCAACCTTGAAGCACTGGGGTGGCAGCATCATGTCGTGGGGGTGCTTTGCTGCAGGAGGGACTGGTGTACTTCACAAAATACATGGCATCATGAGGAAAGATAATTATGTGGATATATTGAAGCAACATCAAGACATCAGTCAGGAAGTTAAAGCTTGGTCTCAAATGAGTCTTCCAAATGGACAATGACCCCACGCATACTTCCAAAGTTGTGGCAAAATGGCTTAAGGACAACAAAGTCAAGGTATTGGAGAGGCCATCACAAAGCCCTGACCTCAATCCTATAGAAACTTTGTGGGCAGAACTGAAAAAGCGTGTGCGAGCAAGGAGGCCTACAAACCTGACTCAGTTATAGCAGCTCTGTCAGGAGGAATGGGCCAAAATTCACCCAACTTATTGTGGGAAGCTTGTGGAAGGCTACCTGAAACATTTGACCCAAGTTAAACAATTTAAAGGCAATGCTACCAAATACTAATTCAGTGTATGTGAACTTCTGAACCACTGGGAATGTGATGAAAGAAATAAAAGCTGAAATAAATAAATCTCTCTCCTATTATTCTGACATTTCACATTCTTAAAATAAGGTGGTGATCCTAACTGACCTAAGACAGGGAATTTTTACTAGGATTAAATGTCAGGAATTCAGAAAAACTGAGTTTAAATGTATTTGGCTAAGGTGTATGTAAACTTCTTACTTCAACTGTACCTAGGTGTCTGGTTAGACTGTAAACTCTCCTTCCAGACTCACATTAAGCATCTCCAATCCAAAATTAAATCTAGAATCAGCTTCCTATTTCGCAACAAAGCATCCTTCACTCATGCTGCTAAACATACCCTCGTAAAACTGACCATCCTACCGATCCTTCGGCGATGTAATTTACAAAATAGCCTCCAACACTCTACTCAGCAATTTGGATGTAGTCTATCACAGTGCCATCCATTTTGTCACCAAAGCCCCATATACTACCCACCACTGCGACCTTTATGCTCTCGTTGGCTGGCCCTCGCTTCATATTCGTCGCCAAACCCACTGGCTCCAGGTCATCTATAAGTCTTTGCTAGGTAAAGCCTCGCCTTATCTCAGCTCACTGGTCACCATAGCAGCACCCACCCGTAGCACGTGCTCCAGGAGGTATATTTCACTGGTCATCCCCAAAGCCAACTCCTCCTTTGCCTGCCTTTCCTTCCAGTTCTCTGCTGCCAATGACTGGAACGAATTGCAAAAATCACTGAAGCTGGAGTCTTATATCTCCCTCACTAACTTTAAGCATCAGCTGTCAGAGCAGCTTACCAATCATTGCACCTGTACACAGCCCATCTGTAAATAGCCCACCCAACTACCTCATCCTCATATTGTTATTTTTTTTGTTGCTCCTTTGCCCTCCAATATCTCTACTTGCGCATTCATCTTCTGCACATCTATCACTCCAGTGTTTAATTGCTAAATTTGATTTTTTTCGCCAGTATGGCCTATTTATTGCCTTACCTCCCTAATCTTACTACATTTGCACACACTGTATATAGATTTTTATATTGTGTTTGATATACGTTTGTTTATTCCATGTGTAACTCTGTGTTTGTGTCGCACTGCTTTGCTTTATCTTGGCCAGGTCGCAGTTGTAAATGAGAACTTGTTCTCAACTGGCCTGCCTGGTTAATAAAGGTGAAATTAAAAAAATAAAAATAAAATGTATATCTAAGATTGTGACTGCTTTCCTCAGACAATATGTTCTCAGGTTTAGGCAGTAATGATGAGAGAGGTACTGTTTAATGACTAAGTTAGATGTCTTACTGGTGTAGGCTCGGGCGTATAACACATTGTCCAGCACAGCATCATGGTCGACATTGAACCTGTCTGCTATGTCCTTCAGTCTGTCTGGACGACTAGAGGGTCACATTAGGTTAAGGAAAACATAGGATTTCGTAAGAGACTAATGGTTGAGTCGTGAATAAAAACACTGATACTTATGACCCTATATCCTCAGAAATACTTGCAAAGGTACAGGTGATTTCCCAGCTAACAACAAATGTTCTCACAACTTTAGAGAATGTTCCCTTAAGAGGCTCATTAACTAACGTTTTCATGAGAATGTTTCTGTGATGTGCAGGGAATGTTTCGAAGACACCATTCCCTTAATGTTAAATAGAACTTACCCAGAACGTGGTTACCATGTTCTCAGAACTTAAGATACTAATGTTCTAGACACAATTCATGGGAACGTTGCAAGAACATTCATGTGTCCAGTTTCTGTAGGTTAAAATAAAATTCCATCAACGTCCCACCAAACATACACAGAACATGGTTGTCATGTTCTCAGAATATACAGTACCAGTCAAAAGTTGACACACCTACAATTTTTTTTATTTCGACTATTCTCTACATTGTAGAATAATAGTGGACATCAAAACTATGAAATAACACATATAGTAATGATGTAGTAACCAAAAAAGTGTTAAACTAATCAAACTATATTTTATATTTGAGATTCTTCAAAGTAGCCACCCTTTGCCTTGATAACAGCTTTGCACACAATACCCCATAATGACAAAGCGAAAACAGGTTTTGAGAATTTTTTGTCCACCTGTGGTCTCATAGTTGTCAGTGCATGTCAGAGCAAAAACCAAGACACGAGGTCGAAGGAATTGTCCGTAGAACTCAGAGGCAGGATTGTGTCGAGGCACAGATCTGAGGAAGGGTACAAAAAATGTCTGCAGCATTGAAGGTCCCCAAGAACACAGTGGCCTCCATCATTCTTAAATAAAATAAGTTTGGAACCACCAAGACTCTCCCTAGAGCTGGCCGCCCGGCCAAACTGAGAAATCGGAGAAGGGCTTTGGTCAGGGAGGTGACCAAGAACCCGATGGTCACTCTGATAGAGCTCCAGAGTTCCTCTGTGGAGATGGGAGAACCTTCCAGAAGGACAACCATCTCTGCAGCACTCCACCAATCAGTCCTTTAGGGTAGAGTGGGGAGATGGAAGTCACTCCTCAGTAAAAGGCACATGACAGCCCGCTTGTAGTTTTCAATGAGACCATGCGAGATTCTCTGGTCTAATGAAACCAAGATTGAACTATTTGGCCTGAATGCCAAGCGTCACATGTGGAGGAAACCTGGCACCATCCCTACGGTGAAGCATGGTGGTGACACCATCATGCTGTGGGGATGTTTGTCAGCGGCAGGGACTGGGAGACTAGTCAGGTTCGAGGGAAAGATGAACGGAGCAAAGTACAGAGAGATCCTTGATGAAAACCTGCTCCAGAGTGCTCAGGACCTCAGACTGGGGCGAAGGTTCACATTCCAACAGGACAACGACCCTAAGCACACAGCCAAGACAACGCAGGAGTGGCTTCAGGACTCTGAATGTCCTCGAGTGGCCCAGCCAGAGCCCGGGCTTGAACCCGACCGAACATCTCTAGAGAGACCTGAAAATAGCTTTGCATCGACGCTCCCCATTCAGCCTGACAGAGTTTGAAATGATCTGCAGACAAGAATGGAAGAAACTCCTCAAATACAGGTGTGCCGAGCTTGTAGTGTCATACCCAAGAAGACTCAAGGCTCTGTAATCGCTGCCAAAGGTGCTTCAACAACTGAGTAATGGGTCTGAATACTTATGTAAATGTGATTTTTTTAAATAAATGTTACCCCCTTTTCTCCCCAATTTCGTGGTATCCAATTGCTAACAATTACTATCTTGTCTCATCGCTACAACTCCCGTACGGGCTCGGGAGAGATGAAGGTCGAAAGCCATGCGTCCTCCGAAACACAACCCAACCAAGCCGCACTGCTTCTTAACACAGCGCACCTCCAACCCGGAAGCCAGCCGCACCAATGTGTCGGAGGAAACACCGTGCACCTGGCTCCCTTGGTTAGCGCGCACTGCGCCCGTACCGCCACAGGAGTCGCTGGTGCGCGATGAGACAAGGATATCCCTACCGGCCAAACCCTCCCTAACCCGGACGACGCTAGGCCAATTGTGCGTCGCCCCACGGACCTCCCGGTTGCGGCCGGCTGCGACAGAGCCTGGGCGCGAACCCAGAGTCTCTGGTAGTGCAGCTAGCGCTGCGATGCAGTGCCCTAGACCACTGCGCCACCCGGGAGGCCGTAAATGTGATATTTAAGGTTTTTATTTGTAATAAATTTGCTTTGTCACTATAGGGTATTGTATGTAGATTGTTTTTGAATACTTTCCGAATGCACTGTATCTTAGCTACCTTAGTGTTACCTTTGCAGGCTGGCTAGCATCTATTGAGTTGCAATAGCTTGGTTGCCCAAATCAACTGGAAGTATCTACAAAACAAGTTTTGAAGCCACATAATCGAAAAGGCTACATCTAATATTTTTTCCTAAAATTAATGTTCACGTTTCACAAATTATTATTTGGATTCAAATGATTTGATTCACCGCGGTTGAACCCAATTCCAACTTATACAATCGTTAAGTGAGTTGTTTGTTTCGTCAAAAAATAATTGTTTCAATTAATCATATGAATCGCTCCCAAAAAGTTTTGCAACTTTGTATGGCCTTATTTGCGAGTGTCGGTGGAAACTTTTTGGGGACATGACTAAAATAATAACACTTGCTAATAATAGCGTAACCGTTAACTAAAGGGTACAATATATTATTCATCTGGCTACCTAGTTATTCGTCTGTTCTCCATCATACTTTATAGGCCCGTCTACCTGCTGCTGCAATGTCCGACTGTCTCTCTCTCCTTGAGCAACGGCCCACTCATCTCGCACATATGCAGGTGATGCGCACAAACACAGATGTGCTTAAGTGACAAACCTATCCTGGCTGATGTGTTGATTTATATATATGATAAAATATTTTTTAAATGTGCATAAATGAATACCATTAACATAAATCATGAAATGAATGTCCATGACTTTTCCTCAACTTTTCTGGTTTTATAATTTTCCACAACTTTTTTAGGTCTGAAAAAAATAAAAATGTTATATTCCATGACTTTTCATGACCATATGAACCCTGTCTGTGTATGTTTGATGTGACACTGATGGAATATTCTCCTAACCCTCAGAAAACTGGACACATGAATGTTCTTGAACCTTCCCATAAAACGAGTCTACAATATTAATATTCTGAGAACATTGTAACTACGTTCTAGATCAATTCTGCTCGACTTTAACTGAATGTTCACCTAACTTTAACACCAACACAGAATATATACGGGTAACATTACAAAAACGTTCTCTCTCCCTGAATTATTAGCTGGGTTTATATTGATGCAAATCTGGCTTTATAGATTAGAGCTCAGATAAATTTGGATACAAGGTGTTCTCTGTGTCGATGAAGATGACTTTTCCTCCTGTGTAGCCGTCCTCTCCAGGAAGCTGGGCTGTGACTGGAGAACAACAGAGACAAGGTCTAAATGAAAAGAACCAACCATGGAAGAATATCTATAAATTTCAGAAAACTGACTTCCAGGACTGGAAAATCTGGGACTACAGAAAAAACCCTCAGCCATTCACTTACCACATAGTGTATGAGAGAGCTGGGTCTTGCCTGTCCGAAACTCTGAGGGATAAAAACTGTACTGTTAAAGTGTGACAAAAACATGTTTTATATTTGACCCAGGTCAGGTCTTATACATCATGAGCATGAGATTAATCATATCTTTGACTGAGGGACACACAGTCAGAAACAGAGCTCACCTCCAAATGCCTCAGTGATTGCCATGCTCTCCATACCTCCCCCAAGTAGTTTACTGCAGAGCAGACCGACAGATGAAGAGGAAAAATAGGAGTACTGTATTATACCGTAATATGACTCAGGAAAATGTATTAATATGAAAGGTTGAGCATGTTGGGGCGAATCTTAACTCAAACTCCAGGCTTCCAGTCATGACGTGGAACACTTGTTTCCTCTTCGCACTATATTCAAATGCTGTCAGGAAACCATTGGTCTACAATGAACACAAGAGCAAATGAAAACATGTCAACTGAAGTTTATTTGATTCATGTCTTCCATACCTCATCCCCAAACCAAATCTTTAGGGACTTGACAATTAAACTAATCATGAGACACCAAAGTCCTCTATGCTGAAGGTGACTCAGCTGAGTCTCTCACCAGAATCTTCCCAGCAGCCTCTTTGATCTTGTCCACCTTTGCTTCTGAAAGACCCTTGATGTTACACAGGGCTCTGCGTGTGGTCATCTGGATCCCCTTTACTGTGCAGATACCCACAGACTTTAGCTTCTTTAAATCTGCCATGTTCTGAATGGGTGGATGTAGGGTGGGATGGAAGGGGGGAGAGAAAGGGGTGGTGGTGGGAGAGAATAGAATAAGTTTTTTTTTTTACTTATTAGCTTTGAGGTGTAATCTTGAGTTTATCTACCAACTGACCTATGACGAAATTTCTATATACACTCAAAGGTCAGGGCAGACTACTTTCCTAGACCTTGGTTTCAGATATACTCACAATTCCATGCTTCTGTAGGGTGTCTATGTCTTGGAAAAAGGACTCCTGTGGGTAAAGAACATGACAAAACGTGTTTGAAACCATGTTGAGAAGTAAAATATTCTGCCACTGACTTAGGCTAGATGAAAGTATTGTAGAAATTGAGCTACCACTACCAAACAATATATTAGCTAGCTATGTTATGAATGATTAACAATGAGTGACAGATAACTTACTAGCTACAACAATCCATTCTACCTGGGGAAAAAATAACATGTACTGTAGCTAGCTAGTAGTAGCTACGAGAATGCTAGTTTCAAACAAAGCTGACAACCACAGCCAGGCTAGCAAGCAAGCTAACATTAGCTAGCTTAGGCAGGTTACCTCATCATCTTGGTATCCGGCCTCATCCTCCACAACTTGATCCTCGGCGGCTTTCATCTTGATTAGCGCAATGTAGCTACTAGTAGCTCTTGAACTAGATGTTTTTTTTGTTTCAGCGAGATAGCTGCTAGCTAACGTTATAAGCTACCAGTTAATAAATGGGGCAGGGGAAATAACATTTCTTGCGATGTCAGCAAGCGATCTGTTAGCTACCCAACGTCAGCTATGTCTCCTGAAAGATGTTATCAACATCTACAGAATGAGGTTGCTTCTTTCACTAACTTGACAAACCTGTAAAATGTTGCAACGCTAATGATGACCTTATCAAGTTGAAAAATTACTTGCCACCTGAGATTTCGTATTGAGGTGGCGGGAATGTTTGACGCTCGTGCTGAAAGTTGAGAACTGTCAATCATAAAAGTTACGCTCATGAGATGCTCTCTCATCAGCAACAATCAAGTGAAATGTCAAACTGTACACGCGAGATGCTCTCATGCTCTCCTCAGCAACAATCTTTGGTAGTGACTGATCTTAATGCACAAAAGCCACAGTCAATTTGTAGCATTTATCTGTAAGATACCTGTACTTTACTACAGTATAGAAATGTAATGTCTCTGATAGATTATTTACATGTAGGTGACTTTCCTTCTCTAACAAGTTAAACGTAAAGAGGAAATGCGTTACATTTCCCTGCACCCATCTAGCATATATGATAATACAACTTTTTTTCTAATGTCCATTTCGTTGGTGTTTTTATTCCTGCCGTTAGGTTGAACACACAAGACAGAATTTGCTCGTTGCAAAGTTAAGAGAACATACATTCCAAAGTGACAATAGAAAAAAGTAACTGACATTCTCTCAGGCTTGACAGGACTATGTGTACATTGACATAATATCTTTAGAGTTATACAGTATGCAGGGAAAGTGCTGTTTGAATCTTATCAAAATATACTTTTTGTGATGCATTTTTTTTATGGCTTTAATGCCCACAAATGAAACAATGTCTCAAGCGACACGTGACAGACACGTGACATACATACTCTTATCACCAATGCTTTTGCAAAACCAGCAGACCCTATAGAACTCAATGACCAGCTGTGATTGTGAATATTACGGAGCTATGATGTCAGTCGTGTCTACCATGATTTTCCCACATACAAGTGGAATGAACATGTTCCCAAACCGAAGGTTTAAACCACAGGTTACAACAGTTTCAAGGCCATATGTAGCTACAGACCAACATGAAAAGAAAATATTCAGACCACACACAAACTATTGGTAACCTCTTATAACCACAATAATGTCCCAATTTCTTCAATTATCCACCTGATCCAAATCCCCTGGAACACATACATATTTATATCGCTATGTATAAAAAGAAGAAATTAAGTAAAAACAGTGCTCAGAAGAATGTGCAGAAGTCTCTGCAGGATGTCGAGTAAGAGAGACAGCGAACGGGACATTCGTTATTGCAACACCCATGAAGTGACATCATCCTCCTCTAATCTCCTTAAATGGCCAATCCTGGATGTTGGAAGGAGCACATGTGCTGACCAGATGCAGCTTTGTATCCTCTTCTTTGTCTCTCTCTCTCCTTCCAAGCCTCCACTCTCCCTCATTGATTGAAGCGCTAAGGCTGTCGGAGGGACATCGATCACATTTTCACTGGAGCGGGAGGCATCAGCCCTGGCATCCCACCTGACATCCCTGCATTGGGGCCCAACAGGATCTACACAAGGAAGGGGCGTCACAAAAACATTTGTTCATTGACAACATGCAGATCCTAATGAAAGAGTGATTTGCCCAATTCCAAATCCAACCCTTTTCACGTAGATCGAAAAGTATAGGATAGGTATACAGTGAGCACCAAAAGTATTGGGATAGTGACAATTTTGTTGATGTTTTGGCTCTGTACTCCAGCACTTCAGATTTGAAATTATACAATGACTATGAGGTTAAAGTGCATACTGTTATCTTTAATTTGAAGGTATTTACATCCATATTGGGTGAACTGTTTACAAATTACAGCACTTTTTGTACTTAGCCCCCCCATTTTAGGGCACCAAATGTATTGGGACAAATTCACTTAAGTGCATTAAAGTAGTCAAAAGTTTAGTATTTGGTCCCAAATTCCTAGCCCGCAATGATTACATCAAGCTTGTGAACTTACAAACTTGTTGGATGCTTTTGCTGTTTGTTTTGGTTTTGTTTAAGATTATTTTGTGCCCAATAGAAATGAATGGTAAATAAAGTAGTGTCATTTGAGTCACTTTTATTGTAAATAAGAATAGAATATGTTTCTAAACAATTCTACATTCATGTGGATGCTACCAGGATGACGAATAATCTTGAATGAATCGTGAATAATGATGAGTGAGAAAGTTAGAGGCATAAATATCATAACCCCCCCAAACATGCTAACCTCCCATTATTGTCATGGTGAGAGGTTAGCATGTTTTGGGGGTATGATACTAGTGCGTCTAACTTTCTCACTCATCATTATTATTATTCACGATTCACTCACTATCCATAATCATGGTGCTGTGTCACGGTCCCAATACTTTTGGAGCTCACTGTAGCTATATGATTATATCTACACCTTGCTGTCTGATATGCTAGACAATTTGTGTGTACTTTTGGCCATATTGCATTTGTTTCTTTAGACATAAACAAGACCATAATAGTAGGGTCTAGGTTGTGTATTTGGAACTGAACATCGTCTGTCAGTGGGATAGTACAGTACCTGTCTCTGCTGCTGTAGCTGCTGCTGCTCCAGCTGTAGACTCTCAGTCTCAAACACCACCGGAAGGACCAGGATCATGAACGAGGTAGTTCCCACCCACAGGGCAGCACGGGAGAAACTAAGAAACACAGAGGCAAGAGGGGAGATGGAAAGGTGGGGGTAAAATAACAAACAGACATGGAGAGAGAACTGGAGTAGACAATAAACACAGAGATGGCCTAACTGATTGTCCTTGGCAAGATCAGGGGCAGGCAGGGAAAACAGTCCTTGGAATACAGAGGAGCTGTTCAGAACTGTGAATGCAATATAGTGCTCCATCCACACACAGCTCCGTCCTCATTGTCTGTGTGTATTGTGAAGATTAGCCCAATAATGGACTAAAGGAGCCTAACGTTACTCGTTATAGTCCAAGGACCTTACATTTTCTGTTTAGAGGCAAATGATCTAATCCACCTAAACGTGAATCGATTTTCAATTGCTATCATATCACATCAAAATAATTTCACAAATGCAAAATATACATTTACTGTTTTAACAGTTGCAGCTGACAGTATTTCTCACGTTTGTGGCGTCCGTTTTCTGTTTACACACAGGTGTTTGGAGATGCAAATAGCTCATTAGCACAGGTATTTGGACTCTGTCTTCCGTCTGTTTTCCGTAAACAAGTGCTGTAACATGGAAATTTGGCCATGTTGGACCCCTAACCCCATAAAGGTGTAGAAATTTCACCTTTTATTACTATTATTATTATTATTATTATTTCTTGCTGATATGAAAGATACTTTCCTTATGTTTACAAAACCATACCACAAGTGATGCGTGTTCGGGCAAGCGTCGGCGCTTTTTACAAAACTACCCCAGACACTATCGTCAATAGGCACTAAAGGTAGTTAGCGTCTATGAATGGGGTAGATGAAGATCTAAAACGAGAGGTCTACTCTAAGGCTGCTGATACATCCAGAGCAGCAACAGCAGTTTTTAGGAGAACATTTACCTGTACAGCTTCTTGGCCACAGTGACTGAGCCCGATGCGGTCACCTCAGCCGCAGAGCGCAGTGTATCAGGGAACATCTCAGTCAAGCCCCACAGCCTCTCCAGAATAGTCTCATCCAGCTGAGGGAAGGGAGACACAAGGAAGTTACTACAACACAGATAACATGGTTATTTTAGACCCAATAAAAGAATGGAGGTACACTAAATGACCAAAAGTATGAGGATACCTGCTCGTCGAACATCTCAATCCAAAATCATGGGCATTAATATGGAGTTGGTCCCCTCCTTTGCTGCTGTAACAACCTCCACTCTTCCGGGAAGGCTTTCCACTAGGTACACTAGTGTTATGGAAAATTTGTTACAACAGCTCATCCCAAATTCTGCCAACAAACTAGGTAGACAGCCACAAGAGCATTAGTGAGGTCGGGCAGTGATGTTGGGCGATTAGGCCTGGCTCGCAGTCGCCGTTCCAATTCATCCCAAAGGTGTTCGATGGGGTTGAGGTCAGGGCTTTGTGCAGGCTAGTCAAGTTGTTCCACAACGATCTCAACAAACCATTTCTGTATGGACCTTGCTTTGCGCACCTAGGCATTGTCATGCTGAAACAGGAAAGGGCCTTCCCCAAACTGTTGCCACAAAGTTGGATGCACAGAATCGTCTAGAATGTCATTATAGGCTGTAGCGTTAACATTTCCCTTTGCTGGAACTAAGGGGCCCAGCCCAAACCATGGAAAACAACCCCAGACCATTATTCCTCCAACCACCAAACTTTACAGTTGGCACTACGCATTCGGGCAGGTAGCGTTCTCCTAGGCATCTGCCAAACCCAGACTCTTCCGTCGGACTGCCAGATAATATAACGTGATTCATCTCTCCTGAGAATGTTTTTCCACTGCGTCCAATGGCGGCGAGCCATTGGATGAGGCTGAAATATCCGAATCCACTAATTTGAAGGGGTGTCCACATACTTTTGTATATATAGTGTATAGTAACATGAACTACATTAATTAAATATTTTAATGTCTCAAAAGTAACCAGTTCTGTTGGGGTACTAGTTAGTACTGTAAGCTACAGATTACTGAACGACACATGAGCGTTTTAGACAATTCCTACAAGGTACCCACACCATGGGACATCTGACTTTTTAAATTTAATTACATTTACAATACAGTCAATTACAGTACAGATATGTAAAACAGATATTATAGCTGTACATGTGACAGTTAGCTAGCTAGCTACCACGCTAACGTTAGCAAACTAGCTAGCAATTACTCGCATAACGAATGACCCTGAGTAGCTACAGCTAGCTAGCTAGTTAAATAGGCATACCACTCAAGTGAAACTGTACGTATGATCGTGCATGACAGTTACGGGGTGACATGTGTCAAGTTTCCATTCATCTTTACCTCTTCGTCTTCATCTTCATCAATCTCGCCTTCTGGGGGACGGGTCTCGACTGGGCCCGCAGCCGGTGATAGCTCTTCGATTCCAGCCATGGAAAACTGTTCTCGCGCCGCTTACCAGCCGGTATGTTTAGCTAATTTAAAATGTACCTCAATTGGTGGAAGGGCAAATCAGTATTTTTATGTTTTATCGTGGAATTATTGCGTTGGCCCCGGCTGGCATAAATGTTGGACCCAGGAGGTGAGCATTGGTCCTGCGACAATCTGAGGTCACTCGGTTAAAAGCTACATGTGCGTTGGATGACGAAAAAAATGGTTACTTGCCTGGCTAGCTAAAATAAATTGCGCCCTCTGTTGTACGAGAGGTCTAATAGTGTGTTTCGGGATTGAACAAAAAACGGTAAAAAATAAAATCTGTTATGAAGATCCAGTTTATAGTATTTCTGTATTAGAAATGATGGTCTTTGGGCTAGTAATCCACTATAAGAAGAGCCTCAACATGTTTTATTTCCAAATGCAATCTATTCGTAAGGAGTAAGCCTTTCCCCTTTCTATAAGCATTATTGGAATTTCAGGTTGTTGCTTTTTATTTCACTTTTATAAACATGAAAGTAATTTTCACTAACATTCACTAAGTGAGCAAGCAGCAAATGCAGCTGACTATTCCTTTGGAATGTCATTCTTCCCTAATCTATTTTCCTTTTCCATGCAGTGCCTTTCTAAATCAATAAGGAAGGAAAGGAGAGGCAGGTCTTCATCATGGAAAAGTTTGGGACGCAGGGAATCCTTATTGTTTACATCCTTCCATCTCGTACGCTGGGGGCGGGCGGGATCCACCCTCATTCTTTAGAGTTTACGTCATTGTAACTGTGTTTTTTGTGAATGAAAGAATCCAACCCCACAGAACAGAGTAATTCCGGGAAAAGGCGAACTGACATTTTGTCGCTTGACTCGCTTCGACTGAACACAGTATTTGACGTTTCTCCGTGTTTTAAAAACATTTGTTTATACAATTGTGTTGACAACTGAAGGACTGGCAGCTGGTACTCTCCAACGACATAGCCAAGGACAAGTAAGTAGGCAGCTGTTTGCTTTTCTGGTTAGCCACCTAGCATTGGCTAATCCATGTTGCTGGCTAATATGCTAGCTAGAGTACTAGCTAACGTTAGCATGTTGTTTAGTTAGCCTTGCGAAATGGTTACAATTTGGCAACAAAGACACGACCACATTTACTATTTACATATCTTAGATGCGTGTCAGGTATTATACTCGATATATGGTGTTCTGTTTAAAATTGTGTAGGTTCTCATAAAATTAACGTTTTAAACGTTGCTAAAAGAAATGGGTGGCCACCTGCGCACTTGCAATGGCGGTGTGTTTACTATCGCATCGAGTTAGCGTAGCATGGCGCACCTAGCTCGCCAGCTCCCTTCCGTATAAGGAAATGGGTGGATTGTTATTGAGAATTAAATGTTTACGTAGGCAGGCATCTTTCATTTCGTTAATAACGGAAGTCGGTTTATGGAACAACAATATATTTTGAACGGTAAATATAGCTTTGTGTTTCTGCTTCTCAGCTAGTTTTTAATGATGTATTGAAACGTCATTTGGTCGACATCTAACGTCAGCACTGTATTGTGTTACAACACTATTATTAGGTACAAAATACTGCTTTAAATTGAGAATTTGAGGAAACATGTATGTTAAATATTTAATGGAGTTTTTTTTACAAAATGCATGTAAGAGAGTGATTGTAGTCGCCCGTCAGACACTAGCGGTGGGCAGCTTATTGCTGAATCACTATGACTTTATGAAATGGTCATATCGGTTTACAACGGCGCCTCGTGGTAGGACAGTCGTTGAGTGTACAGTCACTTCCCACGCATTTCAGAAAACGGTAAGGTCGAGAATCCACCGAAAGCAAACTCATCAGTCTTTCTTTAGGTTTAGAACAATCATTATTATCAATCATTATTAGACTAGACAATGTAAGGTTGTGAATGATTATGACAACATGGTGAGGATAGCTTACATCAAAGACAAGAATAACTGATAAAGTAACAATCAAAACACGGATGTCATTTGTCCTGAATAGTTAAGATATTAGAATGTTAAAAAATATATAAATATCCTCAGAATGCTGAGTTTCACATGCAAGAGTACAACCAAGCCAGCCTCCAATGAACCTTGCTTTGAGCATTTGGAAAAGCACTATGTCCAATCCATTAGGTTATTACTGTATTATTACCAATTCATGTTTTGGAGAGGCCAGTTCTGCTATGAGTGTTAAGAAGAAGTGGTTACTAGTGTTTGAGGGGAACACCTGCTTTGAGCAATGTGGGATGGGCACATGATAGGCCTAACTTCCCTCCACGATTCCAGCTGGGAGAAATCTTCAACTTTCAAAAATTGTTTGGCATGTTTTTTTCTTATTTATTTTTTTCCAAAAGAAAATCTTCAGTCCAAGATTGAATATCTTTATATCCTACTATACCAAGCAGTATATAGGGGAACATGTGAAATTAATATTTCTCAAGTGCTTCAACTTAATTGAATGGCCTTTCTCTCACTCCCTCTTGTAGATCGTCTGTAAATCTGTGTTTACTGGTGTCGGAGACAGAGGATAAAGCCAGACCATGACGTCAGAAAGAAGCAGCAAAGCCCTGAAGGTAGAATTACAAAACATTTAAGTTTGGAGTTTATTCAATTTTAAAGTACATTTTACACATACTTTGCAAAGAAAATGGTCAAACTCTCAATCCCTCTCCAGGTGAAGCGGGAGTGTGGTGAGAATGTTCCGGTGTTGTCGGACAGCGAGCTCATGTCCTTGTCTGTACGGGAGCTCAACCTCCACCTACGGGGTCTATCCCGCGAGGAGGTCCAGAAGCTCAAGCAGCGCCGGCGCACCCTGAAGAACCGTGGCTACGCAGCCAGCTGCCGGGTGAAGCGCGTGTCCCAGCGCGAGGCCCTGGAGCAGCAGAAGAAGGAGCTCCAGAGGGAGGTGGAGAGGCTGGGTGTGGAGAACGCTGGGATGAGGAGAGAGCTGGAGGGCCTGGGGGCCAGGCTGGCTGCCCTGCAGAGGTTCGCCCGTGGGTTAGAGTCTGGAGGAGGTAACATCCTGGCTACGGCCCCACGCTTGAACACAGCCTCGGTCATTACCATAGTGAAGACCCCGCCACAGGCCCACGTCCAAAGAGAGCAGGGGGGCTCCTAGGAGGAACCGATCGGGCTGGGGAGGGACTCATGCACGCACATACTCTCATATAGACACACACACAGGCAGACACATGGAGAGCCCTGGAGGATTGGAGGAACACAGACAAATAGGCACTTATGAAACTCATGCGCTTAGGATGATACACATACACTCGCACACCAGGGTTTCCGTTAGGAAAATGTGACGCCAGACCTTTAACCGGCAGTGTTTTAATTTACCGGACATTTAAGATGTTTACCGGACCCATATGTATTGGGTGTGTAACCTGATTAGGGCGTCCACCCACGGTGCTCAGAATGACAGAAATCACATTTCGATTATGGTTATTCTTCTTAACGGGACATTGAACTCGAGGGTGCAACGATGTGAATACTTCTTACCGAATTCCGATGCGCAATTTGAAGATGTTAGAATAACTGTCCACATTTACTTTTCCTCAGCCAACAAGATGAGTAATGAACATAGCCTATGTCAATCTACTATCCCCCATAGTAGAAAAGTTGACCTATTCTATTGGTCAGCTTGTCATTCTGCGTGAGAAAGAAATAGCCTATTCCAAACAGACTGGGACAGTTGTGGAATGATAGATCCCAAGTTCATACAACCAGTAGGCCTAGGCTACATCACAATTTTTAAAGCTATGAGGCTCATGCAACAGATCTGAAAGTTTAGCATAAAATGATCATAAACAAATTTCTTCACATTATAAGCACAGAAATTCCACACAAGGCAGTAGGCTATGTGCGAATGTTCGTTCCATAATACCATTGTTAGGAAAAAATTGTTGTCAAAAGCACACCACACATGCGAGCGGTTTCATGAGACAGAGTTGAAAATATCCGTTAGAAATTTAGAAAGAGTGGACCTCTAAAGATGCAACAACTAGCATGGACTGCTTATATGACTAGGATTGTGCCTTTCGGCTACTGGACAATGAAAGAAGGTTGATCTGAAAACCAGTAGAACATGAGAAATAGGCTACTGGTTTCAATAGAATATGGAAGTCTTTAGAAAATAATTGCCTGCATGTTTGGTTGGATTTTGGCTAGGCTACTTTGAAGCAAGGTAAGACATGCCTCATAATGTGTAGTAAAATGTTCCCGTTTCAAACAATTAAGTATATGTTTTCAAAATACATACTGCCTCCTGCTCATTGCAAAGTGGTGTGTTGACACGCTGAAGCCTGCCTAGTTGCCTATGCACTTGAATGGGAAGTGCGCTTCAATTAACAGTTGATAAATAAAAATAGTAGCTCTTTTTAATCATGACCATCAAAACTGTTTTTAACACAAGATTGCATATAGAATTGTTGTGCAGTGATTGGGCTTATAGTAGCACGTTTCACTCCAGCAGCAACAAACAAGCTGTTTGATGAGCTGTAGCAGCAGCTCTTGCGCTACATCGACTGGTATTTCAATCAATAAATAGGCTAAAATGCATTTTCAATGTGATTTTCCTTCTCCAGGACAAAAGGCCGGCGGCAATTTTAGTTATCTGCCAAAAGCCGGCTAATACCGGCTAACGGAAACCCTGTCACAAACACACACACACAAGTAAGGTGTTCAATCAGTGACAAATACTCACTCTAAACCCAGCCAACACACATACAGACTCATACAGATGTGCAGTTGAGGAAACATGACTGCTGACGAGTCCGGCTGAGGCATGACAGGCGTGCAAAACAGGGACATAGACAACATCCCTCGACAAAGCCAGTCTTGCTGCTGGTGCTCTCTGATACTGCTACTCAACAGGCTGAGCCGGCTAGCGCTCTGCCTTCTAGCATGGCATCTAGCCCCGCTACACAATGTCTGGGTTAATCAGACTCTTCCGCAGCTTCTTCCAATGCAAGCTTTGCGTTTTAAACGGCATCACAATTGACATCTGTACATGTCTTGGAGTGTTGTTCATCTGTACTCTTGTGTGTCGATACTATTGTGCTTCACTGTGTTGCCGTTTGTAGTGGCTACATGGGTGTTTTTCAACTGCACAGTGCACATTTTGGTTTGTTATAAACGGCTTTGGTTGTAGTTGGTCATTGCTGGAAACAGTTGAAAAATCCACATCTCGTAGAATACTATGTCAATGCAAAAATCTATTGATACATTCCTTTATATTATTTTGTAATGTTTATACAAGAGACAAAAATGTTTGAGCGAACATTTATTCAGAGGTATTCTATTTTATTTGTATTTAAAGAATAGATATTACAAAAGCTAATGAGTGCTGTGGTGTAATGTATGTTTCAAATACCTGCGTATGACTAGTTTGGGGAAATTCTCACGTCTAATTGTTGTACTGAGTGTGTGACGATTATTTGTGTAATGTTTAACTGTCGTAATGAGCTGTTTAGATATGCTAAAAGCCGATGGTCATGTTGCTGTAAGATGATTTTAGTATGCGTGTACACCATATTTGTACTAATTTCATAGTGAGTCGAGTGGCTTGTTGTAGGGATATTATTTTTCTATCGAGTACCAAGGTGATGATACGTATTGTTATTTATGATACATTTTATTTCACGTTTGTTTTCTGAAATGGCTAGAGAGGGAGAGTAACACTGTAAGGAGAAAGAACGAAGGAAAAGAATGGTAAAGGAATAAAAGAATGAGGCTGAGATGAAAAAGAAAGGGATAACAGGATATGAAGGAAAGATGTGGTGGTAGAAGAGGGTTTGGGAGGTGAATGAGGAAGGAGAAGAGGACCGATTTGAGGTGGTGCTTAATTCAATTGAAAACCTTGTAACATCCATGATTTATCAATAAACCCCTGCTGACTCTTATTAGACTGGGGTTGACTTAATGTTCGGAAAGTAATAGCAATATGATTTAAATTGTCAATAGTGACATTGTGTTGATTACTCCTGTAAGATATATTTAGCTATCTGCTCAATATCAATGTTGCATAGCATTTATCCTCAGTAATATCTAATGTCTCATCTAAGATTATTGTCAAATTGTGCTGGATGTTTTGTTATACCGCAAAACAAAAATGGTCTTTGTATTTATTACATGTATTTTTTCTATGGTGAAAATTAAGTACATTGTCTATTTTATATATTAATAATTGAAATAAATGTTGTATATATTGTACATAAAATGGTGTGATTTATCATTTATACTGTATACAGTGCATTCGGAAAGACCCCTATATTTTTTATGTTACAGCCTTCTAAAATTGATTAAATATTTGTCTTCAATCTACACACAATACCCCATAATCAAAGCGCAAAAAGGTTTTAGATATTGTTTTAAAAAACAGAAATACCTTATTTACATCAGTATTCAGACCCTTTGCTATGAGGCTTGAAATTGAGCTCAGGTCATCCTGTTTCCATTGATCATCCTTGATGTTTCTGCAACTTGATTAGAGTCCACCTGTTGTAAATTCAATTGACTGGACATTTGGAAAGGCACACACCTGTATATATAAGGTCCCACAGTTGACTGCATGTCAGAGCAAAAACCAAGCCATGAGGTCGAAGGAATTGTCCGTAGAGCTCTGAGACAGGATTGTGTCGAGGCACAGATCTGGGGAAGGATACCAAAAACTTTCTGCAGCATTGAAGGTCCCCAAGAACACAGTGACCTCCATCATTCTTAAGTGGAAGAAGTTTGGAACCCCCAACTCATCCTAGAGCTGGCCACCCAGCCAAACTGAGCAATTGGGGGAGATGGGCCTGAGAGAAGGGCCTGGTGGTCACTCTGACAGAACCCCAGAGTTCCTCTGTGGAGATGGGAGAACCTTCCAGAAAGACAACCATCTCTGCAACCACCAATCAGGCCTATATAGTAGAGTTGCCAGACAGAAGCCACTACTCAGTGAAAATCACATGACAGCCCGCTTGGGGTTTGCCAAAAAGCATCTAAAGGACCATGAGAAACAGGATTATCTGGTCTGATGAAACCAAGATTTAACTCTGGCCTGAATTCCAAGCATCATGTCTGGAGGAAACCTGGCACCATCACTTTTTTTAATTCACCTATATTTAACCAGGTAGGCCAGTTGAGAACAAGTTCTCATTTACAACTGTGACCTGGCCAAGATAAAGCAAAGCAGTGCTACACAAACCACACAGAGTTACACATGGAATAAACAAACGTACAGTCTAACACAATAGAAAAAGTCTATATACAGTGTGTGCAAATGGTGTATCACATTGGGTGAGGCGAGTTGCCGGAAGGTATATTTAATTTAAAACATGGAAAAAGAGATGACATATTTCACAAAGAAAGACGAAAAAAACACAAATTTACACGGGAGAGCGACAAACAACGTCTGCACTGCTACGCCATCTTAGGTGAAGCATGGTGGTGGTAGCATCATGCGATGGGGCTGTTTTTCAGCATCAGGGACTGGGAGACTAGTCAGGGTTGAGGGAAAGATGAACGGAGCAAAGTACAGAGAGATCCTTGATCCTTGACCTCCGACTGGGGCGATCACCTTCCAACAGAACAACGACTCTAAGCACACAGCCAAGACAACACAGAAGTGGCTTCAGGACAAGTCTCTGAATGTCTTTGATTGGCCCAGCCAGAGCCCGATTGAACATCTCTGGAGAGACCTCAAAATAGCTGGCCAGCGACGCTCCCTATCCAGGTTGACAGAGCCTCAGAGGATCTGCAGAGAAGAATGGGAGAAACTCTCCAAATATAGGTGCCAAACTTGTAGCGTCATACCCAAGAAGACGAGAGGCTGTAATCACTGCCAAAGGTGCTTCAACAAAGTACTGATTAAAGGGTCTGAATACTTATGTAAATTTAATATTTGTAATAAATTAACAAACATTACTAAAAACCTGTTTTTGCTTTGTCATTATGGGGTATTGTGTGCCGATTGATGAGGACATCAACAAAATGTGGAAACGGTCAAGGGGTCTGAATACTTTCCGAATGCACTGTAGTTTTTGATCACGCTGTTTTGGCCAGTTCTTCCAAACTGTCAGGCTACAATGTATGAGAGGGAAGCAGAAAGGAGAAGTGTGTGTGTACATTAGCAGGGATAGGTTTTTTCTTTAGGGAACTAGAACTACTGATGAGTAGGGAGGTTAAAATAAGCAATATGTGCTGTACAGTAAACTTTTATGTAAAATGTACTTGCAAAAAAGAGAAGAATAGCAAACATGCAAAACTTTGCAGACATGAGTAAATCTTCCCATGAGAGATATCCTACCCTTTGACACGTGTGATTTGGAGCTATATTTATAAGATAATCATGACATCTAAAAGACAACCAGGTTCTAAAAAGCCTACATTTAATATGAAATAGAATAATATGACAAGACTAATTTAAGACAAATCTAAATATCTTTATTTTGTTCAAATTTCATTTAGACTAAAAATAGGAGCATATCAGCAGCTTTGACAAAATACAAAAGAACTAGACAAGACAAAGCAGTCATCAAAATAAAAGATTTAAATGGTTTATGGAGCGACAGTACAAAACTAAGCCTTTTTAAATCAGAGTTTTACATCATTATTACATCAACATCACTAAATATTTCTCCAGTATATCATTTCAAACTGTATGTACATCATCTTATGGCTAGCAATAGTCTTATACATCTCAAAATACACCCTAGGCCTAGATAAAGAGAGCGCAGAGAGAGAAGAAAGATATCAGAAAAAGAAGAACTGGAGAATGAAATGGTCTTGTGGTGACTTTCTCTTTGTACCAGAAACTGGAAATGTTTGGGGATGAGGCCAAACCCTCGTAATTTATTCAACATGGCAAAGGATTCAACAGAATGCTACAGTAGACAAACCATAATAAGTATAGTTCCATAACACGGTACATACTGGCCTCAACAATATAAATAAAGCAGACATTCTGACTATACTTTAATGGGAAATATTGACACCCCGAATAGTTAATAGCCTCTCTGGACAATGGCTTGCCTACATGTATAGGGCCTAGCTCTCTCACACACAGTAGAAGTTGAGGGAGGGGTCAGCATAGACTGAGGCTGGGACTCCACTCCACTAAGATAAAGCATTCCTTTCTCTAGCAGACAGAATGTGTAGGCTACAAGCATAATGTGACCATGATCGGTCTGTGTTTGATAGATAAGGGTGTGTGTGTCTGTAAATTGACCAAATATAATATAGACTCCCTGCTGCTCTCTGGTGGCAGGACTGAGCATGGAGCA
This sequence comes from Salvelinus alpinus, assembly GCF_045679555.1. NCBI lineage: Eukaryota > Metazoa > Chordata > Actinopteri > Salmoniformes > Salmonidae > Salvelinus > Salvelinus alpinus. Next base: position 28,639,635 of record NC_092092.1, read on the forward strand.
GCAGTGACTCAACATGACTTTACTGTATAATGGCAGCCTGTCCGTATGACTCACTACAATAACCTCAAAGCTAAACTATGTATAACGCAATACCTTTTCTCTGTAAGCACTTAACGTCCAATTCTGTGTAATGGAAACGTCTATAAGACAATAAAAGTGATTCTAAAATTGACCCACACTTCATTACAAAGCTGAATCTTGTTGTTTTTTTGCATCCAGTTACACTTTTTTTGCCTGAGATTGTCTAACTGGAATTGTAAGTATTTAAAAATAGCGTTTACCTATATTCCTGCGGTGTCTACGTACTCTAATCGCACAGATATCACTAAAGGCATTTTTCCTAACATACATTAGAGGCCAGGAGAGGTCGGGTGGCAGAATGTGCCTCGCTGGATTAGAGCCTGGCCTAATCCTCACCATACGAATAATGCCCCAATTACAACAGTATAATCCAGACTACCACGTGGCTCGATTGCCCTCACCCTGCCTGTATGCTACACACTGGAGCAGGTCTCTCTTCATCTGTAATCTAATCAAGTGCTGTCCAACCAACCACTATCCCTGCCCTCCCCTCACATCCCCTATCCATCCCCTGTCCCTAGTGAATCAATGACAACACCACCATTCTCCAGTCCACAGAGCTGCTTCTGCCCTAAACCACCCCCCCACACCGTCCATTTAAAACCAACTGTAAACATGGTCACCACAGAGATCTGAGAATGGCCTGATCTTAAAACTAAAAACCAATAGGCCAAATCAAATGCCACCCATTGCTAGAGTACTCTAATATCAATCTGGTATGGGCTGTCTTCTTCAGGGGATGTTAGCTAGTAAGCACACACACTTTTTAACCATACAATCCATTTTATCCAAACCACAAATACAATCTCTAATAAGTCTACAATTCTGTCTCAGAAAATCCTCAAATTCTATTAAAAAAAAATTCTAGACAATGGTTTCAACCAAAATGTACCTCAGCATGTTCCCACTAAGTGTGTGCTCTATCAATAGTTCCTGTATAGTCCTGAATTTGTGCAAATAGTATGTGTGTAGTAGAGCATATTAAAATGGACCAGGCTAAGTCACATGGTCCTGTATTGACGTACCAACCCCTAACACACCTTACATCCCCTGCCAATCCTCCATAAGACATGTACTACATGAGGAAGACCAGGGGGTAGTACCTTACCGCAACAGTCAGTAAAGAGGTGATTGGCTGGGATTGGTGTGTGTTTGTGTGTTAACTTAGAACTCATCGTCCGAGCTGAGCAGCAGAGTCTTCTCATTGTCGCGGGTGCTGACGGTGCTATGTGTGCGGGACACAGGCGGGGCAGAGTGACCCTGTTCCAGGGTGGACTGCTGGGTGTACTGCTGGTAGGCCGGGGAGAAGTTATGGATAGCATCCTGGACCATGTCTCCAGGGTTCATCGTCTCCTTCAGGCTGCTGGAGATGCTCTTCATGGGGGCACAGCGACCTGGGAAAAGGGGGGTGGAGGAAAGGACAATAAATAAAAATAAAAAAATTAAAAGGTAAAGTAAGAGTTGTGTAGTAATTGTGAACAATGTAAAACCTAAACACAGTGGAAAATCACTTTTGTAAGCTTGCTACAGTGAACGTAAAAACAGCAACAATAACAACCACTGATTTCACAGAAAGCAACATTTCCTTCAAAGTAAGACAAAAGGAGCACAACATTGAACATAGGATTGTAAAAAGTAGAAAGAACCATAAAGATGGTGAAGAAACAATCAGTGGTAGACCTACCATACTCTCCATATATAGGAACTGGGCCTTGATAACGCAGCATGGGGAAAGAGAAAGACAAAGGGGCAAGGATATGGAAGGAAGAATAAGACAGACAAAATGACCCAGAGAATACAAAGAGGGATGACCAATGAACCAAGGAGGGAGTTTTTAAAAAGAACGAGGAAAAGGAGGTATTCCAAAACCAAAGATGAATGGGAGGAGATGAAGGGAAATAAAGATTTGAAAAAGTGCCACAACATAGGAAGTACAGGGGTATGGCGAGGAGGAGGAGAAAGTGGGAAATGTATGTTGACAAGGGAATAGAGGGAAAGGGAGTGTGAGTCAGTGAAAAGAGAAGACGTGATCATATTATCTAGAGAAGTTCTGCAAAGATACTATACCATGAGTACCATGAGCTGGACCAATGTCAAGTAGGTCCAGTTAAATAAAGGTTAAATGAAATAAATTAATAAATGGTCACCACAGTATATAATACAGCTAAAACTCAGTCTCCTTACCCTGAGAGAGTGAGTCCAGCCTCTTGTCCATGTAGACCTTGTATGTGAAGGCATGACGCAGGGCCAGGGAGGCAAAGAACATCTCGATGCAGACGATGAAGTTCTGGTAACCGGCGGCAACCGTTCCCTCTCCCACTGACACCTCGGGTGAGTTGATTTTGGGGATTGCCCCACACTTCTCTAGGATGGCCAGCAACATGCCTGATGGTAAATAAACAGATATGTGGAGAATGACTACAGTACTAAAGAATAATGATATTGACTTGGCATGTAATATGATATGAATGACATTACTCATATTCAATTGCCTACAGTGCTTCAATGACCTAAAAATGTCAATCTGTATTTAGATGTTTAGTGTATGTGTGTGTTTATTTGTACTTGTGCTTCTCACCCTGCCAGAAGGAGAGGAAGATGACAGATTTGACCATGAAGAATTTGAGCAAGGGTCTGTAGGGGCTGAGCAGGTCCCGGGTGGAGAAATAGAAGAGGAAGAGGGCGTAGAGAGACAGGCTGACTGAGATGTTGTAGACGATGGACACATACAGGTACCCACTGTTCACACTAAGGGGACAGACAGGGACAAGACTGTTGATTAGATTTGAGAGTAAACCAACATTAGGACAAATCTGTATCACTGGATTTGCAACCATCTACACAGAAGCACAGCATCTTTTTGGTAATCAGTCTTTTAATAAAAAAATAGATGTATGTATCTTAACATTTTTTGTATGAGATATTCAACGATTGCATAACAAGAAGCAGTGTCGTACTTGAAGTCTCCATCACGGTACTTTCCAAAGGCCTGCAGGATGACTGTGACCACGGCCATGAGGGGTTTGATCACACAGAACTGTAGCGTGGCCTGCTTACAGAACCGCAGGAACCCAATGGAGTAACTCCTTCCCCAGAGACAGCACGTACCGTACATACAACTGGACCTGGGGACGCAGGAAAACGCTTATTAAATACATCAGTTAATGAGAATCTTGAACACACACGTAGACTACACACAAATAGACTACACACACACAAACAACAGAGTGGAAGAAGAGACTCACTCGATAGGTTTTCCTCTGATCTCAGCCATGATGGCGCTCTCTCCTCCCAGGTACTCATAACACAGGCTCAGGAAGTTATAGATGACAAACGCTGCACAGGAGAGACACACACACTGTCAATAAAGGACCATTTAAGAAGTCAACTCCTCAGACATATGTTTTACATCTAAATATCGTGTACAGTATATTAACCTCCTAATATGGACATGGAAAAAGATGTAAAACCCAGTACTCTTCCATTACCCCAAGAGACAAGATAAGCCAATGGCTGTCATATCAAAGGCAATGGAAAAAAAGGCAAACACCAGACCACCCAGCCACTCGTTGACTTCCTGTGCTGAGTTATGTCACAGACCCAAGGGAGCCCTCTACTTCCTTCCCACAGGAGATGTGTTTTTCTAACTGGTTGATCGGACCAGACCACACACTCATGGAATTACACTAAACAAAAAATGATAAAAAACACAACAATTTCACTGAGTTACAGATCATACAAGGAAATCAGTCAATTAAAATAAATTCATTAGGCCCTAATCTATGGATTTCACATGACTGCGCCGGGGCGTGAGGCCAGTTGGACGTGGCTTATGATAGAGAAATTAACATGACATTTTCTGGCAACAGCTCTGGTGGACATTCCTACAGTCAGCACGCCAATTGCACGCTCCCTCAACTTGAGACATCTGTTGTATTGTGTTGTGTGACAACTGCACATTTTTAAAGTGGCCTTTTATAGTCCCCAGCACCTGTGTAATAATCATACTGTTTAAATCGGCTTCTTGATATGCCACACCTGTCAGGTGGATGGATTGTCATGGAAAAGGAAAAATGCTCACTAACAGGGATGTAACCACATTGGTCTGCAAAATTTGAGAGAAATAAGCTTTTTGTGCGTATGGGAAATTTCTGGGATCTTTTATTTCAGCTCATGAAACATGGGACCAACACTTTACATGTTGCGTTTATATTTTTGTTCAGTATAATCAAGATACTAAAGCTTATAGGATCCCTGTGCATACTGCACAGATCCACTGAGCTATAAATCATCTGAGTGGCCTGCCAGCACTACTAGCAATGGCATTGACCCATCCATATGATATAACCAGTGACTGAGAAGCAGTGTCTGCTCTCCTTGGGGAGTGATACATGTCATGTCTGTAGACCAGTCATACTGGAGCAGGTGGCAGTGACTTTGCAGTCTGTGTTCCGGATGTGCACGTTCTGTTCTACGTAGTGTGTGTGTGTGTCTGCAGTGTGACTGATGGGCTGTGTCAGGTCAATAAAGCAGGAAGGGATTACCAACTCTCACTACACCAGGGGCTCTATGAAACTGTATAGTCGCACAGTGTATTCGGACGCACGCACACCAACTCGCTTTATTCTTAAGGAACAACAATAAAAGTAAACACATATGGACGTGCTTAATTCTCACCTTCGACCGGACCAATGAAAGACATCCTACAGTATGCATCCAATAGCATGTCTGTGACCTACAGTACCAGTCAAAAGTTTGGACACACCTACTCATTATTCCAGGGTCTTTCTTTATTTGTACTATTTTCTACATTGTATAATAATAGTGATGACATCAAAACTATAAAATAACACCTATGGAATCATGTAGTAACCAAAAAAAGTGTTAAATCAAAATATATTTTATATTTGAGATTCTTCAAAGTAGCCACCCTTTGCCTTGACAGCTTTGCACATTCTTGGTATTCTCTTAACCAGCGTCACCTGGAATGCTTTTCCAACAGCCTTGAAGGAGTTCCCACATATGCTGAGCACTTGTTGGCTGCTTTTCCTTCACTCTGCGGTCAAACTCATCCCAAACCATCTCAATTGGGTTGAGGTTGGATGATTGTGGAGGCCAGGTCATCTGATGCAGCACTCCATCGCTCTCCTTCTTGGTCAAATAGCCCTTACACAGCCTGGAGGTGTGTTGGGTCATTGTCCTGTTGAAAAACAAATGATGTCCCACTAAGCCCAAACCAGAAGGGATGGCGTATCACTGCAGAATGCTGTGGTAGCCATGCTGGTTAAGTGTGCCTTGAATTCTCAATATGTCACCAACAAAGCACCCCCACACCTCCTCCTCCATGCTTCACGCTGGGAACCACAAATGCGGAGATCATCCGTTCACCTACTCTGCGTCTCACAAAGACATGGCGGTCGGAACCAAAAATCTCTCATTTGGACTCATCAGACCAAAGGACAGATTTCCACCGGTCTAATGTCCATTGCTCGTGTTTCTTGGCCCAAGCAAGTCTCTTCTTCTTATTGCGGTCCTTTAGAAGTGGTTTCTTTGCAGCAATGCGACCATGAAGGCCTGATTCACGCAGTCTCCTCTGAACAGTTGATGTTGAGATGTGTCTGTTACTTGAACTTTGTGAAGCATTTATTTGGGCCGCAATTTCTGAGGCTGGTAACTCTAATGAACTTATCCTCTGCAGCAGAGGTAACTCTGGGTCTTCCTTTCCTGTGGCTGTCTTCATGAGAGCCAGTTTCATCATAGCACTTGATGGTTTTTGAGACTTTACTTGAAGAAACTTTCAAAGTTCTTGAAATGTTCAGTATTGAATGAACTTCATGTCTTCAAGTAATGATGGACCGTCGTTTCTCTTTGCTTATTTGAGCTGTTCTTGCCATAATATGGACTTGGTCTTTTACCAAATAGGGCTATCTTCTGTATACCACCCCTACCTTGTCACAACACAACTGATTGGCTCAAACGCATTAAGATGGAAAGAAATACTGTAAATTAACTTTTAACAAGGCACACCTGTTAATCGAAATGCATTCCAGATGACTACCTCATGAAGCTGGTTGAGAGAATGCCAAGAGAGTGCAAAGCTGTCATCAAGGCAAAGGGTGGCTACTTCGAGGAATCTCAAATATAAAATATATTTCGATTTGTTTAAACCTTTGATTTCATATGTGTTATTTCATAGTTTTGTTGTCTTTACTATTATTCTACAATGTAGAATATAGTAAAAATAAAGAAAAACCCTGGAATGAGTAGGTGTGTCCAAACGTTTGACTGCTGCTGTATGTGTCTGTCTGTATTGCATCAATGTGACTAGTATAACTGAGATGAGGAAAGGCCCAACCCTGAGGCACTCACTGTATGACTAATACGCTATACACCATTATACTGTCTATTAACCCCTGAAGGGGGATTCTAAAGTTCTCATTCCCTGCTCAGCAGTTCTGTGAGAGTGTGTGTCGTGTGTGTATTGAACCAATAAGCGAATGTGTTGGTGTATAACATATGGGAGGGTATGTGCCAGAGTGTATGTTGGTGACTTGTAACGTTAAGTGAGGGTGTGTGTGACTGTGTAGTGAGTGATGGTACTTGCATGAGAATGTGTGGGAGTGTGTGTTACAGTGTACAGCTCTATATTTAGCCTGTACACCCAGGGGAACAGAGCTGCTGTGAGAGCCCATTTGCCAAACACACCTTCTTCTCTGCAGCAGAAGCACTGGCATCAGCTATTCTGTCATCTCTCTCCATCACTCGCACCCTGTCTCTCACCCGCTTTCTCACTCTCATCATCACCCTCACTCTCTCTGTTTGTCTCCGCAGCACAGCTGTACTAACACATGCACATACAGACAGAACCATAGACATTAAGGAACAGAACCGACCTGGGGTGACACCACATCACACACACTAGCCCACACAGACTGCCAGACTAAATTCATAGATAACAGAGTACCAGTATCTAGAAGTTAAAAGGTATTTTACAAGTACATTAGGCCTATATAAAATGTGTGATATTCACCATTGTATGTATCCCTTGTGACTAGGAATATTCCATAAGCCATACCAGATAAACAGCTGACTCTGTCTTCTGTTCTCTGTGTGTGTACCAGCATGTTTGGTTGAGACCTCATTATTAGGGCTGCCGTGTGCAGTGAACACGGTTGCTATGCAACAGGTTCTTCCTACCCAGAAATCTGGGCAGGCCCCAGAACAACAAGAGACAGCACAGAGGCAGATCAGCGGTTAGCCACCTGTCCATGGGGCCGCACCATGACTCCCACACACTGGTAAACAACACGCTCGCACACACAGACACACACACACACGCCCTTGTGGCTGTTTATCTAATCCACATGTGTGGACATTGGAGCCCAAAGACAGCCTTTGGGCTCAGGGAGCAAAACTGGTTGAAGGGAGCAAAACTGGTTGAAAAGACATCTTTTCAACCAGTTTGGCTCACTGGGTGAGGAAGTATCACAACAAAGCTGATCGGCATGGTAAAGCCATTCATTTCTGTTCAACTCATGTGTAGTCTCTTACCTTCGTAGCAGTCCCGGACGGTGTCAAAGTAGACGTAGTACTCCTCGTTAGTGAAGAAGAGGAGGCTGAGCCAGGAGTCAAAAGCATAGATGGGCACGATGAAGAGAATCCGCACGATGTGTCTCTGCTCATTAGGAGAACTGTAGTACCGCAGGTGCATGTAGATCTGAGAGGGTGAGATAGAAACAAAGATGGGTGGACAGGAGATCATATATGAGAGAGAGAGAGAGGAGAGTGGGGATGAAACAAATAGAGAGGGATAGAGTTTAATGTTTACATCAATTTCTATTGTCCCATTTTACAAGACACAAAAGCAGCATTGCATACTTTCTAAACCTGTTACTAATTAACATCCTGCCTCTGAGGGAGACAGGAATGAGAGTGAGAGCAGTGGGAATTCACAGAAGAACACAGTGATGCCTTCACCATAGAGATCCTATTCAATTAGAGGGACTAGGTCATAAACCCTCCAACGTTCCAAAATGGGGCAAAATGGCAGCCATCTTGGTCAGGGAGAAATCCAAAATGAGTCTAATTGGAATCTATGACAGTAGTGGCATAGGTGATGCATTTCCTGCTTTTACTTATGCAGGAAAACTAAAGTACGTGATGCATCTGAAACTGTGTAATGGAATTATATTCAACCTAAAATACTGTCATACACTGAGTGTACAAAACATTTGAAACACCTGTTCTTTCCATGACAGGTGAATCCAGGTGAAAGCTATGATCCCTTATGAATTTCACTTGTTAAATCCACAGTCTAGATGAAGGGGAGGAGACAGGTTAAAGAAGGCGTTTTAAGCCTTAAGACAATTGAGACATTGATTGTATATGTGTGCCATTCAGAGGGTGAATGGGCAAGACAAAATATTTAAGTGCCTCTGAACGGATTATGGTAGTAGTTGCCAGGCGCACCGGTTTGAGTGTGTCAAGAACTGCAACGCTGCTGGGTTTTTCACGCTCAACAGTTTCCCGTGTGTATCAAGAATGGTCCACCACCCAAAGGACATCCAGCCAACTGATACACATGTGGGAAGCATTGGAGTCAACATGGGCCAGCATCCCTGTGGAACGCTTTCAACACCTTGTAGAGTCCATGACCTGACGAATTGAGGTTGTTCTGAGGGCAAAAGGGTGTGCAACTCAATATTAGGAAGGTGTCCCTAATGTTTTTTACACTAAGTGTAAAATTATAAATACAGGTTTTATACATATTTTCTGTATAAATAGCATCTAAAATATATGTAAACAGACCATAAATGTCTCAGATGTTGTTTTCTTGGAAAGCTGTGAGTGCTATTACTGTGAGTGCTATTATATGATACAATGTCAATACTTTTTTGAGCTAGGCTATGGCTGTGGATTGACAGGATTGTTTGCAGTTCATTAAAAAAAATGATGGAATCATTCCTCTAAAACGGTCTGGCTAGCTAACAGACATACAGCGCAGATACATTCTTCACATTCATTCTTTTACACAATATCTTATCACAACACTGGCAAACTATGGTTGACCAACTCCCTGACCATCATGGCTGATCTTTGGACCGTCATAAAAAGGTTCATGTTCATTCTAGCATTCAAATTCCTAATTATATGGTCTACACACTATCCTTGGCATCTTTTCAGTTTAGCCCCCTTTTCTCTACCCAAACAAAGAAGCCACCAGAAATTCTCATTTCAGAGAGTAGGACAGGGATTACCTTTCATAAGGTGGGTGCAGTTGTGTGTTGAGTTTTTCAGTTAAACAAACAGGGATTGTGTGTTGTTGCTAGGGAACATATGCTCTCTGACTGAACAGATGCATCTATTCCTCCAGCATCAACCCAGGTGGAACCTCTTGTTAAATAAGCTCCCCACACTGTAGGGCCTACAGGGGAAGACAACACCTAGACCCCCGAGCCTTGGCATACCATTTGGAGTTTCAATAGAAACTCTAAATGGTGTTTGGTTTTAGTGGATTGAGTGTGTTTTGAGATGTGGGGATGTGTATTTTAATACCTGGTGACAGGTGAAGAGCAGGGCAGTCCAGACGAAGAAGCCCGACACGGCCTGGGCAGCGGGGGTCATCAGGAAGGTGGGCTGGTCCAGAGTCAGCAGGGGGGTCTCAGGGAACCAGGAGATGTTGGGGCCCGGGGAGTCCATGGTGGGAGGGGGACCAGGGGCCCCACCCAGGGGGTATTCCTCTCCAACCCCAACACCTAGTCCTAGCCGTTCAGACAGGGGCACGTCACGCCTCCACAGACGACTCATCTGGAGAAAAGGGTACAGAGAGAAAACATGTCCTTTATGTCCACATTAATGATACCATGCATAAACAGTGCAGACATTCAGTCTGATACTTTCCAGTAATACATGTGGAAAGCAGAGCATTATTGGAGATACTGTAACCATCAACCACAGCTATCGATAATGTAATTTATGTTGATGAGAGCATCTGATAAAGGAAGAGCAGAGACAATGAGTCAGGTGTGTTGTACTGTTTACTGAATAGAGTCTGAGGGAATCAATAGATTCCAGAGGGGGAGATAACTGTATAATCTCTGATAGTCAAACCAATGTTTCCCCCTCCTAGGCTACTAACTGTATAGACAGCAGTGGCATGTGTTCATGGATGCCAAGGAAAGCCAGGCTTCCCAAAAATATTGACCCCCCCCAAAAAAAATTAAGAATACATTATTTTGTCTCTCTGTTTAATAATTTTCCTTCAATTTGCAAGAGGCTGAATGTTTCTCACAGGACAAAGCATCCAAGCAAGTGAAAGTGAAACAGTGCCCCTCTGTCTCTCTACATGTAGGCCATCTATCTGATGCGATCTGGTCCAAACGAGTATGACAATGTTGCCGCCGGTACCATTGAAAGCAAGGGAAGCCAGCAAGCATCTGACCTCCCTTGACAAAAAAAGTATAAAATGTTTTGCCAATCAGCGTTGAGCTAAACTGAGCGAGCTCAACTGTAAATGGTCCTGGTGCACAAAAAAAAAGAAAGTGTCAAGGGAAGCCAGCTTGGATTTGGCGTCACTCCTATCAAATCCCATTAGGAGCATACGTCATTGACAGAAAAACTTAAATTGTTGCATCTCGTTGTGTTGTTGTCCTCCGGTGGCTAGCTAGCCTAAAATTGGCCCTTTCCTAAATTAGCCATGGATGGAGATAGGAATTTGGACTTGGGGTTTTACTTAATTCTCCATACTGACCAATGATTATAACGGCAATTCTAATCCAACTATTTCATACATTGTTGTGAGAGGATGGAAGTTCAATATGTAGATAAATGAAGAAGGCTAATGTTAACTAGCTAACGTTGCCCATGAATGCAAGTTAAGCTAGCTTGCAAGCATTTTAGCCAGGTAGCCTAGGACAACACTGTCATACAGTGTGTACTATATGACAGTGATAAACCGTTTCGTCAACATGAAAAAGAGGATGGCATTGGCGTTTCTCTACAAGTAGGGTGAGTCAACATGTTTTTCTACTTGCATGAACGCGCACACACACACAGAGAGAGAAATCAGAACCATGAACAACCACATACATTTGAAGTCGGAAGTTTACATACACTTAGGTTCATTAAAACTAGTTTTTTACCACTCCACAAATTTCTTGTTAACAAACTATGAGTTTTGGCAAGTTGGTTAGGACATTTACTTTGTGCATGACACAAGTCATTTTTCCAACAATTGTTTACAGACAGATAATTTCACTTATAATTCACAGTATCACAATTCCAGTGGGTCAGAAGTTTACATACACTAAGTTGACTGTGCCTTTAAACAGCTTCCAGAAATTCCAGAAAACGATGTCATGGCTTTAGAAGCTTCTGATAGGCTAATTGACAGAATTCGAGTCAATTGGAGGTGTACCTGTGGATGTATTTCAAGGCCCACCTTCAACTCAGTGCCTCTTTGCTTGACATCATGGGAAAATCAAAAGAAATCAGCCAAGACCTCAGAAACAAAAATGTAGACCTCCACAAGTCTGGTTCATCCTTGGGAGCAATTTCCCAACGCCTGAAGGTACCATGTTCATCTGTACAAACAATAGTACGCAAGTATAAACACCATGGGACCACGCAGCCGTTCTACCGCTCAGGAAGGAGACGTGTTCTGTCTCCTAGAGATTAATGTATTTCGGTACGAAAATGCAAATCAATCCCAGAACAACAGCAAAAGGACCTTGTGAAGATGCTGGAGAAAACAGGTACAAAAGTATATATCCACAGTAAAATGAGTCCTATATCGACATAACCTGAAAGGCCGCTCAGCAAGGAAGAAGCCACTGCTCTGAAACCGCCATAAAAAAACAGACTACGGTTTGCAACTGCACATGGGGACAAAGATCGTACTTTTTGGAGAAATGTGCTCTGGTCTGATGAAACAAAAATAGAACTGTTTGGCCATAATGACCATCGTTATGTTTGGAGGAAAAAGGGGGAGGCTTGCAAGCCGAAACACACCATCCCAACCGTGAAGCACGGGGGTGGCAGCATCATGTTGTGGGGGTGCTTTGCTGCAGGAGGGACTGGTGCACTTGACAAAATAGATGGCATCATGAGGAAAGAAAATTATGTGGATATATTGAAGCAACATCTCAAGACATCAGTCAGGAAGTTAAACCCTGGTCGCAAATGGGTCTTCCAAATGGACAAAGACCCCAAGCATACTTCCGAAGTTGTTGCAAAATGGCTTAAGGACAACAAAGTCAAGGTATTGGAGTGGGCATCACAAAGCCCTGACCTCAATCCCATAGAAAATTTGTGGGCAGAACTGAAAAAGCGTGTGCGAGCAAGGAGGCCTACAAACCTGACTCAGTTACACCAGCTCTGTCAGGAGAAATGGGCCAAAATTCACCCAACTTATTGCGGGAAGCTTGTGGAAGGCTACCTGAAACATTTGACCCAAGTTAAACAATTTAAAGGCAATGCTACCAAATACTAATTGAGTGTATGTAAACTTCTGACCCTCTGAGAATGTAATGAAATAAATAAAAGCAGAAATAAATCACACTCTACTATTATTCTGACATTTCACATTCTTAAAATAAAGTGGTGATCCTACATTTTTACTAGGATTAAATGTCAGGAATTGTGAAAAACTGAGTTTAAATGTATTTGGCTAAGGTGTATGTAAACTTCCGACTTCAACTGTATTTAGCTTACGTTGATTAGACTAAATAGTTTTTGTGTATCTTTTAGTTGTGACTATATTGGATTAAGCAGAGGTGATTTGATCATGTTGAAATGGTGCTGGAATAGTGATTGGTTTCCCAGGTGATTTTAACCATGCACAGCTACTGATAGACAGGGCATTCCCTCCTGCCTAAAATAATTGAGTTTCTATTGACAGTTTTGGGTTAAACAGGTTGATCTGAAAGCATGTATTGTATGGGCAATTCCACGATAAAAGAGTGCTGCTGAGACTGCAATCATTGACGTACAAAAAGCATCAAAGTAAACAAACAATACAACTCTATGCACAAGGCCTACTTTGAATAATTTCCACAGATTTATTTCTCTCTCCAAAAACACTTACTTGAAGATCAGTGCAGACACAGAGTCTGGTAACAGAATGACGGCACAAACTGAGCAAACTGTCATTCTGTTACCAAACTTTGCATCTGCACTGTTCTTGAAGTAAATTTGTTTTTCTAAAAAAAATCTGACATTTTTTAAAGTTGTTCTTGTGCATAGAGTTGTACAGTTTGGTTAACTACAGTATTTTTCTATGGAAGAGGGACCAAACACAAGGAAAAGCCAAAAATGGCATCTGTAAACATTTCTATTTAGTCATTATGAATCCCTATTTCAAACAGAATTTAGTATCAGATATCCTGCTGGCATGTTTGTATCTGCCACGCGATAACCTCAATGCCAGTTGTTGCTGTCATTGACATAGAAATAATAAGAAATACTGTCCACTTCAAAGGCCACACACAATAACACACACAGTGAGACTAAAAATAGCCCGCTGTGACTCATAAAACCTTTCTCAAGCAAAATCAGAGACAGCAACAGTGGACAGCATATAAAAAGACATGTCTAAACTGACCTGCCAAACCACATAGCAAGTCACATTAACAGCAGCATGACAGACTTGAGGCAGTATTATGTTGTTTCCACACACACAGGCATGCAAACACAGGTGTAATCCTGGGTCTCACTACACTAATGAAATTAAATTAATCCAATTACATTGATTATGTGACTTGTGTCTCTGACTGTGTGGGCGTTGGAGCTTGAGTCACATTAATGTCTATGAATGTGCATGTTTCTCTCTGTGTGTGATGGGGGAATTTGTATTGGTTTGCAGAGAATCAGCAAATGAACATGTAGAATAGGGCTGGGTTGAATGCATCAACGGCAGACAGTAGGACAGACAGGGAGAGAGACACATGACTGGAATATGTGTGTGTTGGGGTTTGTGAGGGAGGTAATAATATTAAAAACCATCAAAAAAGTGTAAATGCTTTCAATACAAAATCCATAACAAATGCCACTAACTTCAATTACTTGTCAGGTAAATAACATTTTTTTTAAAAAGGTAAAACGATGAAATATGAGATTAGGAAGATCGAGTGATTACCAGCAAACAGCAGCAACCATTCAAGCAAATTTGGCAAAACAACTGGCAGAGAAACATTGTTTGCAGTAGAGAAACATAGTAGCCACTAATGTAAGCAGAACTCGACACAATGTATGAATGACAGGGTGGTAAACAGGCGCATACTGTATATAGACCGTCACTCTCACCTTTGCAGTTGATTGTCGATATGTAAACTTGAATCAAGATGACGTCTGTCTGAAGAATGGATTTTTTTAAAAACTGAAACATACGTTTATGCTAATTATATTTCAAAGGGTAGACAACTAGAAACGATTGTTATTTTAGACATAACTTTAATCGGATTTATTTGCATTCAAACGGGCAAGTAAAATAATTTTACCTTTCATCAATTGATGGTTTCTGAACAAACTTTAGTCGGCGGGTGCAGTTTTAAAGCAAGAAACAAGAGAAAAATGTATTTAATTCCACAAAACTGCGATCGTTACTTCGACATCCATGTTTATTTTCCAGTCCTGCTCGAATGGAAATCTTTCAATTCTAACCAAGAGTTAAATCCGTTTTTTTAAATCTCAGTTTTTAACGTTTTAATCTAATTTTAGTGTGCCTTGGTCCTTTCTTCATTCCGTTATGAACAATACAGGTAAAATATCAGTTTTGTCCTGCTCTATAAACTCCGTCATTCCTTTCTCTCCTTTTGCCTACCTCGGCGTTTGTAACAGACCCTATCTTCTAGGATTAGCTACATTCGATCAACTCCGTTCGGTACTCTCCGTAGGTTCTCTCGAATGATATGTAGCCCTGTTTCCACCAATCACAGCCAATGAACACCGAGCACCAGGAAGTGGATGGGTCGTGACAAAGATGAGTTTATAATGACGAGATGCTCATGTCTCCACCCTAACAATGGGAGTCGTTGTCCAAAAGGCTCGAAGGCAGGCGACACGTTTACTGTAGGTCCAGAATAAACCCATAGAAAAGCTTTGGGTTTATATTGGACAATTTTGGCGAGCGAAATCTCTCGTTTTGCTTCTTTCTCTCTAGTTGTGATTTGTTGCAATGCGCATGCGCATGTCTACATCTAATTTGAGTCGAATCGCATTTAAGGTCAGTTTAGTTTGACATTATTTTCCATCCTAACAGCGAAGGTAAGAATTGAAAATGTATCTAAGAACTATCAAAATTACTTCTAAAATAAATTATCCACACACACACACACACACAACAGACAATATTATAAGTTGTGCATATCTTTATTGACTCATAAAATATAGCCCCCCTCCCATGAATCAAAACAGTATGAACTAGCGTAGGCCTATTCCGTAAACTGTATCCACATCTGTCGTTTTTTGTTGCATTATTGCACGTAATTTACATCGTTGTATGTATCTATGTATTTATGCACTATATGTGGTGATGCTGTGCTGTTGAGTTTGAGATGCAACAAGACAGCTTTATGGAAAGGGACAATACAATTATTATTATTATTATACACAATATTGTTGTAATAAAATCTAAGCATGGTAAAGAAATGTACAAGATATCAGTGCACCCACACAACCATATATTCCATCTTTATTATTATCTGCCTGCTCATGCAGGTGTAGGCCTACCTTACATTTGACTCCCTTTGCACCTAACCAAGCCCTCCTGCAGGGCAATAAATCTCTGTTACTACATTGACATCTTCAAACAACCTAGCACATTTTTGCTTTACACAAAAACATATTTAAAGAGATAAAAAAATAATTTTAAAAAGTTATTGAGCATATAACTTTGAAATCCAACCTCTTCAGTTCTCCCATGCTCCTCCTCGCATCGGCAGGATAATACGGCTTGTTTTCTTATTATCATAATAACCAAGAGCGCAGGTATTGTTCAACATTATTTTCCCTTTTGCGAAGCCTGGCATGAGAGGTTAGTGTCTTGCCTTGACTTACTAGTTGACAAAAACACCAGAACAAATAACGATCAATTGAGTAAATAACTAATATCCTCCACTTAATGATAAGAAGTAATGGTCCTTTATTATATGGTCCACCATCATTTGAAGGGGCATTTTTAGCTCTTTGTTGTTGACAAATGTAATACAATACTGTGTTCATATACAGTTGGGAGAACAAGTATTTGATACACTGCCGATTTTGCAGGTTTTCCTACTTACAAAGCATGTAGAGGTCTGTAATTTTTATCATAGGTACACTTCAACTGTGAGAGACAGAATCTAAAACAAAAATCCAGAAAATCACATTGTATAATTTTTAAGTAATTAATTAGCATTTTATTGCATGACATAAGTATTTGATCACCTACCAACCAGTAAGAATTCCGGCTCTCACAGACCTGTTAGTTTTTCTTTTAGAAGCCCTCCTGTTCTCCACTCATTACCTGTATTAACTGCACCTGTTTGAACTCGTTACCTGTATAAAAGACACCTGTCCACACACTCAATCAAACAGACTCCAACCTCTCCACAATGGCCAAGACCAGAGAGCTGTGTAAGGACATCAGGGATAAAATTGTAGACCTGCACAAGGCTGGGATGGGCTACAGGACAATAGGCAAGCAGCTTGGTGAGAAGGAAACAACTGTTGGCGCAATTATTAGAAAATGGAAGAAGTTCAAGATGACGGTCAATCACCCTCGGTCTGGGGCTCCATGGAAGATCTCACCACGTGGGGCATAAATGATCATGAGGAAGGTGAGGGATCAGCCCAGAACTACACGGCAGGACCTGGTCAATGACCTGAAGAGAGCTGGGACCACAGTCTCAAAGAAAACCATTAGTAACACACTACGCCGTCATGGATTAAAATCCTGCAGCGCACGCAAGGTCCCCCTGCTCAAGCCAGCGCATGACCAGGCCCGTCTGAAGTTTGCCAATGACCATCTGGATGATCCAGAGGAGGAATGGGAGAAGGTCATGTGGTCTGATGAGACAAAAATAGAGCTTTTTGGTCTAAACTCCACTCGCCGTGTTTGGAGGAAGAAGAAGGATGAGTACAACCCCAAGAACACCATCCCAACCGTGAAGCATGGAGGTGGAAACATCATTCTTTGGGGATGCTTTTCTGCAAAGGGGACAGGACGACTGCACCGTATTGAGGGGAGGATGGATGGGGCCATGTATCGCGAGATCTTGGCCAACAACCTCCTTCCCTCAGTAAGAGCATTGAAGATGGGTCGTGGCTGGGTCTTCCAGCATGACAACGACCCGAAACACACAGCCAGGGCAACTAAGGAGTGGCTCCGTAAGAAGCATCTCAAGGTCCTGGAGTGGCCTAGCCAGTCTCCAGACCTGAACCCAATAGAAAATCTTTGGAGGGAGCTGAAAGTCTGTATTGCCCAGCGACAACCCCTAAACCTGAAGGATCTGGAGAAGGTCTGTATGGAGGAGTGGGCCAAAATCCCTGCTGCAGTGTGTGCAAACCTGGTCAAGAACTACAGGAAACGTATGATCTCTGTAATTGCAAACAAAGGTTTCTGTACCAAATATTAAGTTCTGCTTTTCGGATGTATCAAATACTTATGTCATGCAATAAAATGCAAATGAATTACTTAAAAATCATACAATTAGATTTTCTGGATTTTTGTTTTAGATTCCGTCTCTCACAGTTGAAGTGTACCTATGATAAAAATTACAAACCTCTACATGCTTCGTAAGTAGGAAAACCTGCAAAATCGTCAGTGTATCAAATACTTGTTCTCCTCACTGTACACCGCAGAGGGGAGTGAAACCTCAATGGAAATGTGTCAATAATCTTAACAGTAAGTGTTGTAAAACCAAAATGTCCTCATTTAACGCTAGGTTAAAATCTACTCATAATTATTCTTATCCTGGAATTCCTAAACAGCGAAGACGTGAAGAGAAAATGGGTGACAGTCCATCTCTCTAAGTCTCCTACCATCCCCTTCCTCCTTTGACTCTTGGTCGGTCCTTGGCTTGCTAAAACCAAAAGCACGAAAAACAAACAGTAAGACAATAAGACATTGACATACACTGACTATATGCAACCCCACTTCTCTAAGCAATTCTGATGCAAACACTTCCACTTCTCTAAGCAACTCTGAAGCAAACACTTTCACATTCATTCACATTCATCTTTTCCCATTCCTGAACAACGTTTTACCACATCTCTTCCTATCTCTCTTTCTTTCATTTGCACCCAATTCCTCTCAACCGAGATCGTCTTGCCTACTAGTGAATAAATCCTTTTTACTTGACCACAGGAAACCTCTGATTTTGTTCTTGTTGTTGTTGATTATAAACATACACCATTAGCAGTAAATGCAGCTGTCATAAATTAGACATTCAATGTGAGACAAACGGTTTCGACGGTGTGTTTTTTAAGCTACACATGAGCCCATACAACCACCTCAGCGGTGAAAACAGCTAGAACAATCAGAGCTTGTCCGTTTTGCACTGACATGTGCATGTTTTTTTGCGCATTGAGCTTCTGAGAGACGTGTATGGTCCCACTGATCATATAGCCGGCGTAATGAAAGTGAACCAGGACAGTAGTACAGAAGTCTCATTCACCAGCCCGAGGCAAAGGTCTTACAAGCCCGGGAAGCAAGGCTAGACCATGAGAGTGTCTTTAAGTTGTCAATCTTTCATCTTTTCACAATTTCTTCCAGTTAACTACAGTCATAGTGGACAGGCGTTCACTTCTCACACTTTCTTTCAATCCTTCGTTCCTCTCCTTTTTTTCTTCCATCTTTCATCCCTCTTCAGTGTTGTTGACCCACTCCTTTCTTTTTTATCCAACAATTTCAAAAGTACTTGAGTAGGTATTTGATACAATGCCATGGCTGTAAAAAAAATATTAATATATTTACTTCACTTTTTACACACATTTGCAAAAAATGTAATTCAAGAAAGCATAAACATACTTAGGGCCAAATTTGAACTTGAGATCTGTGCATGCAACTCACTAACATGAGTAAATCATGCATTGATGTTACAGGTTAGGGTTGGTCCATAGTTCACATAGTGTTGTCCCTCTGATGTGTCCTTACCTGCCAGTCCAGAGGGCCAGAGAGGAGCAGCTCACTTCCCCAGGTGTTCAAATGGCACACTGACCTGGTGAAGAGGAGAGGGGGTTAACAGAAAGCATAGGCTTAGTATAAGGTGCTGTGCATTCAACAGACATATTATACATTCACATACACAGGCAGACAAACTTCAATCCCTTTCAGAAGAGGAAGAGTGGGGGAGCAGTGGGGTTCACGATAGCAGAAAGAGAGAGCAAAATAGAGAGAGAGATACAATGGTAGGTAAATTACCTGTGATGTGGCAATGCGTGATTGGCCCATCTGTGCAGTGAGGTCAGAGGAGGAGATGTTGGCGGGGGCGCCACGGTGGAGCCTCATGGCCACCTTTCTCTCTCGCTCCGCACGGGACACGGCTTGTGGGGACCGGTTCCCTACACACACACACGCACACACATTATTGTTCAAATGGAATCTAGTGCTGGGCTGGAACAAATGCTTGCACACCTTGGACTTTCCTCAAAGTTTCCTCAGCCAAGTCCAAACACAACAGATTCTTTAAGAGACTAGAGGGCTACAAACTGGAGTCATGAATTGAGCAAATGGTTTAGTTTACACACCCTCCCTCGTGTTTATGCAGTAATATCCTGTAGACCTAATGAAGTAAGTAAAAACCTTACGCCCTAGTAGACTCCTAAGTAGTTGGTGCATAGATCTGAAATAGTCAGTAGTAGAAAAAGAGAAGGTCCGGACTCTTAGATTTGTTTTAGTCCAAATGGAATAAAGATTTTGTTTGATATTTCACTTTCATTCTAAGAATGCAGACCTTCTTTTCAACTACTGTCTGCCTCATGACTCACCTGACTGTGCGACTCCTCTGGAAGCAGGGTTAGAGGCTGCTGCATTGGGGCCATTTCTGATCCTGTCTACGCCGCCCAGGAGGTTGCCGCCCGGGGGTAGGGCACGAGGTACCCTAGGTCCTCCGCCGATCCTCTCATCCCCCTCTTTTCCCTCTCTCCTCTCCCTTTCCCTCTCCCTCTCCCCATCCTCGGCTGTCCTGCTGGCCCCCTGAAGCAGAAAGATGTATGTGCAGGTTAGGAAGGTGCCAGGGATTCAAAATAAACTCATAGGGAACTATGTTTCTATAATCAACTATGTAAACGTCATATATTATACATTTATAATACACATGTAATTCACTAATGTATAATTGCATTTAAAATGAAAATGTAATGATAAATAAGGTATTACACAAATAGATATATTGTTAATAAATTATTTATAGTGTAATAATAATGGTTAATCGGGATGCAGTACTCACAAACTTGAGCATGTTCCAGTCAAAGACGTAGTCGTAGGAGAAGCCCTGTCTGTGGAACAGGTTTCTGAACAGCTGTCTCAGGTACGAGTAGTCCGGCTTATCATCGAACCGCAGAGAGCGACAGAAGTTCAGGTAGGTGGAGAACTCAGCTGTGGATAGATTGTGCGACAGAAAGACTCAGCTATGGATAGAGTGGGTGACAGAGAGACTCATCTATGGATAGAGTGGGCGACAGAAAGACTCCGCTGTGGATAGAGTGGGTGACAGAGAAACTCAGCTGTGGATAAAGTGGGTGACAGAGAGACTCAGCTGTGGATAGAGTGGGTGACAGAGGGTAACCAAAGTGTCACCAAAAACTTGGGTCAAATGCACATTAATTTAGCTAGGTGTTGAAAGACTACTTGAAGTGAGTTTCTAACAACACTAACACAAACACACTCATAGTTAGTGTTGTAAACCCAGGATAAAGAAACAGACTTTAGCTACTTACATGGGTATCCCTTGCAGAGCACCTCGATGGGGGTGGACATCTTCTTCTCACTGATGCGTTCGTACTTCTGCCTCTTGGTGGCGGCCTTGAGGCCCTGCCAGGGCAGAGAGCCCAGGTTGAAGTACATCAGGACGTAACCCAGAGACTCCAGGTCATCACGACGAGACTGCTCTGTAGAGAGAGGGAGGGGGAGAAGAGTGGGGGGTTGTGGGGGGAGAGAGGAGACATGGAGAGAGGAGACACTATACTGATCTTATTTAGACACATAAAACAAAACAATAACGTGTATACCTTTAAGAGGAGACAGAGGAGAGAACAGGAGCATAGAGTAAAGGAAATGAGAGAAGAGGAGTATAGAGTAAAGGAAATGAGAGAACAGGAGCATAGAGTAAAGGAAAGGAGAGAACAGGAGCATAGAGTAAAGGAAAGGAGAGAACAGGAGCATAGAGTAAAGGAAATGAGAAAAGAGGAGTATAGAGTAAAGGAAATGAGAGAAGAGGAGCATAGAGTAAAGGAAAGGAGAAAACAGGAGCATAGAGTAAAGGAAAGGAGAGAACAGGAGCATAGAGTAAAGGAAATGAGAAAAGAGGAGTATAGAGTAAAGGAAATGAGAGAAGAGGAGCATAGAGTAAAGGAAAGGAGAAAACAGGAGCATAGAGTAAAGGAAAGGAGAGAACAGGAACATAGAGTAAAGGAAATGAGAAAAGAGGAGTATAGAGTAAAGGAAATGAGAGAAGAGGAGCATAGAGTAAAGGAAAGGAGAAAACAGGAGCATAGAGTAAAGGAAAGGAGAGAACAGGAGCATAGAGTAAAGGAAAGGAGAGAACAGGAGCATAGAGTAAAGGAAAGGAGAGAACAGGAGCATATAGTAAAGGAAAGGAGAGAACAGGAGCATAGAGTAAAGGAAAGGAGAGAAGAGGAGTATAGAGTAAAGGAAATGAGAGAAGAGGAGCATAGAGTAATGGACATGAGAGAAGAGGAGCATAGAGTAAAGGAAATGAGAGAAGAGGAGTATAGAGTAAAGGAAAGGAGAGAACAGGAGCATAGAGTAAAGGAAAGGAGAAAACAGGAGCATAGAGTAAAGGAAAGGAGAGAAGAGGGGAGTGAGGGAGGGAGGAAGAGAGAGGAGATGGAGAAGGGTCAATACTCCTACTGCAGTAGTTCTGTGAATCAACCCCTGATCAATACCGACGCAATCACGTAAAATCTATCGACTCTCTCACTACACACACACAGCCGATGAAGGGTCAAACATACGTGAACACACACTGTTAATATTACAATTAGTACTGTACCTATCCCCAGATGTGTGTTGATGGATGCATAGCGTGCCGTGCCGGTCAGGTTCTTGTTCTCGCGGTAGGGGATGTGCTGGTGTGTGCGGGCGTCACGGTACTTCTTGGCCAGGCCAAAGTCAATGATGTACACCAGGTTGCCCTTCTTGCCCAGGCCCATCAGGAAGTTATCAGGCTTCACATCTCTGTGGATGAAGTTCTTAGAGTGGATGTACTCAATTCGGCTGATCTGGAGAGGAGAAAGGGAGTGGAGGAAGAGGGGGAAAGGAGAGAGGGAATGGTTGACTGTCATTATCAGTTCCAGTTCTTGGTTAAAGCCAATAACGTTATATATAATCAAGGTGTATTCTTTGAAAATGCAATCACAATAAAGCATATAGAGAAGCATATGATATGATAAAAAGATTAACAGAGGTTTTGGAGGAGGAGGAGGAGGCGGCGTCCTGTACCATCTGGTCAGCCAGCAGCAGGACAGTCTTGAGGCTGAACTTGCGGGAGCAGAAGTTGAACAGATCCTCCAGACTGGGGCCTAGCAGCTCCATCACCATCACGTTGTAGTCTCCCTCTGCTCCACACCACTTTATGGATGGGATGCCCACTATAGGGAAGGGAAGGGAGAGTGTGATTTATAAGCTAGTGTCACTTACTGGGGTTCGAACCCAGGTCCAGAGTAAGCCTTCTAAGCTAAAGCCTAGGCATTAGCTTGGAAAACCCATGCAAAACTTCAGGTTTCAGGTTAGGGTTTCCCAACATAGTCGCCCACTACCCCCACCCCTGACCACACCCTCTTGTCCTACTCCTCTCTCACCTCCTCCCTGCATCATCTTGTAGAACTTGCTCTCGATGTGGAGTTGTGGGTGTTTGGTCTTCACACATTCCAGCTTAATGGCCACCTCCTCACCCGTGGCGATGTTAATGCCTGACAGAGACACAGGAAGGGACACATACCATGACCACCTTTTTGATGATGCAATCACCATGGTCTACTCTGACAGTCTTTTCTTTTTATGGCCAGCTTTGATGTGTTCAATGATGAAATGTGTTCGGACAGAATTTAAAAGGATACTTTGGGATTTTGGCAATGAAACCCTTTATCTACCTCTAACTTCTAGTAAGAAAGAAGTTATAGGTAGTTTCGCAGCCGAATGCTAACTAGCGTTAGCGCAATGACTAGCAGTTAACACTAGTTAGCAACTTCCTTCAAACTGCACGCAGATACATAAAAATTGTATCCACAAGTTCATCTGACTGTGAAGAAGTAGATAAAAGTAGACAAAATCCTGAAGTATCCCTTTAAAGTTAGTATGGAAGGCAGTCTACTCTGGAATATGTTTATTTAGAGGTTTGTGAGAATAAGTAGAGCTGCATTAAAACGAAGGTCTTACCCAGGTAAATGTCTCCAAAAGAGCCGCTCCCTATCTTCCTGCCGAGGCGGTACTTGTTCCCCACTCTCAGTTCCATGGTTCCTGCTGGTCTTCCCAACTCACTGAAGGAGCAAACATACGGGAGGACATACATTTTAGTCATTCTTATCCAGAGTGACTTACAGGAGCAATTAGGGTTAAGTGCCGTGCTCAAGGGCACATCGACATATTTATCACCCAGCGACGTTTCGGTTACTGGCCTAACGCTCTTAACTGTTAGGCTACCTGCTGCCCCCTGTCATCAATCAAACTGTAGATGATATAGCTGAAGGACGTTGTGACGCAACCCAGTTCCATCTCAATCTCATGGGGATCCAACTCAAATAAGATGTTACAAAAGGGAGAATTGGTTACAAAATAAGAAACGGGACAAGAGAAGACAAAATGAAGTCAGGGATGGAGAAAGAAGAAAACATTATTTAAGCCAAAATAATTGGAATGGGAGTGGAAAATAGTGTGGTTAAAATGTTGATTTACAAAAATAGTTTTTTAACTTCTTATAAGAAAGTTGGATGATTTAGCTATGGATTTGAAAAAGCTGTGTACTATGCGTCTCTGAGAGGGCATGTGCAGGAGAAAACTCAGTGTGAATCTGACTTAATAAATCCAGCACTTTGAACCAGCTGGCATCTCACACACTCCATCTCACTTCAAAGGAAACCAGCACATACACAAATAATTAGCATAACCTCATCATTTCAGAGTTCAAAATTAAATTAAGTGAAACACATTTTCTTCCAGCTAGCCATGTGCATGCTTTTCCCATCACAATACAGAAAGAGGTTTACTATGGAAAATGGCTGTGATAGTGTTGAAATACATAGGAAAGACAGACTGATTGTAAATATGTTTAATTTGCATTTATAGTCATGCTCTGTAAGGGCAGTGCACTCAGGATGCCCTGCTGGTGTCTTGTCTGTAAAGGTTGGGAGCAGAGCAAAATAGAATGTGTAACAGACGAACACTAAACAGATTATTAAAGATGAACTCATAAAGTTATATATTATATAATTCTATTCTATTCAAAAATATATATTCTACAGTCGTACATAATGGTGGTGGATGAGATGGGATAAATCCCAACAGCGATAGAACATTTTGAAGCAAGGTAATGATAGATGATAGGAACTACATGCAATCTTACCATGATCATTTTACACTGTAAACCCGTCTCAGTTAAGGTCAAACTCTTGTTAATGAATGCATATACGAAACAGCTCAAGTTAGTGTTAGGTAAGTAGCCTACCCTATAAGCCTATTACAAAATTGAGCCCTATTCTTGTTGCAAGGTTGTAGCGCTGCTCCATAGCAAGATGCCAGGGGCCACGTCATTTGCTGCAGATCTAAAATAGTAAATCATCCAGTCGACAGAGCTGGGAAGCTAGATTAAACCAATCCAAAAGTCTAATCAATATAATTAGGCCTATATTAGACACATTCGAATTCACGTTCAGTGTTTATTGTCAATATTTGCACAAAGCCGCACCCTTGGCTTGGGAAAACCTTCTCGGTCGAGAAAAACCCTATGTCCCTACCTTCGGATTCTGATTTGCTTGTTTGGGTCCCTGTACAAACCCCAAACAGACAAACACAATTACCCCTTATTTACCAATGGACCCGTGCCTTTCCTCCCCTCCGTTGCTCACCGTTTTTGATCAAGCTCTTCAGGGACTGCTGCCTTCCTTCCACCGAGGTGCTGATCAGGACGTTGTCATTCAAACAGCACCATGGACAGCGAAAGACGGCCGCGGCGCTTGACGAACCATTCCTCACCGCCCTCCTGATCCTGATCTCGATGTAAGCGTCCCGCGGTATACTCTGGTCTAGTCTGCACTGCGAATGACAGCTATTTTGGTGTAAACTCAGAAATCCAGCTATTCCTCTATCTCTCGTCTCAGTTACACCATTGACAATATCAATGATGTCATTCAGCACAGACCATAAGAAAATGCCCGGATTACCTTAAAGACACCGCGCGCCTCATGCAGCTGTTGTTCCACTGTTGTGAATGTCGTGAGTTGGAGCAATTTCCATGGCTGCTATACTCAGTCTACTGAAAGCGTTGTAGTTTGTTGAGTCTAAGAAGACTGTAGGATCAGTCCCACTGTTGTCTAATTCTAATTAACGCATTTGTAACTTTATCTTTTAAAATGATAACTAGTTTGATGTATTGGTTTTGTGAGGGCTGCAAGATGTTTACCAGGTTTATTTGCCAATAAGTAGTATGCTTAATAGTAGCCTATGCTTTAATTGAGTTTAACCTGTTGGATCTCTTCAAAAGTAAAATATCATATTCCTGCTCAAATTCAGAAATTAAATGTTATTCTTTACTTGGTAAAGATTTTTTATGGCCTTTTTCTAAAATAGTGAATTATTAAATTTTTCTTTAATTTTAATTTCTAAATCAGATTTAACCTTTGCTGAGTATGATCATTCCCATAATGTACGACTTAAAAGTATAACAAATTATATTGAGTGTCGACTTTTCTCTTTCCTCTATGTCTACATTTGTAATGGTAAAGGTTTTAATATGATCATTTATTTAATACATGTCGGGTCTTGAAGATACGCTCTGTTGATTCTCCATATTCTGTTGCTAAGTGTATTTTCTGTTGGTGTAATTAAGCATGATACCAGAGAATGATCCGAGATCACTATGTCATGGATTTTTTAACCCAGTAAATTGTTGAGAATGTTTAAAAAAAATTAAAATGTAGTGAATTCTTGAATAGCTTTTCTGAATTGAGAAAAAAGGAAAAAAGGAGTAGTCTTTTGTAGTTGGGAGTAGTAGTCTCCAGGTTTCCTGTAAATTATTTGTAGACATGGCATTTTTCAGATTCTTTGGAGGTTCCTTGAATCTGTGAATCTTATCGAATGTATGATTTAGGTCGCCTGCTAAAATAATAGTTCCTTTCTGGATTTGATCTAATATAGCTTGAATTCTGTCTAAAATCACCAGATGTGCCCCCGGTGGGATATATAATGAAATCAATGTACATTGTTCACCATGTAAGGTACAATTCAACATTAGAAAACTGCCTTCTTGGTCAGTGTGCTGGGATATAAGGGAAAGGGGTGTATTCTTATTTATCAGGATGCCGACACCTCTGCTGTTACTACAGTAGGTGGCAGCATAGGCTTCTCTAACCCAAGTCCTCTTTAAATATTCCATTTCTCCTTTTTTGAAATGTAACTCTTGCAGGATTGTTTGTTTGTTGTTGTTTCCATCGGCCCTGTGAGTTGTGCTGGCTGGAATTGTGTGGAGTACCAGCGTTAGCCTACTTTGATACTATACTGCCGCCCAAAGTTAAAGAAGGTTGTAATAATGGAGAGGACAGTGTTTTGCTGTCACAGGTGCATTATCTTTTAAATCAACAAAAATATGTCTAAAAGCAATTGTTACAGCAACAGGAAAATAGCTTCAAGAGCTTTGTTCAAATACTGGTGGACTCAACTAACAAAAGAACGGACGATCTGACCAGAGGTCCAAGACCTTAAGAACAGTTTGCAGAGAGGCGGATGTCCTGAAAGAGAGACTTGCAGCAAGATCACAACAAACGGTAAGTCCACGCAAGATGATGTCAGCACTATCTGTGAATCATTATAGAGTATCACCAAAGGCATTACAGTATGGGTTAGAAACGCTGTGGTACCACAGTATGAGTCATAATACCCATAAAACCTACCCAAACACAGAAATGGTTGCAATAATTTGGTTGCAATAATTCATGTGAGCTTACACTGGCGTGATGTATTCGCCTATATTTACCTCCCAAAAATGAAATGCTAAATAGCTGC
Source organism: Salvelinus alpinus (assembly GCF_045679555.1). Lineage (NCBI taxonomy): Eukaryota > Metazoa > Chordata > Actinopteri > Salmoniformes > Salmonidae > Salvelinus > Salvelinus alpinus. Next base: position 28,667,149 of record NC_092092.1, read on the forward strand.
TAATGTGGCTATCATACAGAACTACAAATGCCTGTCGCAAGCTTCACGTCACACACCAGGGCCATGATGATCTGGACAACACCATAGTACCCTCCAAGCTCATCATTAATCTCGAGGCCCTGGGTCTGAACACCGCCCTGTGCAACCGCCCTGGACTTTCTGATGGGCAGCCCCCAGGTGTTGAAGGTAGGAAACAACATCTCCACTTCGCTGATCCTCAACACTGGGGCCCCACAAGGGTGTGTGCTCAGCCCCCTCCTGTACTACCTGTTCACCCATGACTACGTGGCCAAGCACGCCTCCAACTGAATCATCAAGTTTGCAGACAACACAACAGTAGTAGGCTTGATTACTAACGATGACGAGACAGCCTACATGGAGAAGGTGAGGGCTCTGGGAGTGTGGTACCTCTCACTCAACGTCAACGTCAACAAAACAAAAGAGATGATCGTGGACTTCAGGAAACAGCAGAGGGTGCACCCCTCCATCCACATCGACGGGACAGCAGTGGAGAAGGTGGAAGCTTTAAGTTCCTCAGCGTACACATCACTGACAAACTGAAATGGACCACCCACACAGACAGTGTGGAGAAGAAGGTACAACAGAGCCTCTTCAACCTTAGGAGGCTAAAGAAATTTGGCTTGTCACCTAAAACCCTCACAAACTATTACAGATGCCCAATTGAAAGCATCCTGTCGGGCTGCATCCCCGCCTGGTACGGCAACTGCACTGCCCGCAACCGCAAGGCTCTCCAGAGGGTGGTGCGGTCTGCCCAACGCATTACTGGGGGCAAACTACCCGCCCTCCAGGACATCTACAGCACCCGATGTCACAGGAAGGCCAAAAAGTTAATCAAGGACTTCCACCACCCAAACCACTGCCTGTTCACCCCGCTATCACTATCATCCGGAAGGCGAGGTCAGTACAGGTGCATCAAAGCTGGGACCGAGAGCCTGAAAAACAGCTTCTATCTCAAGGCCATCAGCCTCCTAAACAGCCATCACTAGCATATTAGAGGCTGCTGCCTAGAGGCATAGACTAGAAATTACTGACCACTTTAAGGAATGGAACACTAGTCACTTTAATAATGTTACATATCTGGCATTACTCATCTCATATGTATATACTGTATTCTATACTATTCTACGGTATCTTATCTTGTTCGGGCGACGTTCGGCGGTCGACATCATCGACCTTCTAGCCATCGCCGATCCACTTCTCATTTTCCATTGGTTTTGTCTTGCCTTCCATCACACCTGGTTCCAATTCCATCAATTACATGTTGTGTATTTAAACCTCTGTTCCCCCCATGTCCTTGTCCGTAATTGTTTCTTGTAGTGCTTGTGCACGGTATGCTGGTGATTACCGGGTTTTTGTTTGACCCATTTCATGTATTGTTCTGTTGACGGTGGTTTATGTTGATTAAACGGCACCGTTGTAAATCAGTTTTTGCTCTCCTGCGCCTGACTTCTCTGCCGCCAGTATGCACCTCATTGCAGTTTACATATCTGGCATTACTCATCTCATATGTATATACTGTTTCCTATACTATTCTACGGTATCTCATTCAGTTAATAATGTTTACATATCTTGCATTACTCATCTCATATGTATATACTATATTCTATATTATTCACTGTATCTTTGTCCGTTCCGCTCTGACATTGCTCGTCCATATGTATATAGTCTTAATTAATTTGTGTGTATTGGGTATATGTTGTGTAATTTGTTAGATATTACTTGATAGATATTACTGCACTGACGGAGCTAGAAGCACAAGCATTTCGCTACACCCTCAACAACTTCTGCTAATCACGTGTATGTGACCAATAAAATTTGATTTGATTTGATGAGTTTTCCAAATCCAGGCAAAGGTAAGAATATCTGGATGAACTATCTGATATTAGCTACACTTAGTAATTAATAAATTGGCTAAATTTGTTTAAATGGACCATTCTGAAATCTGTCTTGGGCAAGATTGAAATGTACACAATACCTGTTATCTAGCTAGCTAGTTAGCCACTAGCTCTCAAAAACCTGTCCTCTCTGTATGTAGGGTTTTCAGTGATTACATTCACCCAGTGTTAGCTCCATGTGAACTACAATTATGAGGCTGTGTTTTAAAGTTTATAAACAGCAATAATAATTGTTTTAAAACCGTAAAAAAAAAACATATGCCGATGTCCACCTTATCTTTCATATCAGCGAGAAATAATCTTTCAAATAAAAAATATACCCTTACTGTAGCAGTTTTGCAAAGATTCACAGGCTGTGTGTGCCTCCAGCTAATGAACTACACTTCCTCCCCAGTTATGCTTACACACAGGTGTTCTGAGCACGCTGGATAGCAAATTAACACTGGATAACTTTTTGTTTTCTCACCCATCTACTCATCTACACGTAAGTCGCTAAGAGCTTTTCACACCTGGATTGTGCAACATTTGCCCGATATTATTTTAAAAAATCTTCAAGCTATGCCAAATTTGTTGTTGATCATTGCTAGACAACCATTTTCAGGTCTTGCCATAGATTTTCAAGTAGATTTAAGTCAAAACTGCCACTCAGGAACTTTCACTGTCTTCGTGGTAAGCAACTTCAGTGTAGATTTGGCCTTGTGTTTTAGGTTATTGTCTTGCTGAAAGGTGAATTCATTTCCCAGTGTCTGCTGGAAAGCAGACTGAATCCTCTATGATTTTGCCTGTGCTTAGCTCCATTCTGTTTATTTTTTATCCTGAAAAACTCCACAATCCCTAACGTTTACAAGCATACTCATAACATGATGCAGCCACCACTATGCTTGAAAATTTGGAGAGTGGTACTCAGTAATGTGTTGTATTGGATTTGCCCCAAACATAACACTTTGTATTCAGGACAAAAAGTTAATTGCTTTGTAACATTTTTGCAATATTACATCTGTGCCTTATTGCAAACAGGATGCATGTTTTGGAATATTTGTATACTGTACAAGCTTCCTTCTTTTCACTCTGTCAATTAGGTTAATATTGTGGAGTAACTACAATGTTGTTGATCCATCCTCAGTTTATTCCTATCACAGCCATTCAACTCTATAACTGTTTTACAGTCACCAGCGATTTCCTTTCTCTCCAGCAACTGAGTTAGGAAGGACACCTGTATCTTTGTAGTGACTGGATGTATTGATACACCATCCAAAGTGTAATTTAATAACTTCACCATGCTTAAAGGGATATATTTGTATTTATTTTTTTACTTGTCTAGGCATTGGAAAACCCCCTTGGTCTTTGTGGTTGAATCTGTGTTTGAAATTCATTGCTGAGGGAACTTACAGACAGTTGGACTCCAATCAAGTTGTAGAATCATCTCAAGGATGATCAATGGAAACAGGATGCACCTGAGTTCAATTTCGAGTCTCATAGCAAAGGGTCTGAATACTTAATACATTTGCAAACATTTCTTAAAAACGGTTTCTGCTTTTTCATTATGGGGTATCGTGTGTAGATTGATGAGGTTTTAAAATATTTTTATCCATTTTAGAATAAGGCTGTAACATAACAAAATGTGGAAAAAGTCAAGTGGTCTGAATACTTTCCAAATACACTGTATGTACGTACGATCACTGTGGGGACAATGTCATTGATGCACTTATTGATGAAGCTGGTGACTGATAGTATACTCCTTAGTGCCATCGTATGAATCCTGGAATATTTTCCAGTCTGTGCTAGCAAAACAGTCCTGTAGTTTAGCATTTGCGTCATCTGACAAACCATTTTGTCAAACCAATACAACAACCCATTTCGATGGTATTGATATATAACGCATGCACCACTACTCTCAAGTTGAGACTTGTTGACAGATGCCAAACGCGACGGCTGTGAAGAAGGGAGCAGCTGCGGACCAGAAGACTACAGCCATAGCAGCACTGGTCCACATATGCCCTGACTCATCGTATTGCTTTGTTTATCTTTTGTGTCAACTTTGAATTCAATCTAAACCACAGATTAACTTCCTCCATTTTGTACATGACATTTAGACGCAGACCTGAAGACATTCAAGCAGCACTTAGAGAGCAAGCATCTCCAGTCTCCACTGGTCCGAGTACTGGTTGATGCACAGGCCTAAGTGACCACACCCTCTTTAATGGACCTACAGGTGGGTTAAGATTCTCCCATCATTCACACATAGTTGACATAGTGTGAACCATCATGTTGTCAACCAAATTCTGTCCTCAATGCTTAAGTTGTATTGTGTATGTCTCAATTGGTGGAAATGCTGTGATCACTCATCGTCTTTAATGCTGTGATCACTCGTCTTTAATGCTGTGATCACTCATCGTCTTTAATGCTGTGATCACTCATCGTCTTTAATGTTGTGATCACTCATCGTCTTTAATGTTGTGATCACTCATCGTCTTTAATGCTGTGATCACTCATCGTCTTTAATGTTGTGATCACTCATCGTCTTTAATGTTGTGATCACTCATCGTCTTTAATGCTGTGATCACTCATCGTCTTTAATGTTGTGATCACTCATCGTCTTTAATGCTGTGATCACTCATCGTCTTTCATGCTGTGATCACTCATCGTCTTTCATGTTGTGATCACTCATCGTCTTTCATGTTGTGATTCACAGACACAAGATGACCACGATTTGAATGTGGTAACTGAGATGGAATGACATTGAGAGACACAAGCTGACCCCCCCCCCCCCCGAGTATGACTGGACATGGGCAGGATATTTGTGACAACAACCTAAAGGGGTGCAGAAGCACACATCACCCCATGTTATGTTTATTCCATGGCCATCCATCCCTCTAGCAATGTCCCATTGTCCCTCAACTTCGGACACTTTGTAGCTCTTCATTTTATCTTTATAAATCCACCCTTCCTTCACCCATTTTGCCTACGCTGCTTCCTTAACTTGTTCTTCTCCTGATTTGATAACATCTAGACTCGGTAACACGTTTAAAAGTGCTGTGGTGTACTGTTTCTGCAACAAAAAAAAAATTTTAAAACCTGTGTAATGTTGTCCTGCTTATTCTGGGATTCAGGCTGAATGCAGTGGTAAATGTGCTGCTCACAGTTGACAGCAGCAACACAGACCTGTTAAATTGACAAGAAGGATGTTGATATAATTGCGTTTAGGCATGACTTCCTTGTTTTGAGTTAAGTGTATTTCTCATTCTACTGGAGTTGACCTAGTATTACATATTAAACCTACCTTAGGGGCAGTTTGACATTTACTGGGGTAAGAGGGCTGGTCCAAAATAGGGGATGGTTGTCAAACTTAATTGTTTTATATTTGGCACGGGAGGGTGGTGTTTTTCCCCTGAAGGTTTTACTATATATCTTCCATGTAGCCACATTTCCTATGGTCGCAAAAGCACTGTTATTTGAATGTTCCATTCCATTTGGATCAATTGTGGGTCTACTCTCCACAGTTTATAGAAAGACACAGTAGCAGGCCAGTCTGGTTGTATTTTTACTTCTGATACTGATGTGCTGTCTGCAGGGCCTAAAATTAACATCCGCCACCCGCCAAATGCAGGTAGATTTGGGCATTTGCGAGGAAGATTTTAGCTAATCACACAAAGAACTACGAATCCTATAATATCCCACCTCAGCGCAACACTGCCTGGCTTGGGAGCTGTGCACACTGTGGTTGAAGGGCTGAAGTAAGATTCATTTTTAGAAGCGCTGTGCACAGGCATAAAAGTTGATCTAATTTACTCAAAAGTAAACTAAAGTGAGACTTTGTCTTTGTGTTTCTTGGCTATTTAAATTGTTTTGTTCACAAGCTCGGTTGCTAGAGACATATCGGCTACGAGTCAGATTCTCTATCTCATAGGCAGGTGTAATTATGGCAAAAAGATATTTTGGCTGGTAAAAATCTGAGTGGCTGGTAGATTCTTAAACTGCCACATTGGCTGGTGGACCAAAAAGTTAATTTCAGGCCCTGGCTGTCTGTTGTCGATCATCATTCCCCCAAGTTGTCCTGTATAGTATGGCCACATAGGCCTATGCTCCCAGCAGGCCCCGTTATTAAAAGAAGCTTAAGACTTGTTCTGCCTCCTTTCCGATCTGAGCAGCTATTCTTCCACTTAGAACCTAACACTTCAATAGCCTAAGTATTTTCCATTTCATTTTTTAAATATATGACCTTTTATGTGACATAAAGACAACTAGTCACAATGAAAATTCATTGCATAAATTTTATATAATTATAAATACAGCATCAAAATGCTGAAAATCTTATTTCCCACAAGCTGATCATTGCCTGCAGCCGGCTCTGATCTTAGTGTAATGAAACAGGCAGGGAAAGTGAGCTTGCTCATGGTGGTCGGCGAACCCTCAACCTTCTGACCCGTAGCCATGTGTGGCATTGACTGTATCACAAAACCAGCCTGAAATGGTAAAGCCGATATCCACGTTTGTAAACACAGGGTTGCTACAGTTAGTTATTTATAGTGGTAATAATCAATTTAGAGTTCATTTTATGGAGGGGGAGAGTGTGCACATAAAGTGTGCACATGTCAACTGAATTTATTTTCAGCAAACTTAACATGTGTAAATATTTGTATGAACATAACAAGATTCAACAACTGAGACATAAACTGAACAAGTTCCACAGACATGTGACTAACAGAAATTGAATAATGTGTCTCTGAACAAAGAGGGGGTCAAAATCAAAAGTAACAGTCAGTATCTGGTGTGGCCACCAGCTGCATTAAGTACTGCAGTGCATCTCCTCCTCATGGACTGCACCAGACTTGCCAGTTCTTGCTGTGAGATGTTACCCCACTCTTCCACCAAGGGACATGCAAATTCCCAGACATTTCTCTGGGGAATGGCCCTCACCCTCCAATCCAACAGGTCCCAGACGTGCTCAATGGGATTGAAATCCGGGCTCTTCGCTGGCCATGGCAGAACACTGACATTCCTGTCTTGCAGGAAATCACGCACAGAACGAGCAGTATGGCTGGTGGCGTTGTCATGCTGGAGGGTCATGTCAGGATGAGCCTGCCGGAAGGGTACCACATGAGGGAGGAGGATGTCTTCCCTGTAACGCACAGCGTTGAGATTGCCTGCAATGACAACAAGCTCAGTCCGATGATGCTGTGACACACCGCCCCAGACCATGGCGGATCCTCCACCTCCAAATCGATCCCACTTCAGAGTAAAGGCTTCAGTGTAACGCTCAACAATAAATGATAAACGCAAATCCGAACATCACCCCTGGTGAGACAAAACCGCGACTCGTCAGTGAAGAGCACTTTTTGCCAGTCCTGTCTGGTCCAGCGACGGTGGTTTTGTACCCATAGGTGACGTTGTTGCCGGTGATGTCTGGTGAGGACCTGCCTTACAACAGGCCTACAAGCCCTCAGTCCAGCCTCTCTCAGCCTATTGCAGACAGTGTGAGCACTGATGGAGGGATTGTGCATTCCTGGTGTAACTCGGACAGTTGTTGTTGCCATCCAGTATCTGTCCCGCAGGTGTGATGTTCGGATGTACCGATACTGTGCAGGTGTTGTGACACGTGGTCGGTCTGCCACTGTGAGGACGATCAGCTGTCCGTCCTGTCTCCCTGTAGCGCTGTCTTAGGCGTCTCACAGTATGGACATTGCAATTTATTGCCCTGGCCACATCTGCAGTCCTCATGCCTCCTTGCAGCATGCATAGGGCACATTCAAGCAGATGAGCAGGGACCCTGGGCATCTTCCTTTTGGTGTTTTTCAGAGTCGGTAGAAACAAGCATGGGAAACAGTGTTTAAACCCTTTACAATGAAGATCTGTGAAGTTATTTGGATTTTTACAAATTATCTTTGAATGACAGGGTCCTGAAAAAGGGACGTTTCTTTTTTTGCTGAGTTTATTTCTTTACAGTGCAAGGGGAGGAGGGTATTGTGAAAATCTTTTTTTTATGTTGGGGAGGTTGGTGTTTTTTTACTCATGACCCCCCTTCCACCCCCCCACACATTTCTAACTGTCCTTTACGCTTCTAGTTGTTTCTCAATTTGTAACTCACCCACCAAAAATCACAATACGCTGTTTTACATTTTGTGTTATTTGTGCTGGTCTAATTCTTAAAATGGAAAAGCAGAAGAATCTGTGTGCTCTCAAATATCAGTAATAGTTCATAAGGTGCTCTTTGATGTACCAGCTTTGTGGCATTGATTAATATATTGTTTTATCTTTACTTCAAGTCAGATGTTTATGTTATGTATAATAGGCATATGTATACATTGTTAACTATTTTGATCTCTTTAAAACAATGTAATTGCTGGAGTTCAGGTGTTTGACGTGATTGATGGGTGACTAGGTGCATTCTTGTCAAATAAATATGCTTATTCATACATGATTATGGATACATTCTGCAATGAGTTCATCTGGCTTTGAGGGTATTGAATATAGACCTCCACAGGCTGAACGAGAAGAGGATCTGGTAAAATAAGGGTAGCCTAGTATTCATGGCACATTGTAAATATCTGACTGCTACTAGGATAGTATTGTACAAGATACAAGATACAAGATACAAGACCAAATGCATAAATAAGCATTTGGTATTAAATGAAACATTGAAAATGTTCAATATATCTTTCGTTTAAGGATCAAGGTAGCTATAGATAGTTAGCTAACAGCAAAGGTGTCAGATAGAGATTGTGTAGGAGCTTGCAGGGATTTGTAGTCTTGCATGATATCTACAGTTGAAGTCGGACGTTTACATACACCTTAGCCAAATACATTTAAACTCAGTTTTTCACAATTCCTAACATTTAATCCTAGTAAAAATTCCCTGTCTTAGGTCAGTTAGGATCAACACTTTATTTGAAGAATGTGAAATGTCATAATAGTAGAGAGAATGATTTATTTATGCTTTTATTTCTTTCATCACATTCTCAGTGGGTCAGAAATTTACATACACTCAATTAGTATTTAGTAGAATTAAATTGTTTAACTTGGGTCAAACGTTTCGGGTAGCCTTCCACAAGCTTCCCACAATAAGTTGGGTGAATTTTGGCCCATTCCTCCTGACAGAGCTGGTGTAACTGAGTCAGGTTTGTAGGCCTCCTTGCACGCACACACTTTCAGTTCTGCCCACAAATTTTCATTGGGATTGAGGTCATGGCTTTATGATGGCCACTCCAATACCTTGACCTTGTTGTCCTTAAGCCATTTCGCCACAACTTTGGAAGTATGCTTGGGGTCATTGTCCATTTGGAAGACCCATTTGCGACCAAGCTTTAACTTCCTGACTGATGTCTTGAGATGTTGTTTCAATTTATCCACATAATTTTCTTTCCTCATGCCATCTATTTTTGGAAGAGCACCAGGCCCTCCTGCAGCAAAGCACCCCCACAACATGATGCTGCCACCCCGTGTTTCACGGTTGGGATGGTGTTCTTCGGCTTGCAAGCCTCCCCCTTTTTCCTCCAAACATAACGATGGTCATTATGGCCAAACAGTTCTATTTTTGTTTCATCAGATCAGATGACATTTCTCCAAAAAGTATGATCTTTGTCCCCATGTGCAGTTGCAAACCGTAGTCTAGCTTTTTTTATGGCAGTTTTGGAGCAGTGGCTTCTTCCTTGCTGAGCGGCCTCTGTGGATATAGATACTTTTGTACCTGTTTCCTCCAGCTTCTATAGCCATGAAATAATTATCAGGAATTCTCCAAGCTGTTTAAAGCCACAGTCAACTTAGTGTATGTAAACGTCTGACCCACTGGAATTGTGATACAGTGAATTATAAGTGAAATAATCTGTCTGTAAACAATTGTTGGAAAAATGACTTGTGTCATGCACAAAGTAGATGTCCTAACCAACTTGCCAAAACCCATAGTTTGTTAACAAGATATTTGTGGAGTTGTTGAAAAACAAGTTTTAATGACTCCAACCTAAGTGTATGTAAACTACCGACTTCAACTGTACTTTGATGCTAATTAGCTTTTTCGAATCTTAGAGTAAATAGAGCCAGATATATTGATTAAAGTTACCTTGTCTGAGATTGATTTAACATGGTCGTCAGAATGTCAAGCCAGGGAAAACCTACATGAAACAGGCCTCGTTTGAAGTGGTTCTAAAATCCCCTATTGGAAAATTGAATGGTGAAAAACCCCCAAATGGGAACATTTTCTGTGGGATTCTATTACAGATGACTGTGAAAACAGACTATAGAGGGACAATCCAGGAGGAATAACATTGTTGTGGATGACATACCAGGGTCTCCACATGAGACCTGGGCGGAGGAGAAAGTGAGAAAAGATTTTACCAAAAAGCTGCAGATGGATCATAGGAAGATTGAGGTGGAGCGCACATACAGGTCTGGAAAACCTGTAACCAGCTCAGGTGACAGACCCAGGCTGATAGTGGTCAAGGTCCTAAGGTTCAAGGACAAGCTCGATGTTCTGGAGAGCCAAGAACTTGAGGAACCAACATCTTACTCAACGAGGACTTCTCTGAAGCTGTGCACCAGAGGTAGAAAGAACTTATCCCAGCTATGAAAGCTGCCAGAGAGCGTGGGGACATTGCTTAGGCCTACATCCGCTACAACAAGCTCATTGTCCACCCTTCCTCGCAAAAGCCTGGGAGGAGTGAGAGCCAAGCTTTTGGGTCAGTAGCTTCAACCCATCACACAGACATACACCAACTGACACTCACAAGTGCCTGATTGACTAATAGTCAGTCAAACAATTTTTAAATTGTTACTTTACTTATTTTCTTTTCACTGATAAGCTACCCAGGAAAGGTCTAAGAATAGCCAATATTAATATAAGTAGCCTTTGAAATAAGGTTAATGAAATCAATAACTTGCTAACATCACATAACATTCCTATACTGGCCATCTCTGAAACTCACTTTGATAATTCCTTTGACGATACAGCAGTAGCAATACAGGGATATGACATCTACAGAAAAGACAGGAATGCCTGTATATGTTCAGAGCATTATTCCTGTACAGTTTAGAGGATCTCATGTCAAATTATTTTGAAGTGTTGTGATTGCAAGTTCACCTGCCTCGTCTAAAGCCTCTTCTTTAGGGGTGCCATTATAGGCCACCAAGCGCTAACAAAATCAAATCAAATGTATTGGTCACATACACGTGTTTGTGGGTGTAGCAAAATGCTTGTGCTTCTAGCTCCGACAGTGCAGTAATATCTAACAAGTGATATTTAACAGTTTCACAACATATACCCAAAATACACGTAAATCTAAGTAAGAAATGGATTAAGAATATATATACATATATGTCAGAGCGTCATTGGACGCAATATTTACACACAATTAAAGTGACTAAGATACCATAGAATAGTGTAGAGTACAGTTTATACATATGAGATGAGTAATGCTAGATACGGAAACATTATTAAAGTGGCTAGTGATCCATTTCTAAAAGTTTTAATCTATGTCTATAGGCAGCCGCCTCTAATGTGCTAGTGATGGCTGTTTGGCAGTCTGATGGCCTTGAGATAGAAGCTGTTTTTCAGTCTCTCGGTCCCAGCTTTGATGCACCTGTACTAACCTTGCCTTCTGGATGATAGCGGTGTGAACAGGCAGTGGCTCGGGTGGTTGATGTCCTTGATTATCTTTTTGGCCTACCTATGGCATCGGGTCCTTTAGGTGTCCAGGAGAGCGGGAAGTTTGCCCCCGGTGATCCGTTGGGCAGACTGCACCACCCTCTGGAGAGCTTTGCGGTTGTGGGCGGAGCAGTTGCCGTACCAGGCGATGACACAGCCCGACAGGATGCTCTCAATTGTGCATCTGTTAAAGTCTGAGAGGGTTTTAGGTGTTAAACCAAATTTCTTTAGCCTCCTGAGGTTGGATAATTTGTATTTGGATAATATGTGTGCAATGCTTGATAGTGTGTGTAATGTTAACAGAGGTCTGTTTTCTGGGTGACCTGAACATTGACTGGTTAGCAACTAGCTGTCCTCTCAAGAGGTAGCTTCTAACTGTGACTAATGCCTGTAATACGACCCAGGATATCACTCAACAAACTTGTTGGATCTGTGACATCCGCTTGTATTGATCATATCTTCACTAATGCTGCAGAGCTTTGCTCCAAAGCAATATCAGTTCCCATTGGTTGTAGTGACCATATTATTGTGTCAATAACAAGGAAAGCCAAAGTGCCAAAGGTTGGGCCTAAAGTAATTTATAAGAGATCCCACAAAATGTTTCCCCAGGACTCTTTTGTTGAACATGTTGGTCTGATGTGTATGAGGAAGTGAATCCAAATGCGGCACTGGAATGATTTGTAAAATGATGCATGCCAATTAACTCTGAGAACCGGTTGGAGAGTTATTTAAATCAAATCAAATCAAATCAAATTTTATTAGTCACATACACATGGTTAGCAGATGTTAATGCGAGTGTAGCGAAATGCTTGTGCTTCTAGTTCCGACAATGCAGTAATAACCAACAGTAATCTAACCTAACAATTCCACAACTACTACCTTACACACACACACAAGTGTAAAGGGATAAAGAATATGTACATAAAGATATATGAATGAGTGGTGGTACAGAACGGCATAGCAGATGCAGTAGATGGTATAGAGCACGGTATATACATATGAGATGAGTACTGTAGGGTATGTAAACATAAAGTGGCATAGTTTAAAGTGGCTAGTGGTACATGTATTACATAAAGATGGCAAGATGCAGTAGATGATATAGAGTACAGTATATACATATGAGATGGGTAATGTAGGGTATGTAAACATTATATTAAGTGGCATTGTTTAAAGTGGCTAGTGGTACATTTTTACATAATTTCCATCAATTCCCATTTTTAAAGTGGCTGGAGTTGAGTCAGTATGTTGGCAGCGGCCGCTAAATGTTAGTGGTGGCTGTTTAACAGTCTGATGGCCTTGAGATAGAAGCTGTTTTTCAGTCTCTCGGTCCCTGCTTTGATGCACCTGTACTGACCTCGCCTTCTGGATGATAGCGGGGTGAACAGGCAGTGGCTTGGGTGGTTGTTGTCCTTGATGATCTTTATGGCCTTCCTGTGACATCGGGTGGTGTAGGTGTCCTGGAGGGCAGGTAGTTTGCCCCTGGTGATGCGTTCTGCAGACCTCACTACCCTCTGGAGAGCCTTACGGTTGTGGGCGGAGCAGTTGCCGTACCAGGCGGTGATACAGCCCGACAGGATGCTCTCGATTGTGCATCTGTAGAAGTTTGTGAGTGCTTTTGGTGACAAGCCGAATTTCTTCAGCCTCCTGAGGTTGAAGAGGCGCTGCTGCGCCTTCTTCACAACGCTGTCTGTGTGGGTGGACCAATTCAGTTTGTCCGTGATGTGTACACCGAGGAACTTAAAACTTTCCACCTTCTCCACTACTGACCCGTCGATGTGGATAGGGGGGGTGCTCCCTCTGCTGTTTCCATTTATCCAACAGAACCCAGAGTGTTCTCCACTGGAATGTTCTCTAACATCAGATATGTACAGTGCGTTGTCCCTCAGGGCCGTTGTCCTGGACCTACTACTCTATATTTTTACAAATGATTTGCCACTGGTCTTACAAAGCTAAAATGACAATGTATGCAGATGATTCCACTCTCCATGTCAGCACCCAAAGCCAGTGAGATCCCTTCAATTCTAAATAAGGAGTTACAGTCATCAGAATGGGTGATTAATAAACTGGTCTTAAATACATCTAAAACTAATAGCATTGTATTTGGTTCAAAACATCCTCTAAAGACCTAAACGTCAACTGGAGTTGTACATAAAGGGTGTGAACATTGAGCAAGTTGAGGAAGCTAAACTCCTAGGTATAACATTGGATGGTCAATTATCATGGGCAAGTCATTGAAAAAAAGTTGTGAAGATGGGGAAGGGTATGTGTCAGACTCACTGAGATAGTGGTGTGGTTTTAAAATGTAACACAATGACACCCGAAGAGTTGAATTCAACCTTTATTGTGTTTGCTTAAATTAATTATCTCCTTTGTAAAATCTGAAAACAAACAAAAAGAACCTGAACAGGAGTGATAAAGCCCGCCTTAATTTAAATTGATACACAACAAAAAAAATAAAACAATTGGTAACTTTAACGTGTTTGCAAAACACCGCTCCAGCTCAGCTTGGTATGGTAGGTTTTGGCATCTTAATATAATTGCCTTCAGTTGTTTGCTTCTTAAAAAAAAATATTACTGCAATTCAGACAAAAAAAATTATATTTCTGCTAAAACCACAACTTAAGAGAAATATGCATTAGTGCCTATGTTCTTGAACTTTCCACACACGCACACACCTGCATCAAGTACATACACACGGAACACCTGATGTAAAAAATGTCCGCCTACCAAGTGTTTGCAGACACACACACTATCTCTCACAATCACTCGCTTGTTAATCATGAATCCACTTGTTAATCATGAATCTCTTTGACAAAAACACATTCACCACGGCAACGACAGACACAGGGCGCGTTCCTATGCTTAGACGTTGCTGAAGACAGACCTTACTTAAAATACCTATTCAGGCGTTGTATCAGCTAACCACATCATAGGTTATAGCAATTTGTCAGTCGATGACGTGGCACGCAACCGTTGGTTGTTGCATCGCTTCTCCTTAGCTGTGGACCGCGCCCACAGCCTCACAATATCATCCTCAACATACCGTCACGCCTAGCACATTCACACAGGCTAGTAATAAGTGATCAGTCATCATCATGACATAATAACCAACTTGATTAAGAAAAAATATATAACGAGGTCAGCATTTTGAAGGAAAAACAAAAAGAAAAGACATCTTGGATTTTTCCACTGTTCCACAATTTTTTTTACAAACAGAAAAAAAAATGACATACAAGATACATTTTTGCTTGTTAAACATCAGAGCAGTGTGTAACTGGTGAGAAATAGAGAGAAGGTGATTCCGAATGTCAGAATGGGTTGGGTCAGGTAGGTACTGTAAGCCCAACTGGCCCGGCGCTGTAACGTCCTGTAGGTTTGTGTAGTAGAGAGTTGTTGTAATAAGTTGTTACACATCACATAGGAAGACCTCCATGTGATGTCACGTTGTTAGTTCCTCTACAGGGCATGCCTGAGTGATAGGGGCTCAGTATGCTCAGTGTGAGTTCTGTTTTTGTATTACATGGGTGTAGAAAGAGGAGTCATCCAGGTGAGTCTGTCAGTCCAACAGATTCCACCTCTCTGTTCAAGTCTTGCTGTTGAAGTCTTCATTTAAAGGTAAAAGGTGTGCGAATGTATGCGGTTATGTGTGTGTGTGAGATTGTGTGCGGGTAGTGTTGGCATGTCACCGTCTATTCGTGACATAATGTGTGACAGTTAATGTCAGTGGACCTGCATGTTTGTGACCAGTGTAGTATGAACTCATTTCATCGGTGTGTTAACGTATATGCACACAGTGGCCAGTTTATAAGTTACACCAGCTCGTTCCCGAAAAGGGCTCGCTCCTACAGACAGTGAGTCACGTGGCCGTGGCTGGCTATATATAGCAGGCAGACGGGCATCAAGGCATTCTAGTTACTGTTCGATTGAACGCTAGAATGGGCAAAACAAGTGACCTTAGCGACTGAGCGTGGTATGATTGTCGGTGCCAGGCGTACCGGTTCCAGTCTCTCAGAAGCCTCCTGTGCTTTTCACGCACAACACTGTCTAGGGTTTACTGAGAATGGAGCGACAAACTAAAAGCATCCAGTCAGCAGCAGTCCTGTGGGTGAAAACAGCTCATTGATGAGAGGTCGAAGGAGAACGGCAAGAAAAGTGCAAGCTAACAGGCGGGCCACAAACAGGAAAATAATGGCGCAGTACAACAGTGGTGTGCAGAACAGCATCTCGGAAAACACAACTCGTCGGTCCTTGTCATGGATGGGCTATTGCAGCAGATGACCGCACTGGGTTTCCACTCCTATAAGGTAAAAACAAGAAGAAGCGGCTCCAGTGGGCACACGATCACCAACACTGGACAATTGAGGAGTGGAAAAACATTGCCTGGTCCAACGAATCCTGGTTCCTGTTGAGTTATGCTGACGGCAGAGTCAGGATCTGGCGTAAGCAGCATGAGTCCATGGCCCGCTCCTGCCTGGTGTCAACAGTACAGGCTGGTGGTGTAATGGTGGGGGAATGTTTTCCTGGCACACGTTAGGTCCCTAGATACCAATTGAGCAACGTTTCCATGCCCCGAAGAATTCTGGAGGCAAAGGGGGGTTTGACCCGGTACTAGATGGGTGTACCTAATATACTGGCCACTGAGTGTGTGTGGGAGAAGTTGTGTAAGTGCATGTTTTTTCGTAATGTATGCGTTCATGTATTAGGTGTGGTCATTCAGATAGAATCAGCCCCTCCTCCTAGCAGGTCTCCAGGCAGCAGAGCAGCAGGACTCCCCATCTGGTGTCGATCCTCCATGGCAGGGGACCCCCACATACTACTGCTGGGGTACCCTCCACCCCCCATCCCTCCCCACAAACCCTGTCTGCCGGGCTCTACACCCCCAGCCACCCCTCCTCCACCAGAACCGTTGCTGCTCCACTGGGCAAACATACTCAGGCCGGGCCCCTGGGTGGGGGTAGGATCCAGTGAGCCTCCTGTACCGTCTAAACTCTGCCAGCCAGAGCTGACGGGCCCCGAGCTGCCTCCTCCCCCTCCGTTACCTCCTCCTCCAGGGGCAGATCCCTCTCCTTCTCTGGTTCTGTCTCGTTCCCTCTCCCCGCTGCTGTTGGCCCCCATGGCGCCTGTCCCTGTGGGGCCCCCCTGGCCTCCGCTGGACCCTGGGGCCCCGGCTGCTCCGCTGGACCCTGCTCCTCCCGCCTGGGAATGTGCAAAATAGCGAGCGACCTCCTCTTCGCTCACAAACTTGGCCAAAATGGTGGTATTGCCCAGGACACACCTGGAGAGAGAGAGAGAATAAGGAGTGATTGAATGTTAGTTTTGTGTTCACCGGCTATTATCTATTAGTGTTCACATTTTATTATAGTAATCGCCATTAAGTCTAAGCAGGTTTTCCCCAGCCCATTCCTACAAAATGAGTGTGTTCCAAGCCCACCAGACAGCCTGCATGGAATGTCCTTGATTTTCAGTCTATGGTATGTCCATCTATGGAGCTGGAGCTTGTTCATCTACAGCAGTGACTCCAAACTGTGGGGCGTGCATTAGTCATTGCATACCTTACATGTCTAGATCAACTAGCCCATGTCAGCGAACGTTTGATTTTTTAGGCCATAGATTGTTGTAATTTTTTTTCACTCAAATATCAGATGAATACATATTAGACATGGCAAAATGTATACAGCTGCAGGAAATAAGCTTTAAATAGGCAACATTACCTCCACCAAAACAGGGGTGTGAAAAGCTTGTCATGAACAGTGCTTGTGCCCATAGCAATAGATGTGGTGCGGAGGGGTGGGGGGATGTTTCCCCCAATGCTGAAACTTTTTCACTCGGCACCCCCGAGTGATAAAGTTTGAGAACCCCTGATCTACACCACTGAGGCTGATTGACAAGCTGAGAGGAGGGGCTTACATGTGTAGTGCGCTCTGGGCCTTTGCTGCTTCCTGTGGGGTGCTGTAGCGAATCAGAGCGCTGCCCTGGGTCAGGCCGAGGTGAAAGGTCAGCAGGGGGCCATGCTGCATACAGATGGTACGGAGGGTGGAGCCGTCAATCTGCAGGAGGGAACAACAGAGGGACATGGGTTAGGGATGACTTGTGTGGTAGAGGGGGATATGTGAAGGAAAAGTGATGGTTTGTGTGCACATGCATGTGGTTGTCTCTGTTGTCCTGAGGGATGATGTGTGTGTGTGTGTGTGTGTGTGTGTGTGTGTTAGGTAGTCTTGATGAGGGATGATGTGAAAAAAATGGGAAGAAATGGCGCCGGAGGAGATGGCCGCCGTTTCACGGTCTCCTAACCAATTGTGGTATTATGTTTTTTTGCGCGATATTTGTAAATTATTTTGTACATGTTTCTGCAACCGTATCTTACGGAAGAAAAGAGCTTCTGGATATCAGAACAGCGATCACTCACCTCGGATTAGACAAAGATTTCTTCAACAACAACAACAAGCAGGACTCACACGATATTCTCCAAACACCCCACAGGGCAGACATCCCAATTATTCGCAAAAGGAAGCGACGCAGAGGACGAAGAGCCGGTTGCCTCGTCCGGACCCGTAGAAGGCAACTAGGAAAGCTGCCGTTACCGTCAATATTACTCGCCAACGTGCAATCATTGGACAATAAACTAGACGAGGTACGACCACGAATATCCTACCAACGGGACATCAAAAACTGTAATATCCTATGCTTCACGGAATCGTGGCTGAATGACGACATAGATATTCAGCTAGCGGGATACACGCTGCACCGGCAGGATAGAACAGCACACTCCGGTAAGACGGGGGGGGGGGGGGGGGCGGCGGCGGCGGTCTGTGCATATTTGTTAACAACAGCTGGTGCACGAAATCTAAGGAAGTCTCTAGATTTTGCTCACCTGAAGTACAGTATATTGTGATAAATTGCAGGCCACACTACTTGCCTAGAGAGTTCTCAGCTATACTTTTCGTGGCTGTTTATTTACCACCACAGACAGATGCTGGCACTAAGACCGCACTCAGTCAGCTGTATAAGGAAATAAGCAAACAGGAAACCACTCACCCAGAGGCGGCGCTCCTAGTGGCCGGAGACTTTAATGCAGGGAAACTTAAATCAGTTCTACCAAATCTCCATAATCATGTTAAATGTGCAACCAGAGGGAAAACAATTCTAGATCACCTGTACTCCACACACAGAGACACGTACAAAGCTCTCCCTCGCCCTCCATTTGGTAAATCCGACCACAACAATTAAAGCAGGAAGCACCAGTGACTCAGTCTATAAAAAAATGGTCAGATGAAGCAGATGCTAAACTACAGGACTGCTTTGCTATCACAGACTGGAACATGTTCCGGGATTCTTCCGATGACATTGAGGAATAAACCACATCAGTCACTGGCTTTATCAATAAGTGCATTGAGGACGTCGTCCCCACAGTGACTGTACGTACATATCCCAACCAGAAGCCATGGATTACAGGAAAAATTCGCACTGAGTTAAAGGGTAGAGCTGCCGCTTTCAAGGTGCGGGACTCTAACCCGGAAGCTTACAAGAAATCCCACTATGCCCTGCGATGAACCATCAAACAGGCAAAGAGTCAATACAGGGCTAAGATTGAATCATACTACACCGACTCCGACGCTCGTCGGATGTGGCAGGGCTTGCAAACTATTACAGACTACAAAGGGAAGCACAGCCGCGAGCTGCCCAGTGACACGAGCCTACCAGATGAGCTAAATAGCTTCTATGCTCGCTTCGAGGCAAGCAACACTGAGGCATGCATGAGAGCATCAGCTGTTCTGGACGACTGTGTGATCACGCCCTCTGTAGCCGACATGAGTAAGACCTTTAAACAGGTCAACATACACAAGGCTGCGGGGCCAGACGGATTACCAGGACGTGTGCTCCGGGCATGTGCTGACCAACTGGCAGGTGTCTTCACTGACATTTTCAACATGTCCCTGATTGAGTCTATAATACCAACATGCTTCAAGCAGACCACCATAGTCCCTGTGACCAAGAACACAAAGGCAACCTGCCTAAATGACTACAGACCCGTAGCACTCACGTCCGTAGCCATGAGGTGCTTTGAAAGGCTGGTAATGGCTCACATCAACACCATTATCCCAGAAACCCTAGACCCACTGCAATTTGCATACCGCCCAAACAGATCCACAGATGATGCAATCTCTATTGCACTCCACACTGCCCTTTCCCACCTGGACAAAAGGAACACCTATGTGAGAATGCTGTTCATTGACTACAGCTCAGCGTTCAACACCATAGTACCCTCAAAGCTCATCACCAAATTAAGGAACCTGGGACTAAACACCTCCCTCTGCAGCTGGATCCTGGACTTCCTGACAGGCCGCCCCCAGGTGGTGAGGGTAGGTAGCAACACATCTGCCACGCTGATCCTCAACACTGGAGCTCCCCAGGGGTGCGTGCTCAATCCCCTCCTGTACTCCCTGTTCACCCACGACTGCATGGCCAGGCACGACTCCAACACCATCATTAAGTTTGCAGACGACATAAGTGGTAGGCCTGATCACCGACAACGACGAGACAGCCTATAGGGAGGAGGTCAGAGACCTGGCCGGGTGGTGCCAGAATAACAACCTATCCCTCAACGTAACCAAGACTAAGGAGATGATTGTGGACTACAGGAAAAGGAGCACCGAGCACATCCCCATTCTCATCGACGGGGCTGTAGTGGAGCAGGTTGAGAGCTTCAAATTCCTTTGTGTCCACATCAACAACAAGCTAGAATGGTCCAAACACACCAAGACAGTCGTGAAGAGGGCACGACAAAGCCTATTCCCCCCTCAGGAAACTAAAAAGATTTGGCATGGGTCCTGAAGTCATCAAAAGGTTCTACAGCTGCAATATCGAGAGCATCCTGACCGGTTGCATCACTGCCTGGTACGGCAATTGCTCGGCCTCCGACCGCAAGGCACTTCAGAGGGTATTGTCAAAGACCCCAGCCACCCCAGTCATAGACTGTTCTCTCTACTACCGCATGGCAAGCGGTACCAGAGTGCCAAGTCTAGGACAAAAAGGCTTCTCAACAGTTTTTACCCCCAAGCCATAAGACTTCTGAACAGGTAACCAAATGGTTACCCGGACTATTTGCATTGTGTGCCCCCCCAACCCCTCTTTTACACTGCTGCTACTCTCCATTTATCTTATATGCAGTCACTTTAACTATACATTCATGTACATACTACCTAAAATTGGCCCGACCAACCAGTGCTCCCGCACATTGGCTAACCGGGCTATCTGCATTGTGTCCCACCACCCGCCAACCCCTCTTTTTACGCTACTGCTACTCTCTGTTCATCATATATGCATCGTCACTTTAACGATACCTACATGTACACACTACCTCAATAAGCCTGACTAACAGGTGTCTGTATATAGCCTTGCTACTCTTTTTTCAAATGTCTTTTTACTGTTGTTTTATTTCTTGACTTTACTACACACACACACACACCTTTTTTCCCCGCACCATTGGTTAGTAAGCATTTCACTGTAAGGTCTACCTACACCTGTTGTATTCGGCGCACGTGACAAATAAAACTTGATTTGATGTGTGTGTGTAGGTAGTCTTGATGAGGGATGACGTGTGTGTGTAGCTAGTCTTGATGAGGGGTGACGTGTGTGTGTAGCTAGTCTTGATGAGGGATGACGTGTGTGTGTGTAGCTAGTCTTGATGAGGGATAACGTGTGTGTGTGCAGGTAGTCTGGATGAGGGATGACGTGTGTGTGTGCAGGTAGTCTGGATGAGGGATGACGTGTGTGTGTGCAGGTAGTCTGGATGAGGGATGACGTGTGTGTGTGCAGGTAGTCTGGATGAGGGATGACGTGTGTGTGTGCAGGTAGTCTGGATGAGGGATGACGTGTGTGTGTGCAGGTAGTCTGGATGAGGGATGACGTGTGTGTGCAGGTAGTCTGGATGAGGGATGACGTGTGTGTGCAGGTAGTCTGGATGAGGGATGACGTGTGTGTGCAGGTAGTCTGGATGAGGGATGACGTGTGTGTGCAGGTCGTCTGGATGAGGGATGACGTGTGTGTGCAGGTCGTCTGGATGAGGGATGACGTGTGTGTGCAGGTCGTCTGGATGAGGGATGACGTGTGTGTGCAGGTCGTCTGGATGAGGGATGACGTGTGTGTGCAGGTCGTCTGGATGAGGGATGACGTGTGTGTGCAGGTAGCCTGGATGAGGGATGACGTGTGTGTGCAGGTAGCCTGGATGAGGGATGACGTGTGTGTGCAGGTAGCCTGGATGAGGGATGACGTGTGTGTGCAGGTAGCCTGGATGAGGGATGACGTGTGTGTGCAGGTAGCCTGGATGAGGGATGACGTGTGTGTGCAGGTAGCCTGGATGAGGGATGACGTGTGTGTGCAGGTAGCCTGGATGAGGGATGACGTGTGTGTGCAGGTAGCCTGGATGAGGGATGACGTGTGTGTGCAGGTAGCCTGGATGAGGGATGACGTGTGTGTGCAGGTAGCCTGGATGAGGGATGACGTGTGTGTGCAGGTAGCCTGGATGAGGGATGACGTGTGTGTGCAGGTAGTCTGGATGAGGGATGACGTGTGTGTGCAGGTAGTCTGGATGAGGGATAACGTGTGTGTGCAGGTAGTCTGGATGAGGGATGACGTGTGTGTGCAGGTAGTCTGGATGAGTGATGATGATGTGTGTGTGTGTGTAGTCTTGACGAGTGATGATGTGTGTGTGTGTGTAGGTAGTCTTGACGAGTGATGATGTGTGTGTGTGTGTGTAGGTAGTCTTGACGAGTGATGATGTGTGTGTGTGTGTGTGTGTGTGTGTGTTGGTAGTCTTGACGAGTGATGATGTGTGTGTGTGTGTGTGTGTTGGTAGTCTTGACGAGTGATGATGTGTGTGTGTGTGTGTGTGTGTAGGTAGTCTTGACGAGTGATGATGTGTGTGTGTGTGTGTGTGTGTGTGTGTAGGTAGTCTTGACGAGTGATGATGTGTGTGTGTGTGTAGGTAGTCTTGACGAGTGATGATGTGTGTGTGTGTGTGTGTGTTGGTAGTCTTGACGAGTGATGATGTGTGTGTGTGTGTGTGTAGGTAGTCTTGACGAGTGATGATGTGTGTGTGTGTGTGTGTAGGTAGTCTTGTGTGTGTGTGTGTGTGTGTGTGTGTGTGTGTGTGTGTAGGTAGTCTTGATGAGTGATGATGTGTGTGTGTGTGTAGTCTTGATGAGGGATGATGTGTGTGTGTGTGTAGTCTTGATGAGGGATGATGTGTGTGTGTAGTCTTGATGAGGGATGATGTGTGTGTGTGTGTAGTCTTGATGAGGGATGATGTGTGTGTGTGTGTGTAGTCTTGATGAGGGATGATGTGTGTGTGTGTAGTCTTGATGAGGGATGATGTGTGTGTGTGTGTAGTCTTGATGAGGGATGATGTGTGTGTGTGTGTAGTCTTGATGAGGGATGATGTGTGTGTGTAGTCTTGATGAGGGATGATGTGTGTGTGTAGTCTTGATGAGGGATGATGTGTGTGTGTAGTCTTGATGAGGGATGATGTGTGTGTGTAGTCTTGATGAGGGATGATGTGTGTGTGTGTGTGTAGTCTTGATGAGGGATGATGTGTGTGTGTGTGTAGTCTTGATGAGGGATGATGTGTGTGTGTGTGTGTAGTCTTGATGAGGGATGATGTGTGTGTGTGTGTAGTCTTGATGAGGGATGATGTGTGTGTGTGTGTAGTCTTGATGAGGGATGATGTGTGTGTGTGTGTAGTCTTGATGAGTGATGATGTGTGTGTGTGTGTAGTCTTGATGAGTGATGATGTGTGTGTGTGTGTAGTCTTGATGAGTGATGATGTGTGTGTGTAGGTAGTCTTGATGAGTGATGATGTTGTGTGTGTAGGTAGTCTTGATGAGTGATGATGTTGTGTGTGTAGGTAGTCTTGATGAGTGATGATGTGTGTGTGTGTGTGTGTGTAGGTAGTCTTGATGAGGGATGATGTGTGTGTGTGTGTGTGTGTGTGTGTAGGTAGTCTTGATGAGGGATGTGTGTGTGTGTGTGTGTGTGTGTGTAGGTAGTCTTGATGAGGGATGTGTGTGTGTGTGTGTGTGTGTGTGTGTGTGAGTGTGTGTGTGTGTGTGTGTGTAGTCCTGATGAGGGATGATGTGTGTGTGTGTGTATCGGTAGTCCTGATGAGGGATGATGTGTGTGTGTGTGTGTAGTCTTGATGAGGGATGATGTGTGTGTGTGTGTGTAGTCTTGATGAGGGATGATGTGTGTGTGTGTGTGTAGTCTTGATGAGGGATGATGTGTGTGTGTGTGTGTAGTCTTGATGAGGGATGATGTGTGTGTGTGTGTAGTCTTGATGAGTGATGATGTGTGTGTGTAGGTAGTCTTGATGAGTGATGATGTTGTGTGTGTAGGTAGTCTTGATGAGTGATGATGTTGTGTGTGTGTAGGTAGTCTTGATGAGTGATGATGTGTGTGTGTGTGTAGGTAGTCTTGACGCGGGATGAGGTGTGTGTGTGTGTGTGTGTGTGTGTGTGTGTGTGTGTGTGTAGGTAGTCTTGATGAGGGATGATGTGTGTGTGTGTGTGTGTGTGTAGGTAGTCTTGATGAGGGATGTGTGTGTGTGTAGGTAGTCTTGATGAGGGATGTGTGTGTGTGTGTGTGTGTGTGTGTAGGTAGTCTTGATGAGGGATGGTGTGTGTGTGTGTGTGTGTGTAGGTAGTCTTGATGAGGGATGGTGTGTGTGTGTGTGTGTGTGTGTGTGTGTGTGTGTGTGTGTGTATCGGTAGTCCTGATGAGGGATGATGTGTGTGTGCGTGTGTGTGTAGGTAGTCTTGATGAGGGATGATGTGCACGTGTGTGTGTAGGTAGTCTTGATGAGGGATGATGTGTGTGCACCTGTGGAGTGAGGTTGCAGAGCACCAGCCAGCAGCTTCCTCTGGAGGTCCCCCCATCACTCCAAGCAGAGCCTGCTAGAACCAAAGCACATAGGAATCAGTTCCAGATATTAGAAAACCATTACCTCTGTACTTGCGGCAGGCAGCTCTGGAGCAATGAATGATAAATAAGCCCTACTGTACTTTAAGCTTGCAGCACCCAGAATAAAATATGTAATTTATCTGGGACCGCGTCCCAAATGGCACCACATTCCCTTTATAGTGCACTAGTATTGACCAGTGCCCATAGGGAATAGGGTACAATTTGGGACGGCAATTCAGATCAAGGCAAGGGACATCCTGGGTACATTTAGTCTGCTGAATGCTTTCCCAGGCAGCAGGGCAGCACAGAACAGTACAGGGTGGAAAGACTCAGAAACACAGGCCCCTCCATTCTCTACAACATTGTGTTATGATATTACCAGGGCCATATCTGGTTTCCTGGATCCCACTCGAGCTGCCCCAGCCACGGGCCTGCCATGGGCCACGGGACGGCGAGGCCTGCTTCTGATTGGTGAGTCCCGGGGGTGGGCGTGGCAGCTGCTGGGACTGTTGGTTGCGATTGGTCTTCCACATCTTGTTGTGTCCAATGGGCTCAGGGGGCCAGCTGGTCTTATACTCTGTGTAATTTGCTGTGAGAAACAGGAAATGAACTAAAGTCAGAACTGCCTCTGTTATAACCGCACACGTGGAGGATGGAACACACAGAAAAACTAAACGAAGACAGAGTTGAAACTCGATTAACTGAATGATACAACAGCTGAAACAGTATGAGTGAAAAAAGCAGAGTAACACTATTTGAAATGCCAGGAGAATATTAAGTGAATGTGTAACACTTTCGGTGAAAAGCACATTAGGACATTCGTAAACCATACATAACACATTTACAGTAATACTGTGAGTGTTTTCCAGTCTGCTACCTGAGTTGTGTGCGTTGTTGAGGGGGCTGTCTGAGGCACTGTAGGGCCAGGCACCAGGTGAAGGCAGCAAGGTGTTCAGGGAGGGGTTGGGTTCTGAAACAAACACCACAAGCTTAGCTAGCATCAACACACCATCAAGATATATGTATTATTAACACAACCTGATATTTAACTGACTGATGCATGTATTGATGGGTATGATTTCAGTGTTATGTGCAAGTTTCTTTGACTTTATGTGAGAACATGGAGGGTTGACAATATACTTATGTAATGTGTTACTGTTAAGTAATAAGTAATGTCAGGTCAGCCGGTCTCAGCAACTAGTCCTCGGAATGTGGACTTAGTCATAGATACAGGAGTAACTCTGCTTCAATCTAGGTAGGTACCTGTGTTGTCTCTTAGCAACTGGTGCTCTGTGTCATTGAGGCTGGACGGCCCAGGGATTCCCATCATGCTCCCTGGGGTCATGTAGGGATCAGACTCGGGGTCGATGCTCTGGATCCCCTTCCAGGGCACGCCGGGCTGGAACTCTGACATCATAGACAAACATACAGGAATTCTAGATTAGAATTTCAGAGCAAATAGAAGCCCTCCTCATCGACTTAACCCTGGTCACAGAGAGTTGCAGGCTTCTGTTCCAGCCCAACACTAACTGATTCAGGGGATTTGATCAAATCAAGTGTGTTAGTGGTGGGATAGAACAAATCCCGGCACATTCAGTTGATATTTAGAAGGGCCACTCACCAGGAGGCCAGCTGGACGTGCCCTGGGGCTTGGAGCTCATCTTGTTCCCAGGAGTACGGTGCCAGTTGTCCCCCTGTGTGGGCATACCTAGCCCCTCCCCTCCCATCATGTCATACTGGGAGTATGGCGAGCCACCCCTCCTCATAGGGGTGGACATAGGACCTGAAAGGGAGAGGGGGATGGAAAGACAGAGGGGGAAGAGAAGACATAGTGAGATGAAGAGAAGAAAAAAATAAAGTCAGATGAAAAAGCAGCTGATGGGTCGACAATGTTGGCATGTCATACTGTAATTAATTCAGTACACTCACTACAGAATAAGGGCTTTCGCTCTCACCGTTTTTGTGGAGGCTCTCAGGAAGGGAGGGGGCAGGAGAATGACCCTCCATCATCCATTTGAAGCGGGATTGCTGCCCCCCCACATCCTTCATGCCCCCTGGGCCCCCCACCACCGAGCCCCCCATGTCCAGACCAGACATGTTCACTCCTCCACTGTACCCTGAGGGGGGGAGCAGAAAGGTGTCAGAGCTGATGGCAGGTGGCATGTACAATGACTCAATTACATGCAGAGCATCAGTCAGTATGCAATGAAAATCCTCAAGATGGTCTACATTGTTAGTGGTTTGTATTGAAAATAATATATTATAGTTGTGTGTTAATTTTAGGAATGTTCTCTCAGGTAAAAAGGGAAATCTCAAGTATGTGACAAGAGACTATTATCTATCCTTTATCTCCATTCATATATATGTGTACACCACTCACCAGAGTAGCCCTGTGTTTTCTGGTGCAGGTCCACAGAGCCCCCCATGCCTGGATGGGGCAGGGAGTCTGCCATAGGCAGTTTTGGGCCTCCCCCTCCCAGGTGAGAGGGGGACAGTTTGGAGCCCACTCCCACCCCGCCGACGCCCTGCTGCTGCTGTTGCCTCTGCTGCTGGAGAATAGCCACGATCCTGGCCAACTGAGGAGAGATGACGAATTAGTGGGATTGAAAACCCTGTAAGCAAACACGGCAACATGAACGCATCACCACAGTCTGACTATCCATGCGATGCTGTGACAGTAATTCCTCAAGTACAGAGGTTTACCCGAGTCATAGCATGAAATAAGTGGGGTTGTGTTGTTTCCAATGCAGTAGTATTAGTAGCTGCTGTACCAGTAGTAGTAGGAGTACCTGTTGTGGGTCGGCCTGCTGCCGTACGTTCTGGTATTTAGTAGTAGCAGTGCTTGACTTGGACTGAAATAGGTGACTGTACTCATTTTGGGTGCAGTAGCAGTAGTGGTAACTTTATTATTTTGTTTTTAAATAAATAATACTCTTTATTTAACTAAGCAAGTCAGTTAAGAACACATTCTTATTTACAATGATGGTGGGTCGTTCAGGGGCAGAACGATAAAGTCTTACCTTGCCAGCTCAGGGATTCGATTCAGCAACCTTTCGGTTACTGGCCCAACGCGCTAACCACTAGGCTACCTGGCGCCCCAACAGTAGTGGTAACAGTAGTGGTGACGGTAAACAGTAACGGTAGTGGTGGTAGTAACAGTAGTGGTGGTAGTAACGGTAGTAGTGGTGGTGGTGGTAACGGTAGTGTTTTTTCCCCCCCAACAATTGTTTAGACAGATTATTTCACTGTATCACAATTCCAGTGGGTCAGACGTTTATATACACTGAGTTGACTGTGCCTTTAAACAGCTTGGAAAATTCCAGAAAATTATGTCATGGCTTTAGAAGGCTAATTGACATAATTTGAGTCAATTGGAAGTGTACCTGTGGCTGTATTTCAAGGCCTACCTTCAAACTCACTACCTCTTTGCTTGACATCATGGGAAAATCAAAAGTAATCAGCCAAGACCTCAGAAAAACAATTGTAGACCTCCACAAGTCTGGTTCATCCTTGGGAGCAATTTCCAAACGCCTGAAGGTACCACGTTCATCTGTACAAACAATAGTACGCAAGTATAAACACCATGGGACCACGCAGCCGTCATACCGCTCAGAAAGGAGACGCGTTCTGTCTCCTAGAGACAAATGTATTTCGGTGCGAAAAGTGCAAATCAATCACAGAACAGCAAAGGACCTTGTGAAGATGCTGGAGGAAACAGGTACAAAAGTATCCATATCCACAGTAAAAACGAGTCCTATATCGACATAACCTGAAAGGCCGCTCAGCAAGGAAGAAGCCACTGCTCCAAAACCGCCTTAAAAAAGCCAGACTACGGTTTGCAACTGCACATGGGGACAAAGATCGTACTTTTTGGAGAAATGTCCTCTGGTCTGATGAAACAAAAATAGAACAGTTTAGCCATAATGAGAATCATTATGTTTGGAGGAAAAGGGGGGGGAAGCTTGCAAGCCGAAGAACACCATCCCAACCGTGAAGCATGGAGGTGGCAGCATCATGTTGTGGGGGTGCTTTGCTGCAGGAGGGCCTGGTGCACTTCACAAAATAGATGGCATCAAGAGGAAAGAAAAGTATGTGGATATATTGAAGCAACATCTAAAGACATCAGTCAGCAAGTTAAAGCTTGGTCTCAAATGGGTCTTCCAAATGGACAACGACCCCAAGCATACTTCCAAAGTTGTTGCAAAATGGCTTAAGGACAACAAAGTCAAGGTATTGGAGTGGCCATCACAAAGCCCTGACCTCAATCCCATAGACAATTTGTGGGCAGAACTGAAAAAGCGTGTGCGAGCAAGAAGGCCTACAAACCCGACTCAGTTACACCAGCTCTGTCAGGAGGAATGGGCCATAATTCACCCAACTTATTGTGGGGAAACTTGTGGAAGGCTACTCGAAATGTTTGACCCAAGTTAATAATTACTAATTACTAGTTACTAATTGACCCTCTGGGACTGTGATGAAAGAAATAAAAGCTGAAATAAATCATTCTCTACTATTATTCTGACATTTCACATTCTTAAAATAAAGTGGTGATCCTAACTGACCTAAGACAGGGAATTTTTACTTGGATTAAATGTCTGGAATTGTGAAAAACTGAGTTTAAATGTATTTGGCTAAGGTGTATGTAAACTTCTGACTGTATATATTTTTGTAGTCGGGACCCGCAGTCCGTATTGACCCCGCTCTGTGTCCGGACCGCCAGTTGACTATGGGGGAGGGGGAGCGTCTATATTATCAGATGTGCTATTGGCAATAAGCATCATGACCTGTAGCCTAAGTGATGCAGCATAGTGGGTATAAAATGTACATAGACAAACCTTCTGCTTCAACCCATGTACATTTACACCATTGGACATATCCTGATTATAATTATTATTAATAATGTAATTATTATTAAAATTATAAATACATAAATTATTATTCACTCAATTATTTTGGGGGGTTTCTATTACAAAGTAGGCCTATGTCATTGCTCTTTTAAGATGCCATTGCCCCTTTAAGAGCTCTGTTGGGCAGCTGCGCCTAACATATTTGTAAAACGATGCCACTCGCGCAATTGGAAGGAGCAGACAAATAAACGTGGTAGCAATGGAAAACTGGGATCCCCCTCTTTCAACAAAGGACAAAACTGGTTTGTTGAGCATTGACTTCTTGTCAGAATACACGTTTCCCTCCTATGGCTCTCGCAATTAGAATGCGCCTCGAGAGTAATATTTATCTCGCATAAAACACACAAGACAATTAGGTAAATAGGTCAAACTATTCTATAGGGTTGTTCGATTTAAAAAAATATATTATAATAAAAACATGAGCTGGCGCATACCCAGAGAAAATTATTTTATGTAGAGGTGCTGACTAACGGCGAATAAACTATAAGCTATAAAAATAGAGCCGCACACTCTATATATAAACTCCCAGTAATTTATCAAGTAAGTCACCACTGTTTCAGCATCACTGTGCCTTCTTCAGGGTAATGTCAAGAATGCTTGAACCAGGTTATGTAGAGAAACAGCGCAACCAATGACAACAGTGTGTCATAATTATTAAGTGAATTAGAATGAATTGAGTAAAACTTAAAAAACAATAGTTTATAGCATATTGAATATATTAGGCTATTGTTATCATATGGAAACAATTAAATATTGTGCATAATATTAGCATAAACATACATTGTTTAATTAAATTTCACATATATTTAATTGTTTCCTATTTAATAAAAAAGTGTTACATGTAATGCATAATAAGCATCATCAACAGGTGGAACATATTGGGTGTGTACGTTGATGAGCTGTAGAAAGAATATATCCATTTATAAGACTTGCTCATAAGAGAGAGTTGTTCATTTGGGGCCTGAGATCAAAGTCAATTTCCAGACAACTAGGTGTCAAAGTTTTTAGATAGGATATACAGTAAGCCTTCTTTTGTAAAAGTAGGATCTCGATGTTACCTCCTCTCCTTGGTAGAGCAACATGCTCAATGCCTGTGTATTTGAGGGAGGAGATGGGATGGTTTGCTTCAACAAAGTGAAATTTGACTGCCTTCATGACTGGTGACCGCCGGTAATACGGTCACCGCAACAGCCCTAGGCGTGACCACCATTTGCCTCATTCAGCGTGACATCTTCTTTGCATAGAGTTGATCAGGCTGTTGATTGCGGCTTGTGGAATGTTGTCCCACTCTTCAATGGCTGTGCGAAGTGGCTGGATATTGGCGGGAACTTGAACACGCAGTCGTACACGTTGATCCAGAGCATCCCAAACATGCTCAAAGGGTAAAATGTCTGGTGAGTATGCAGGCTTCCAGGAATTGTATAAAGATCCTTGCGACATGGGGCTGTGCATTATCATGCTGAATGGAACGACAATGGGCCTCAGGATCTCTTCACAGTATCTCGGTGCTTTCAAATTGCCATCGATAAAATGCAATTGTGTTCGTAGCTTATGCCCGCCCATACCATAATCCCACCACCACCATGGGGCACTCTTAAAGTTGATATCAGCAAACCGCTAGCCCACACAATGCCATACACATGGTCTGCAGTTGAGGACAGTCGGATGTACAGCCAAATTCTTTAAAAATGACTTGAGGCTTATGGTAGAGAAATTAACATTACATTCTCTGGCAACAGCTCTGGTGGACATTCCTGCAGTCAGCATGCCAATTGCATGCTCCTTCAAAACACGAGACATCTGTGGCATTGTGTTGTGTAACAAAACTGCACATTTGAGGAATTCATTATCCCTAGCACAAAGTGCACCTGTGTAATGATCAAGCTGTTTAATCAGCTTCTTGATATGCCACACTTGTCAGGTGGAAAGATCATCGTCGCAAAGGAGAAATGCTCACCAACAGGGATGTAAACAAATTTGTGCACAAAATTTGAGAGAAATACATTTTTGTGCGTATGTAAGATTTCTGGGATCTTTTATTTCAGCTCATGAAACACGGGACCAACACTTTACATGTTGCGTTAATATTTTTGTTCAATGTATTTGGGAATATATTTAATAGGACAGACATGACTCTGTATTAGACCTGTCATCTCCTAATCAATATAATAGTAGTAGTAGTGGTAAGAGTAGCAGTAGAAGTAGTACCTGTTGTGGGTCGGCCTGCTGGCGTGGGTTTTGGGGGAACTTCCTCTGGTTCTGTAGGAGCTGTTGGAGCTGCTGTGGTGAGGTGAGCTGTTGCTGCTGGGGGTTCTGCTGCTGCTGCTGGAGGAGAAGCTGGCAGGCCTGGGGGAGAGGGATAGACGACTGTAAACACCTGTTACAACACCCTAAGAAGAGGAGGGCAGTTTGAACACAGCAGATAGAGAGAGGAGGGGTATGAACAGAGGTTGATAGAGCTGCAAGGTCTCAAAAGATGGAGACCGCCTCTAATTTTTAAAACAAATTGGGCCTACAGTATAGTTGGAAAGTATTCAGACCCCTTCCCCACATTTTATTACGTTACAGCCTTATTCTAAATTTGATAAAATAAAAAAATCCTCAATCTACACACAATACCCCATAATGACAAAGCAAAATTAGGTTTAGACATTTTTGCAAATGTATTAAAAATAAAGCCAGAAATAGCTTATTTACATAAGTATTCAGACCCTTTGCTATGAGACTCGAAATTGAGCTCAGGTGCATCCTGTTTCCACTGATCATCCTTGAGATGTTTCTACACCTTGATTGAAGTCCACCTGTGGTAAATTCAATTGATTGGGCATGGTTTGAAAAGGCACACACTTGCCTATATAAGGTCCCACAGTTGACAGTGCATGTCAGAGCAAAAACCAAGCCATGAGGTCGAAGGAATTGACCGTAGAGCTCCGAGGCACAGATCTCGGGAAGGGTACCAAAAATGTTTCTACAGCATTGAAGGTCCAAGAACACAGAGACCACCATCATTCTTGAATGGAAGAAGTTTTGAACAACCAAGACTCTTCCTAGAGCTGGCCGCACGGCCAAACTGAGCAATCGGGGGAGAAGGGTCTTGTCAGGTAGGTGACTAAGAATCTGATGGTCACTCTGACAGAGCGTCAGAGTTCCTCTGTGGAGATGGGAGAACCTTCCAGAAAGACAACAATCTCTGCAGCACTCCACCAATCAGGGCTTTATGGTAGTGGCCAGACGGAAGCCACTCCTCAGTAAAAGGCACATACCATCCCAATTGGAGTTTGCCAAAAGGCACCCGAAGGACTCTGACCATGAGAAACAAGATTCTGATGAAACAAAGATGGAGCACCTTGGCTTGAATGCTAAGAGTCACATCTGGAGGAAACCAGGCACTGCTCATCACCACTCCCAAATGGCGCAGCGGTCAGTCCCTGGTTTGAATCCAGGCTGTATCACATCCGGCCGTGATTGGGAGTCCTATAGGGCGACGCACAATTGGCCCAGCATCGTCCGGGTTTGGCCATCATTGTAAATAAGGATGTTCTTAACTGACTTGCCTAGTTAAAGGTTAAATAAATAAAAATAATAATAAAATCACCTGGCCAATACCATCCCTACGGTGAAGCATGGTGGCAGCAGCATCATGCTGAGGGGATGTTTTTCAGCGGCAGAGACTGGGAGACTAGTCAGGATCGAGGCAAATATGAACGGAGCAAAGTACAGAGATCCTTGATAAAAACCTGCTCCAGAGCGCTCAGGACCTCAGACTGGGGCGAAGGTTCACTTTCCAACAAGACAACGACCCTAAGCACACAGCCAAGACAACGCAGGAGTGGCTTCGGGAGAAGTCTCTGAATGTCCTTGAGTGGCCCAGCCAGAGCCCGGACTTGAACTCGATCGAACATCGCTGGAGACACCTGAAAATAGAGCTAAAGGCTAGAGCTGCCGCTTTCAAGGAGCGGGAGACTAATCCGGACGCTTATAAGAAATCCGCTATGCCCTCTGACGAACCATAAAACAAGCAAAGGGTCAATAAAGGATTAAGATAGAGCCAGTGTAGTAGGATTCAGATGCTCGTCAGATGTGGCATGGTTTGAAAACTATTACGGACTACAAAGGGAAATCCAGACGCGAGCTGCCCAGTGGCGCGAGCCTACCAGACGAGCTAAATGCCTTTTATGCTCACTTCGAGGCAAGCAACACTGAAGCATGCGCACGAGACCACCAGCTGTTCTAGATGACTGTGTGATAACGCTCTCCGTAGCCGATGTGAACAAAACTTTTAAACAGGTCAACATTCAAAGCCGCTGGGCCAGACGGATTACCAGCACGTGTGCTCAAAGCATGCGCGGACCAACTGTCAAGTGTCTCCACTGACATTTTCAACCTCTCCCTGACCGAGTCTGTAATACCTACATGTTTCATGCAGACTAACATAGTCCCTGTGCCCAAGGAAGCGAAGGTAACCTGCCTAAATGATTATCGCCCCGTGGCACTCACGTCGGTAGCCATGAAGTGCTTTGAAAGGCTGGTCATGGCTCACATCAACAGCATCCTCCCGGACACATTAAACACACTCCAATTCGCATACCGCCCCAACAGATCCACAGACGACGCAATCTCATTCGCAATCCACACTCGCACTTTCTAACCTGGACAAAAGGAAAACCTATGTGAGAATGCTGTTCATCAACTACAGCTCAGCATTCAACACCATAGTGCCCACGAAGCTCATCACCAAGCTAAAGACTCTGGGACTAAACACCTCCCTCTGCAACTGGATCCTGGACTTCCTGACTGGCCGCCCACAGGTGGTAAGAGTAGGCAACAACACGTCTGCTGCCACACTGATCCTTAACACTGGGGCCCCTCAGGGGTGTGTACTTAGTCCCCTCCTGTATTCCCTGTTCACTCACAACTGCGTGGCCAAACACGACTCCAACACCATCATTAAGTTTGCTGACGACACAACAACTGATCACCGATAACGATGAGACGGCCTATAGGGAGGTCAGAGAACTGGAAGTGTGGTGCCAGGACAACAACTTCTCCCTCAATGTGAGCAAGACAAAGGAGCTGATCGTGGACTACAGGAAAAGGCGGGCCGAACAGGCCCCCATTATCATTGACGGGGCTGTAGTGGAGCGGGTCGAGAGCTTCTAGTTCCTTGGTGTCCACATCACCAACGAACTATCATGGTCCAAACATACCAAGACAGTCGTGAAGAGGGCACAAAAAAAAAATAATCCCTTCGGGAAACTGAAAAGATTAGGCATAGGCCACCAGATCCTCAAAAGGTTCTACAGCTGCACCATCGAGAGCATCCTTACCGGTTGCATCCCCACCTGGTACGGCAACTGTTTGGCATCTCACTGTAAGGCGCTACAGATGGTAGTGCAAACGGCCCAGTACATCACTGGGGCTAAGCTTCCTGCCATCCAGGACCTATATAATAGGCGGTGTCAGAAGAAAGCCCATAAAATTGTCAAGAGACTCCAGTCACCCAAGTTAGACTGTTTCCTCTGCTACCGCACGGCAAGTGGTACGGAGCGCCAAGTCTAGGACCAAAAGCCTCCTCAACAGCTTCTACCCCCAAGCCATTAGACTGCCGAACAATTCATAAAAATCGCCACCGGACAATTTACATTGACACGCGGCCATCACAAAGAGTGGCCATCACAAAGCCCCTGACCTCAATCCCATAGAAAATTTGTGAGCAGAACTGAAAAAGCGTGTGCGAGCAAGGAGGCCTACAAACCTGACTCAGTTACA
Organism: Salvelinus alpinus; assembly: GCF_045679555.1. Taxonomy (NCBI): domain Eukaryota; kingdom Metazoa; phylum Chordata; class Actinopteri; order Salmoniformes; family Salmonidae; genus Salvelinus; species Salvelinus alpinus. The sequence continues at coordinate 28,702,329 of NC_092092.1, forward strand.
CCAGATCTGGCAGGGGGAATGAGCCAAAATTCACCCAACTTATTGTGGGAAGCTTGTGGAAGGCTACCCGAAACATTTGACCCAAGTTAAACAATTTAAAGGCAATGCTACCAAATACTAATTGAGTATGTAAACTTCTGACCCACTGGGATTGTGATGAAAGAAATAAAAGCTGAAATAAATAATTATCTCTACTATTATTCTGACATTTCACATTCTTAAAATAAAGTGGTGATCCTAACTGACCTAAGACAGGAATTTTTACTAGGATTAAACGGCAGGAATGATGAAAAACTGAGTTTAAATGTATTTGGCTAAGGTGTATGTAAACTTCAGACTTCAACTGTATATAAAAACATTGATGCTTCAACCAACATGGCTTTAATCAGAACAAATCTAAGGTAAGTTTTTGTGTTCCTCAAGGCTTTGTTCTCTGACCACTACTGTGATCATTCTAGTGTTGTATAGGAGTATAGCTACTCACCAGCTGGAACTGGATGTGCGGGGGGTAGATGCTGCTCAGCATGGCGATGTGCTGGGGGGACAGCTGAGGGGGGAACACGCCCCCTCCTACACCCCCCACCCCACCCACACCTCCGACTCCACCCACGTTGGGAGGCGGCATCTGCTTCAGCACAGAACCTGGCACCTGGAACACGTACCACCGTGTTACCATGGGAACGTGGAATATAAAGCATCTTCTGTCTAGCACATTCCATTTCAAAACAGCATATCAGTGAGTGCACTAACTCATCGATTTGGTGAGGGTTTTTTTCTCCATTGAGTGTGGTCACCTAAATACTCCCATTAGCCTATGAACAAGAGCAGGCTGGTGAAATAAATCACATCTCTGGAAACAACGTTTCACAGAAAGAACTCACTAAGAAGCCAACGGACCAAAAATCTATTGTTCTGAGCAGAGGTTTGGGTATATAGGAGACTGATTTACATAAAGGAGTCCCTTGATAAAAGCCTTGTAAAGGTGAACGTTAAAACAACTGATTACCTCTAGAGTCTGATAAAATGTAAAAAAATATATAAATAATAAACAAAAGGGTACCTGAGGTGACAGGAACTGATGAGGCACTTGTGCTCGTATCCCTGCGGACGGGTTAATGGGTGGCACACTGGGCTGGTGTCTGGACGGGGGCATCCCACCACCGCTGCTGCCAAACATGTTATGACCACCCTGACAAGGAAACAGAGGGAGGGAGTGGGTTAGAAACATGGCCGACTCTTTGACAGACATAACGATGGGGGAGATAGGGTGGGAAATGAGAGACACAGAAGAGGACGATACAACACTGACACAGAGGAACTGATTTTGGGGGACTTTTTACTTGATGTTTAAAGGGAAAATCTGCAATTGCTGCATACATTTTTTTATTTTCTATTAAATGATATGTATGTATTGATTTTTGATAAACACAATTTATGAGGGATGGACAGTAAGAGAAGTTTCTATGTACAGGGAGATGTGGTGAAGTAGCCTGGTCCCAGATCTTATGGAATAACAACAATAGTCAGAGTTGGCTAAAGCAGAAACAGATCTGGGACCAGGTTAGTGGTGAAGCAATGAGCTGATGGTCTAATGGAGACAGAGGGACACAGCCTTACTTGTCTAGGGGGGATAGTGTGGTTGTAGAGTGGGGAGGGCTTGTAGACAGAGGGTGGAGAGTACTCCTCCCCAAGGCACCCATCCTGATTGGTGAAAGGCAAGGTCTGCTGATCGCAGTGACAGCCAATCAAAGTAGTTTCCCAATATGGGGGAAGAAGTAGGCGAGACAGGGAAGGGACCGGAAGAGGGACACAAAAAGAAGGAGGGCACAGGAAGAGGGACACCAAAAGAAGGAGGGGACAAGAAGAAGGATACCAAAAGAAGGAGGGGAAGTAAGAAAGAAAGAGACATAGAATAAAGTGTTAACGAGACAAGTGGTACTTGGAGAACAGTCAAAGTCACAGAGGTTGCGTCCGAAATGGAACCATGCACCCTTTAGTGCACTACTTTTGACCAATACGTATAGGGCTCTGATCAAAAGTAGTGTACTATAAAGGGAATAGGGTACCATTTGAGACACATCCACAGAGCGTTGCGATGGTCTGAGGTACCAACCTTGTCATAGTAAGGCCCAGGGTCGCCAGGCCCCATCTCTTTGGAACCAGGTGAACGGTAGACCATCCCTCCTCCTCCCATGGCTCTCTGCCCTCCTTTACGCATCTCTCCATTATAGTCATTCAGACCCATCCCTCGCTTCTCTCCTTCCATCTTCTTATCCTGAGGAGGACCAGGGGCCAAGTCCAGAGGCCGCCCACTAGGATCATCACCCTGCAAACACAGCACTCATCACTCATATCCTCATCACTACCACCATCATAAAATCAACCCCACCATACCTATTGGCATGTCATCCTAGATACAACAACACATTTCTCACTACATACAGTATCTCAAACACAGTGGATGCCTGTGGGCTCTAAACTTAGCCTTATCTCTGAAACTTACCAGGAGCCCCATGTTGGAGAACTGTTTGTTCATGGGGTTCATCCAGGAGTCTCCTCCTCCACTCTTCAGGGGAGCCTGAGAGACAAACATACAGATATAACATTTCTGGCAGTAAGTTTTTTTCTGGCACAAACAAAGGCCATTCTCCCACCAAAAGGCCTCATCAAAAATCCAACTCCTCTCAAGTATCTGAATGAGGCAACTACCATAGAAAACCTAAACTAACCCATTGTGGATGCTGTCCTACCTTGTTGTTGGGCTTCTTGCCCCCGTGACCTTGGCCCCAGCCCCCACTGTTGTAGGAGGAGCTGCTGCCCTGGGACCCAACACTGTTCCACACCCCTGCTCCTCCCTCCTCCTCTTCCTCCCAGCTGGAGTGACGCGAGGCCGCCACCGAGCCCTGGTCTCCCTCACCCCAGCCTCCTTCTTGCATAGACTTTGAACCTGCTATGGAAATAACAATGAGTAGCATTATTACACCAATAATATGCTGTGTGTTATGATGACACTGCAAATCTGTGATTGTGTCTGGATTTTTTGGGAGACATTTTGTAAACAAACCCTATGTCTCTACCATTAATGGTTAAAAAGTTACTGACGATTTACTCTGAGAATTTAGCATGATTAGAGTGAATAGAATATTATGACGGCCATGGACAAAAATGGTCGCTGCTCTTTAGAACTCGGTCACTGCTCTTTGGGCAGAATGGCACTAACTTCATGACAGTCCGCTTGTAGTTTGCCAAAGGGCACCTAAAGGACGCAGACCATGAGAAACAAGATTATCTGGTCTGATGAAACCAATATTGAACTCTTTGGCCTGAAAGCCAAGCGTCACGTCTGGAGTAAACCTGGCACCATCCCTACGGTGAAGCATGGTGGTAGCAGCATCATGCGGTGGGGATGTTTTTCAGCAGCAGGGACTGGGAGACTAGTCAGGTTCGAGGGAAATATTAACAGAGCAGAGAGAAATCAGAGAGATCCTTGATGAAAACCTGCTAAATAGCTGTGCAGCAATGGGAGAAACTTCCCAAATACAGGTGTGCCAAGCTTGTAGTGTCATACCCAAGAAGTTGAGGTTGCAGTCGCTGCCAAAGGTGCTTCAACAAAGTAGAGTAAAGGGTCTGAATACTATGAAAATGTGTAAATCAGTTTATTTGTAATTTGCAAAAAATTATAAAAACCAGTTTTTTGACATTATGGGGTATTGTGTGTAGATTGATGAAGGGAAAAAACAACATACTCCATTTTAGAATAAGGCTGTAATGTAACAAAATGTGGAAAAAGTAAAGTGGTCTGAATACTTTCCGAATGTACTGAACCTAATCAGACATCGTCATGTCTTTTTGAGGCTTTACAGTAGTTAGTTTCCTTACCAGATTTGATGGGGTTGGGTGAGGGGTTTCCCCAGCCAGAGGTGTTCTTCCCAGGTTCCTCCCCAGGGTCTCCCCAGCCGGTGGGGGTCTCAGTGGGCTTCCCCCAGGCTGCGGTGCCGTTGTCCACCGGGGGGTCTGAGGGAGAGCCACCATCCCAGCCAGACGATGGAGCTACACACACGGGCAGGGATGTATCCATCAGTGATACAGTTGTGTGATTTATGTACGGTGCTCTACACGTTTATGGGAAAGACTGATTTCTAAAAGGCTTATTTATGCATTATGTCTTTACCAACAATCCCTTCCTTCCACTCCGCATGTCTATTAGGTAATAGGCTTAATCTTATATTTTAAAAATCTATGCGAACAGTCCAGCATCAAAGTATAACAGTTAGTCTCTTACCCATCCCTGGAGCTTTCCCAGGTCCAGGTCCATGGCCAGGGTTGATGTCTCTGCCTCCCATCCCAGTGGGCTGCCTCCCAGGCCCAGGTTGCTGCTGTAGAGCTGGAGGCCCAGGCTGCTGCTGTTGGGGCGGTGGTCCTGGTCCCTGGCCGTGCATTGGCAGCTGCTGACCAGCGGGAACGCCGTTCTTCTCCCACAGGTTGACAGCCTTGTTATTAAATTGGCTGGGGTCTCCCCAAGCCGACGTCCCATCGTCAATGTCCATCTTCCTGCTAATGAATTGTGGTGAAGGTTCCTCCCACCCGCTGGACTGCGGCCCCTCCCCTCCATTAGGACCGCTGGGGATGGGTCCGGCCGTCCAGCCTGAGCTGCTTTGGTTTTGGGCCTGGGGGCCCGATGGTCTCCCCCAGCCCCCTCCTCCTTGCATGTCCCCTGGGTCCAGCGCTTGCTGCGGTAGCGGCTGCTGCTGGGGCTGTGATTGGTGCTGCTGCTTTTGTGCCATGGGGCCTTTCAGAGAGGCTGTCTGGCTGTTTGGCATCTGTGACGGGTGCATTTTCCCACCCCCCCCTCCACCCCAACGCCCCTGGTGGGGTTTGTTGCCTCCCATGTCCACACCTGCCCCTCCTCCACATGTACCTCCTGCCCCCCAGGCTCTCCTCGGGGCTCCCTCGTCCCAGCTACCCCACGTACCGACTTCTGAGTCTCCCCCACCTTTCCTTTCCTCTCCCCATCCTCCTCCTCCTCCACTGCTTGATTTGGCCTCTCGCTCTCCCCAGTCCCCCCCACCCCTCTCCCTCTGTCCACCACACCCTCCTCCATCCCTCCCCATCTCCTTCCATCCTCCTCCTGTCCCCTTCTCCTCCTGGCTGCCTCCCCAGCCACCACCACCTCCACCTTGGTTACCCTGTTGTCCATTATCTCCCCACCCTCCTCCTCCACCACCACCACCTCCTCCTCTACTACTACGTTCCCTCCCTCCACCCCACTCTGATCCTTCGTTCCCCCATCCTTTTCCTTGGCTCTCCCCTGGTCCTACCCCACCCCAGCCTCCTGTAGGCTTCCCCTGGCCTGGTCCAAGGCCTCCTCCTCCTCCCATACCTGCTCCAGTGGTCATTGACGCAGATTGTGTGATACCAGAAGGATTCCTCATGTTGGATCCCGGGTGAGGTGGTCCTCGGTTGGGTAGGGAGTTGCTGCAACCGCTGCTGCTGTTACCACCACTCTCCCAGCCCTCCCCAGAGCCACCAGAGGTCCCCAGGGAAGGGTTGGAGTTCAGGTTGGGAGCTGAGCCAGGGAGAAGGGAAGGAGAATCAGTAGTTGTAGCAGAGCCAGTGGAGTACTGAGAAGACGGACCAATGGGAGGTGGAGAGTTTTTGGATGAAGCAGACAACCCAGAACCTCCTTTTCCTGGTTCTAGGTCCCAGGCCACGTTCTGTCTGATCTGGGTCTGGCCCCAGCCCGTGTTGGAGAGGACGCGCGGGTCCAGGTCATTGCGGCTGAGCATTGCCTGTAAGGCCACTTCAGGGTTGGGTGGTGGGGGGTGGGAATACCGGTGGTGGCCATACCCATGGTGTTGATTGTGATTGCCGCCACCTCTGGAGTTTCCTCCACCGCTGGATGAAGAATGACCTCTTCCACCCCGGCCCCCCCCCCACTCCCCTGTGTCCCCCTCTGCCCCTCCGTCCCCCACTCCAACTCCCTTCTGATTGTCCAAAGCTCTTGTCGTAGTGGTGGATGATTTGGGAGAAGAGGCGGCGGCAGGGGGGTTGCCGATACTGCCCCCGCTGCTGCTGCTGCTACTGCTGCGGCCGCCGACACCACCAGCCTCCCCTCCTGAATTGCCAACTCCACCACTTCCACCCACCCCACCTGAATTACCTCCCCAGTCTCCAACTGAAGACCCTCGCTCTCCTCCTCCCCACCCTCCCTGAGATACCCCGGCGGTCTGAGTGTTACCCCCACTTCCAGCGCCCCAGGCTTTCCCTCCATTACCCCCCTGAGCGCTGTACCCCCACCGCGAGCCTCCACCACCCTCAGCAGCTCCCCCTTCCCAACCATCAGTCCTTGAGGCACCCGTTTTGGAGTTAGCAGCGGGGAAAGGCTGGCCTCCCCAGGAGGAAGAGGTTTGGGAAGCAGAGAGATTGTCTCCCCCGTTGCCTCCTCCCCCACAGTCTATATTGGCTCCCTCCCCTGTCCCCACGTTTTTTGGTCCTGCTCCGGTCTCCAGTGCCGCTCCACCCCAGCCCCCGTCCGACTGGTGCTCTCTGTCTCTGGGTTGCATTTGGTGAAGTTGGTGCTGATGAGCAGATTGATTCAAAGCTAGAGGTTGGTTCCCCAGGGCCGGGGGAGGGTTGTTGGCAGACAGAGACCCAACCTGGCTCTGGAGGAAGGAAGAGGGGGGGGCCCCTTCAGAGGAAGCTGCCCCAGCTCCATCCTGCTGCACTAGGGCAGGCCAGGCGGAAGGGTTGGCATTTGGGTTGAAGTTGGCACCAGGGATCCCCCCACTGCCACCAAGGGAGCCATCAGGGCCCACTGGCAGAGGGGAGGATTTGGGAATGGGTGGCAATGACGTCCCTGGGGCTGCATTCCCTTCTACAGGACCCTGTGAGGCAGCAGACCCCCACACCACACTGCCGGACAGCATACATTCATTGGACATTGAGAACGAGGAAGTGGGTGAAGGACTGCCAGGATCACCACCTTTCCATGAGGCACAGCTGTTCTGCATTCCACCACCTCCCTCCCCCGACGACTCACTACCGCTTCCTGGCCCTGAAGCTCCACCTCCTCCACTCCCGTCACCAGGGGCGATGCTAGGCCACTCCTCGAGGTCCGAGCCGTCCACGATGACCTTCTCCCTACCCTGAGAGGAGGGCAGGCTGCCAGAGCCCGTCCCCCACATGGAATTTGCATAATTTGAAGAAGTAGAAGAAGCAGCAATTGATGATGAAGAGGATGATGAGGTGAGGGGCAGTGAGGGTGCAGCTGGACCCACATAGCCTGGACTGGAATCTGGACGGGAAACAACAAAGACACATGAGAGACACACACATTGTTGACTGCCGCCCAATTTTTATGGACTTGGACAAAGAGAGAACAAATAGTTTTTCCCAAAACGCTCTACCAAGACAAAGCGAGTAAAGTGGGATGCACTTCTAAAGTATTCAAACAGAGCCTAACTTCGCATGATGCCCCATGTCGACTCGTGCCAGACACCCACCTGAGGCAGCAGCCATGGTTGCGTTGGGGCCGTCTCCCCCTCCGCCCCCTCCACCCAGTAGCATTGAGGACAGCGGCGGCTGGCCCCTCTTCAGTAGCACTTTGTGGTCTTGCTGGCAGCGGAATCGCGGGGGCACTTCGCGGGGCATGTAGCGCTGGGGGGCCTGGGTGCCTGCTGTGGGGGGCTGTCCGCTGGCCACCGCCGGCCGCTTCGCATTGTTCCCGCCCTGAGGGGGGGCGCCGCCTGCAGCCGCGGTGGCAGGGGAGGAGGATGCCGAGGGGGTGGGTCCAGGGCTGGGGGAAGCAGAGCTGGGGGCAGCAGGAGACTGGGTGGACAAGGGCTTGGTCAATTCTGGCACTGCATGGTGAAGTAGAAGAGAGAGAGAAGTCAGTAAGGAGTATAGAGGACATTCAGCATAAAAATGGTGATATGAAATTAAAAGAACATTTCCTAGTGGATAATAAAACATTTTATCTAGCCATCATCGTTTGAAATAAGAGTCAAATTGCCACATGCCACATTCTAAACAATAGACCAGACCTGGTTCAAATACATGTGTATTTCAAATAATGTAGCCAAATATACTACTTTCATTTGAAGTATTTTTATGTATTTTCAAATAATTGGCTTGGGTTATTTGAAATTGGCTTGGGCCATGAACAGGGGTATTTGGAAATAGCCACAGGATGACCGTTGAAACTATTTAAGATTCTTTATCAATCGGAATATCTGTAGCTACTTTTTAAGTAAATAACTGCAGTCAACTTCTGCCCTAAATTAGGAGATAAAGCAGATTGAGTTCATTTCACCCTTCACATTTTTCATTTCGAAGCTTACCGGTAGTCCCCAGTCATATGGTGTATTTTTTCAAGCACATAATGACGAGAGACCGTTGACTGTTGTGCAGCACTCGTCAGGAAATCTAATTACAACTTTGCCGCTAGATATCTTATAACTAAGTTAACTGTCTTAAATGTGCTAAATGCTCTGCAGTTGTACATTTGGTTTGCTAATTTAGTGGCTAGTTAGCTAGCTTCTTGCAAAATTAAGAGTCTTGGTAACAGCCGAGAATCCCCTCCTGGATCTAGAGACTTACTGTCTAATATTTGCTTTGTGTGTACAGCAAACTGAGTAGCAATTTTGCATTACTTGTATAACTTTAAGAGCTGGGATGTCTGTCCTTAAAAATTGTTTGTCAGAGACTGTATAAAATGTTTGCAATATGTTCATGAGCATTTAGCTAGCATTCCCTATGGGATTTTACATATACTTTTTAGCATTGCTAACCTTTTGGGTTCGAAAATAGCACCCCTTGTGTTCAGTGCCAGTATTACCGAATATCCTGGGATCGCACAAGGATTTCAAATAACCCTAGAGCAAATCAGACCGGAGATAAAATGCATGGAGTACTGCAGTATGAGTATTTTCAAATGCATGTCAATATTTTCCAAATGCACTCCCTAATATATACAGGGGGTACTGGTACAGAGCCAATGTGTTGTACCGGTACCCCCTGTATATAGCCACACTATTGTTATTTTACTGCTGCTCTTTAATTATTTGTTACTTTTATTTCTTATTTTTTCATATATTTTTTAAAAACTGCATTGTTGGTTAAGGTTGTAAGCATTTCACTGTAAGGTCTACATCCGTTGTGTATGGAGCATGTGACAAATACAATTTGATTTAATATATTCCAATATTCAGTTACTTATGAGAAGGATGGAAGAGGGAAAGAAACTGTGCTCTTTATCTGCTGGATAGTGTGTCACTGGAGTAACAAAGCCAACCGCATAAACAAACAAAGCTCAGGCACCCAGAACAAAAATCTTGCGTAATTGCATCAGATGCTTGATTAAGTTCTGGTGGGAGAAATATTAGAAAATTTACTAATGAGACTAGCGAAGTCTCTAGCAAAGTCTCCACCCCTCCGAACAGAAACTCAGACAGTTTTGGGCAAGTCTATGGGCCAAAGATGCAAGCACTTGCGAAATTGTGATTGGTACAAATTATCAGTGACGGAAAATCTGCATACTGGAACAGTACTAAGTTCCTCGTTAGTTGTCGCAAAAAGAAATGATAGCGATGAGAACGACAAGACCGCCATAAGCAGACAGAGAAACACGTGCGACAGGTGAATCTAGCAGAGGACACAAAGACACCACTCACCTTTGTTTTTTTGCTCTGCAACCTGAAAGCCAAATATGGAGATATTAATTAATTTGTTAAAGACATTCAAGTGAAAGACAAACAGAACTGTATGAACGGCAAAGTAGGCCAATGAAAGAGTCAAATGTGTGGCAGTGGCACTGGCTGGTTGGAGTACTGTGGTCTGGACAGAGTGCCAGGCATAACAACACTAATGAACAATCTATTATTCATTACATTTAATTTATTGAGACGTGTTGTGTGTATTGTATACAACTTTGCAATACTGAATATGCCCCAGCTGGCCAGGTCATCACAACTTGGTGATATCATGTAGCCTATAATCTGGTTCATCAGAATACTATTGTGTCAAAACAAAAGTTCTAAGAAAAACAATAAAACTGCAACAAGTTAAACTGAGCATCATTCTGGGCAAAGTTGTATGTTGGCGTGGAAATACATCTTTACCTTCTGAGATGCTTCCCTTTTCCTTTTGTCGTCTTTCTTCCTTTTCTTGTCTTCCATGAACTACTGTTCCCTTTCCTGATACTCCTTTCTGGGGGAGAGAGGAAATAGAAGAAACACATTATTAACCGCAAACCAGTGCAACTGTCCTTAGAACAATCTGTATACTGGCTTGAGCCACAATGATTTACAGGTTCAGAAGATTGCTTGGCAGGTGCTGTACTGTTCATAGGGTAATTATCCACATAATACACCTGCAGGAAATTTCAGGCTTATCCTCCCCTCCAAGCCTTGTGAGTTAGCCAGTAAAAGGATGGAGTGTTCAGGTCTTGTTCTAAGCTTCGAATGCTAAAGGCCTAGTCCTGTTGACAAAGCAGGGACACACTTTCTAATGCCTTGTTTTCAAACTATGACTTAACGCTAGCCTAAAGCTAGCCTATACCATGACAGCACTGTAAGGGATCTGAAGTATGGCTGCCTTGACACACCTATTAAAATGCAGTTACTGTTTCTGAAAGGCCAGATATACTAAACGGCTTGGTATTTATCTTAAGGAACCCATAAGTAAGCATTCAAATAAAAAACGGGGCATGTAACGTTACATCACAAAAATACATGAACTGCCAGCACACTCATTGTTGATAAGAGTCAAGGTGACACATTGCCATGGACACAATGATCTGAAAATGACCTGTAAAGACAACGAAACTGATCATGATGCGAATGTGCAGCTATCTGGCCCTTATTTATCAGTGACATAGTTAACGTTAGAGGCTATGGGGGCTCAGTATGAGCCACAGTTGTCATGATTTCGGGAGCTCGGGGTAACTACTGTCAGACTTATGTAGCTAGTTACGTTAGCTGCAACAGCTATCCTTCATGCACGCACGTAACCTTTCGTGCATGGGAATAAGCAACTAGCTAGCTAGCTACCTTTGCAAGTATGAAGGTGCAACAATTATTACAATATAACTAGCTAATGCTAAACCCTGCTGATGGTGGCCATTCAGCAACCGTGGCTCACAACCAAAACGCTGCATGTCGATGGATGTTAGCCATCGTTATGAAACTATGGCGGGCTAAAAATGGACACATGACACGGACAACAGGCTCAGATCACGAAACCGAGGAGCTAACGTTATCTATCCACGCAACACAGGTAGTTCACTGACTAACGGTAAATGGACCAACATCTTCATATTTTAGTGTACGCGAGGTCTTGCACCGACCTAGCAAGGTAAAAGAGAAGTAGCTAAATTAGCTATCTGCTGTGTCGACCAACTACACACCCTGTAACTAGTTGCTAAACTAGCTAACACCATCTTTGTTTTGTGATTTTAAATACAAGTATGCCAGCATTATTTGCTGCAGGATTACTACCCAGAGTCCGGATTTATATTGCTACATTGGTCTGCTCGTGACTGAAGTAAGTGTCAAGAGAACTTCTCCAGATGCTCACTCGCGCGACGACATCAATTCTGTAGCATGCTAGTTAGCCATATTTTAGCACCGATGTCGACAGAAAATTGCTGCGTTGCAAGACTGTTAGCAATAGCCTCTTATCTATGGAATATGCATATTATTGCAAAATATGCATGCAGTTAACCAACAACTTTACAAATAGTGACGAAGATATACTCACCTCAGGAATCACATATGAAATAGAGCTAGCTAACTAAAGCTAAGATTATTTCCTCTTTCATCTGTGACTGAAGTGCTTCAGTGCGAAATCCTCGGTTTTTTTTTTGTCATTCGAGGCTACTTGAAAATCAACAGCCCCTAAACGAATAATGAGGTAACGTTATGTGGCTAACAAAGAAATATACTTGTTGGTGCTCTTGATTTCTAAGTAAGTACTATGATAATGTAAACCTAGCTAATGTGCAGAAGAATTCGTTTTTAAAGCGCTGGAAAGTCAGTTGGTTGACGGTCGGCCATTTTGCAGCTATGAATCGAATGTCTCGCCAGCAGCAAGCTCTCTCTGGTGGGGGTGAGGGAGATTTTTGTCCTTCAATTAGACAACTGTGGAGTTAGTTTCATACAGCATCATTACCGTTAGACAATAATTCCTTCGTCAAATAAAATACCAGTTTTAATGAATGTCATGGGTTGATCAAGTATGGACACTGTGTGCTGTTAAGGGCTGTCTTTGTAATGACGTCGTATTTCAAAAATGTCTGCCATAAAAATGCTACAAATGTTTTAATTTCATGGATTTGGTATTCTAACTGAAACGTTTAGATGCCCCCCGCCCTTCCCATATTATTTAGAGGCATTGATTGTAATGCACTTTTTTTGTGCTGCAGTATTGACTAAACCCTGAGAGTGGCGCAAGATTTCACACTACACATTTCTTGCTTATTTTCGCCCCCAAATAATCCGCCCGTTTGCTGTCTGTCAGTGAGGCGTTTGTGTTCCTTTGTGTTGAACTTGTCAGGGATACAGTATTTTGGTTGCAACAGTGGTGAAATTCTAATTTGAACTGATTACAACTATATTTCAAATATACAAGTACAGTTGTCTTCTTTAATTACTTGGATGCTGTCTTTAATTTATTTTTTGTCTATCAAGAAAGAGTGATGGACGAAGAAAAGGTTTGAGCAGGTGAACCAACAGAAGACAGGCCAGAGGAAAGAAGGGCCAGGGAAAGTCAGGAACATGGGAAAAATATAAAATCAACATGCAACAATTTAAACGATTTGACTGAATTACAGTTCATTTAACGAAATCAGTCAATTTAAATAAATAAATGAGGCCTTAATCTATGGATTTGACATGACTGGGCAGGGGTGCAGACATGGTTGGGCCTGGGATGGCATAGGCCCACCCACTTGTGAACCAGACCCAGCCAATCAGAATGAGTTTTTCCCCACAAAAGGTCTTTATTACAGACAGAAATACTCCTCAGTTTCATCAGCTCCCTGGGTGGCTGGTCTCACGATCCCGCAGGTGAAGAAACCAGATGTGGAGGTCCTGGGCTTGCATGGTTACACATGGTCTGCGGTTGTGAGGCCGGTTGGACGTACTGCAAAATTCTCTAAAATGTTGTTAGAGGTGGCTTATGGTAGAGAAATGGACATTACATTCTTCGAGAATAGAGAATACGATAGACATCAAGAAAGCCAGTCAGTTGATTATTGACAAGTTCTTCCAACACTTGATAAACAGGGCAAAATAGAAATTGGCCTGTAACAGTTAGGATCAGCTTGATCTCCCCCTTCAAATAAAGGATGCACCGTGGCTGCCTTCCAAGCAATGGGAACCACCCCAGAGAGGAGAGACAGGCTTAGCAATGATAGGGGCTGCAACCTTAAAGAAAGGATCTAAACCATCTAACCCAGAAGTTTTTGGGGGGTCAAGTTTAATGAGCTACTTTAGCACCTCAGACTCAGTGAAATTTTGTAGCGGGGAAGGGAAAAAAGAGGGAGGAGCACCAGGGCTAGTCGCATTAGAAGGGGCGGGAGATGAGGAGATGTTGGATGGGCAATGAGGCATGGCTGAGTCAAATAGGAATCCTGACTTAATGAAATGGTGATTAAAGAGCTCAGCCATGTACTCCTTGTCAGTAACAACCACATCATGGGACATGGGTAGCTGTGATGAAGAGGGTTTATTCTCCAGGTCTAACCGTTTTCCAGAACTTTTTGGGGTTAGACCCACAGAGAGAGAACTGCTCCTTAAAGTAACTAACTTTGGCCTTCCAGATAGCCTTAGTGCACTTATTTCTCATTTGCCTGAACGAGATCCAGTCACCCTGAGTATGTGTGTGCCGAGCCTTTCGCCAAATGGAATTCTTGAGGTGGAGTAACTCTGCAAGATCATGGTTGAAACGGGCTGAACCAGTTTTTTTTCTCATTATCTTTATGGGGTGTATTATACCACTGAAAATATACAAAAAGGTCCAAGCGTCTTTGACAGATGGGATCAAGCTAATTCTATACCAATTTACAGAGGCCAGGTCATGAAGGTTTGCTCATTCAAGTTTTTTAGCAAGCGTCTATTACAAATCAGGACAGGTTGTTTCACTGAGCAGCCATTACGAACACAAGCTGTAAAACAGTGATCACTAAGGTAATTACAGAAAACACCAGACTGATACCTATCAGGATTATTTGTGAGGATAACATCAAGGACAAACATTGGCAGTAGAATGGCCCTTACTGAAGAGCTCAGTGACTTTCAACGAAGCACTGTCATTGGATGCCACCTTTCCAACAATTCAGTTCGTCAAGACTCTGTCCTGCTAGAGCTGCCCCGGTCAACTGTAAGTGCTGTTATTATGAAGTGGAAAGTCTAGGAGCAACAACGGCTCAGCCGCAAAGTGGTAGACCACACAAGCTCACAGAACTGGACTGCCGAGTGCTGAAGCGCATAGCACATAAAAATTGTCCTAGGTTGCAACACTCACTACTGAGTGAGACGCCTTCAAGATCGCTTGGCGGAACACAAGTACGCCATACGGGTAGGCAATGAAGACTACCCCATGGCAAGGCACTACAAGTCCTTACACCATGGCAACCCTGCCTCCCTACAAGCTATGGGTATTGATCATGTTCCGGCCTCTATTAGAAAAGGGGACCGTCTTAAACAGTTAAACCAAAGGGAAAGTTTTTGGATTTACAAACTACAGGCCACTAAGTACCCTGGTTTAAATGAAGATATGGATTTCTCACCCTTCCTGTAGGGTCGTGATGGGTCCATTTGCTGTCATCTAGTGGACATTTTGCTCAATTGCCCTCAGCTATGTTTGGACTGTTGTTCATGTTTTGCTGTGGTCTGGTGTACTGTGGAAAATATTGGTTTCTTGTTCTGGACACTTCTCCCAGTCATGGTTAGGGTTGGAACTGCCTCTCTGGGTGTTCTGATGCTTCTAGCTTGGAGTTGTATGCTCATGATAACATAGCTACAGTATTTCACCTTTTCATGTGTATATTATTGCTTACTAGGTGTGTCCAATTTGGTAACCACTCCCTCTTCTAATTAGGGCTAATTGGAAAAGCCTTTCAAAAGAGGACATTGTATTCTCCTTTTTCTGTACTCCCTGACGAAGGCCATGCAGCCGAAACGCGTCGGTTTTTAAACAACTTTGTTTCTTTTGAACATGCCATACTAATAAAGGCATTTTAATTAATTATATGAAGAGTGCCTTGGTCCTCCTTTCTTTTTGATGACCAATTTACACCTTTTACCAAAGAGCACCTTCTATCTACCAAAATATACTATAGTGTACCTTAGTAGCGCTTCCCTTCCTCCTCTTTCTACTCACTACTGAGTTCCAAAATGCTTCTGGAAGCACTGTCAGCACAAGAACTGTTTGTTGCGAGCCGAGCAGCCATACACAAGCCTAAGATCACCGTGCGCAATGTCAAGCGTCGGCTGGAGCTCGCCACCATTGGACTGTAAACAGTGAATCACGTTTCACCATCTGGCAGTCAGACGGACAAATCTGTGTTTGGCAGATGCCACAAGAACGCTACCTGCCCCAATGCATAGTGCCAACTGTAAAGAGGCCTCTTAGTTCCAGTGAAGGGAAATCTTAACGCGACATCATACAAATGGTCAGTTGTTCCTTCAGCTAACTTTACCAGCAGAGGGTGCTATGGACACAGAAATACACTATTATGCCAGACCAATAAGCCATTGAAGCATTCTGTTTACTGTAGCATGAGTGCTGGTTAAGGCGGTAAATACTCGTTATTTAGGCATAGGAACTTTTATATGAGGGACCTTTTGGATCCAGTCAGTCTCTAACAGGGCAAAAATATTTTAAAACCTGTTATAGGATCCTATGCCTAATGTTTGATATAGTCATTCTACCCTAATCTAACAATGTGTTTCTCTCCCACTCACTACCATTCCTCTCTCCATTCTCATCATTATAAAATGTGAAATGGGAGACCCTGGCCTACTGTACTCTTCTGTCCCCCCCTCTCCCCCCTGGCCAGCTGTTGAATACATACGCATCCTTTGGTGCAGACAGCTGCCCATAGCAGGAGGTCCAGCACAGTCACACCAGATTACACAACACCTCCCCCATGAGACACAACACCATCACACACCATACTGGCGTGGGAGGTATGTTTAGACGTACATCTATACATCATGGGAGATATGCCATGGACATCATTTCTCTATCATGTACAGTGTGAAACCATTTCCACAAAGAGTAGTATATAGGCTACTGGATAGCAATGATTGAGTCAGAGAAAGGCATGACCAATGAAGTCCTGAGCAGTGAAGGCTATGGCTAACATATAAGTGCCTCCTGCCCTGTAACTCTGAAGCAGGCTTTACAATTACAGTGCTGTATGGGGTGGATATCTAATATCTCCCTGATACTTTAGAAACACTCCATCATGAATACTTCTTTTCACCCTAATACATTTGATTAGAGCAGGCTTTACACTTACAGCCAGTCTGAGCTGTCTTCTATACTTATACTGCAGAGCGTCATTGAGCGTTGAGGGAGAGGCAGGAAACACGTCTTTCTGCGGGGTGTGAACAGAGACAGGAAGTGGAGGTGCCTGGGCCAGGAATGTCTCTGCCTCTCTGGCCCCGCCTACAGGAAATGCCAGTCCGCTGCGCGTCTGGATCAACAGGCTTCTGGAGGTCCTTAGACAGGGGACTGGAGTGCATCACAAATAACACCCTATCCTCTATATAGTGCAGTACTTTTGACCAGAGCCGTTTGGGCCCTGGTCAAAAGTACTGCACTATGAAAGGAATAGGGTACCATTTAGGACCAACCCTGGAGTGAGAAAGAGCAGGGCAGGGCAAGGGGTACGACCCAGTGAGGGGGCAGAATAGGCTGGGTTACATTCTTATAGTTTGGGTGTGATATTCCGGGAGAGGGGGGTAGGGGAACAGTAGTAACACACGCAACCACATCCTCTGCTCCCTTGGTGGTTTAGGGTCCAAATGTGAAGGAATTCATAAGAGATACTACATGACGTTGTCCTACTTTCATAAATCATATACCTCCTATTCGTCCTCTGGAAACATGGAGGTATTTGAGCTGAATGTGCCCTCTGCTACTTGGAAGCTCAAGTTCAGCTCAGTGAGTAGTCCTCCCTCTCTGTCATTACATTTTGATGAGAGTATTTTCCATAGCAGCCTAAAGCCACCAATCTAATTATAAGACATTGTAAATACTTCCAGATATTCTTGGTTAGACCATGCAATGTCATGGTGGAAGACCACTCGACACACTAAATAAAAGGATTCTGACTAACCAACCATTGGATGATCAGTCATTTGACTCAGTTTCCATCTGCATCTCATTGACGAAACACTCCTATTAAAATATAAGTATCATTCAAATTCAGAGGATGAAGTTATTCGAATATTTAAAACTTACTTCAACATTTACGTTATTCTACACCGATCTCGACAAACCATTTCTGTATGTACCTCACTTTGTGTACTGGGGCATTGTCATGCTGAAACAGGAAAGGGCCTTCCCCAAACTATTGCCACAACGTTGGAAGCACAGAAACGTCTAGAATGTAATTGTATGCTGTGGCATTAAGATTTCCCTTCACTGGCCTCCTGAGTGGCGCGACTAGGAGACCCATGAGATGGTGGACAATTGGCCCAGTGTTGTCCAGATTAGGGAAGGGTTTGGCTGGCCGGGATGTCCTTGTCCCATCGAGCTCTAGCAACTCTTGTGGTGGGCAGGGCACATGCATGCTGACATGGTCGCCAGTTTGACGGTGTTTCCTCCGACACATTGGTGCGACTGTCTTCCGGGTTAAGCGAGCAGTGTGTCAAGAAGCAGTGCAGCTTGGCAGGGTCGTGTTTCGGAGGACGCATGACTTTTGACCTTCGCCTCTCCCGAGTCCATATGTGAGTTGCAGCGATAGGACAAGACCGTAACTGCTAATTGGATATCACGAAAAAGGGGTAAAGAATATAATAATATTTATAATAATATTTCCATTCACTGGAACTAAGGGGCCTAGCCCTAACCATGAAAAACAGCCATTAATCCTCAGACCATTAATCCTCCTTCACCAAACTTTACAGTTGGCACTTTGCATTGGTGCAGGTAGCGTTCTCCTGGCATTCGCCTTAACGCAGATTCATCCATCGGACTGCCAGATAGTGAAGCGTGATTCATCACTTCAGTGAACGCGTTTCCACTGCTCCAGAGTACAATGGCGGCGAGCTTTACACCACTCCAGACAACGCTTGGCATTGCGCATGATGATCTTAGGCTTGTGTGTGACTGCTCGGCCATGGAAACCCATTTCATGAAGGTCCTGACGAACAGTTCTTGTGCTGACGTTGCTTCCAGTTTGGAGCTCAGTAGTAAGTGTTGCAACCGAGGACAGGTGATTTTTAAGCACTCGGTCCCGTTTTGTAAGCTTGTGTGGCCCACCACTTCCTCCTAGACGTTTCCACTTCACAAAAACAGTACTTACAGTTGACCGGGGCAGCTCTAGCAGGGCAGAAATTTGATGAACTAACTTGTTGGAAAGGTGGCATACTATGACGGTGCCATGTTGAAAGTCAGTGAAATCAAAATATACAGTATTTTATATTTGAGATTCTTCAAAGTAGCCACTCTTTGCCTTTGACAGCTTTGCACAATCTAGGCTGTCTCATCGTTGTGGGTGATTAGACAAACCACCCTCGTGTCATCAGCAAACTTTTATTTATTTATCATATATTTTTTTTAACCTCTTTATCTCCCCAATTTCGTGGTATCCAATTGGTAGTTACAGTCTTGTCTCATCGCTGCAACTCCCGTATGGACTCGGAAGAGGCAAAGGTCGAGAGCCGTGCGTCCTCTGAATTACAACCCAACCAAGCCACACTACTTCTTGACACAATGGCCACTTAACCCGGAAGCCAGCCACACCAATGTGTTGGAGGAAACACTGTACACCTGGCGACCGTGTCAGTGTGCACTGCGCCCGGCCTGCCACAGGACTCGCTAGTGAGCGATGGTACAAGGACATCACTGCCGGCCAAACCCTCCCCTAACCCGGAAAACGCTGGGCCAATTGTGCGCTGCCCCATGGGTCTCCCGGTCGCGGCCGGCTGTGACAGAGCCTGGATTCGAACCCAGAATCTCTAGTGGCACAGCTAGCACTGCAATGCACTGCCTTAGACCACTGCGCTACTCGGGAAGCCCCGTCAGCAAACTTAATGATGTTGTTGGAGTCATGCACTGCCACGCAGTTGTGGGTGAACAGGGAGTACATGAGGGGACTAAGCACGCATCCCTGGGGGGGCCCTGGGGTGAGGGTCAGCTTGGTGGATGTGTTGTTGCCTACCCTCACCACCTGGGGGCGGCCCGTCAGAAAGTCCAGGATCCAATTCCAGAGGGATGTGTTCAAGCCCAGGGTCCTGAACTTAGTGATGAGATTGGATGGCACTATGGTGTTGAACACTGAGCTGTGGTCAATGAACAGCATTCTCACATAGGTGTTTCTCTTGTCCAGGTGGGAGAGGACAGTGTGGAGTGCAATAGAGATTGTGTCATCTGTGGATCTTTGGGGCGGTATGCGAATTGGAGTGGGTCCAGGGTGTCTGAGATGATGGTGTTGATCTGAGCCATGACCAGTCTTTCAAGGCATTTCATGGATACAGATGTGAGTGCTACGGGGCGACAGTAATTTAGACATGTTCTTGGGCACAGGGATTATGGTGGTCTGCTTGAAACATGTAGGTATTACAGACTGGGTCAGGAATAGGTTGAAATGTCAGTGAAGACACTTGCCTGATGGTCAGCGCATGCTCTGAGTATGCGTCCTGCTAATCCATCTGGCACCACGACCTTGTGAATGTTAACCTGTTTAAAGGTCTTACTCACATTGGCTATTTATAGGGAGATCATACAGTAGTCCGGAACAGCAGGTGCTCTAATTCATGGTTCAGTGTTGCTTGCCTTGAAGCGAGCATAGAAGGAATTTAGCTCGTCTGGTAGGCCTGTGTCACTGGGCAGCTCGCAGCTGGGTTTTCCCTTTCTAACCCTCGATAGTTTGCAATTCCTGCCACATCCCTGCCATAGTCCTGTATTGACGTTTTGACTGTTTGATGGCTCGTCAGAGGTCGTAGTGGGATTTCTTATAAGCATCTGAATTAGTGTCCCGCTCCTTGAAAGTGACAGCTCTAGCCTTTAGCTCAGTGCGGATGTTGCTTGTAATCCATGTTTTCTGGTTGCGATATATACTGTACATACGGTCACTGTGGGGACGACTTCATCGATGCACTTATTAATAAAGCTGGTGACTGATGTGGTAAACAATGTTATCGGATGAATACCAGAACATATTCCAGTCTGTGCTACCGAAACAGTCCTGTTGCTCAAGGTTACTCAATAAGCAGTACATCCACAGCTGCCGACTCGTTGTATAAATCTTCATCCAAATCGAGGTTTGTGATCACTGTTCTGATGTCCAGAAGCTGTTTTCGGTCATAGGCGATATATATATATTTTTTAAAGTGAAGCTCAACGTAAAAAAACACAAAATAGCAGAATTGGTCAGGAGCCCGAAGACGGCAGCTATCCACTGCGGCGCCATTGTCTTCTTTTGTGTGTACGTGTGATGTGTGTGTGCATGTGTGTGTTTGTATGTGAGAGAGGGGAGGAGGGCAGGGGCAGGATTGTCTTTAGCTGGGCAGTAAAGGCCCTGCATACGTGGCTTATAGTCAGGCTTTAGCACCAAGCCAAGCTCCATATCCACAGTCTGACTGTCCCCATGCCAGCAGCTCCCAATGAAGATACCATACACACATACACAAACACAAAAACTCACACACTTGCACATACACACTCAAACTAAAGTTCCTCAAGGAATGGTAAGTGTACAACAGGTTGGAGTCCCTCCTGCAATCTCAGCATTACAGTGAATTTGTTCCAAACTACCCTGTACATCATAAATCAAACCTAAGATATGACATTCCTTCCTTCCTTGTCTGTGTGTGCATGCATGCGTGCTTTCCTCCCTGCGTGTGTTTTCATAGCATTTTTGCCGTTCATTTGTGTGGTCATGTGGCATATCTGTGTATGCAGTAACAAGCAGTGCTTTGAGTGGCTGTCTTAGGAGAGTAGATGCAAGCTATAAACAGAGCCGTTGAAAGGAACATTTATGGTAAGTAAGCACTATCAAGACATACAAAATTATTTAAGACATTAAAAAAATGTGTTTAAACCTCTCAGCAGGGTCAATGTGGATTTTACATGCAGTAAACCAGTGTCTCTGTGGAGAGTGGAGAGAGTTGGGTCTCTATATAAGGAGGCTTCCTGTGCCTCACTCTGTCCCAAATGGCACCCTATTTCCTATATAAGGCCCTGGTCAAAAGTAGTGCACTATATAGGGAACAGGGTACCATTTGTGATGCAGATTTTCTCTCTGGACCTGGCCTCAGGGTAAGTAAGGAATGCTACCCAGTGGTGGCTAGGCCTGGGCAGAGAGCCATGCAGAGACCGGCTGTCACAGCACAGTAGTAGGACTACCACAGTCTCCTCTCAAGGTTAGTCCACATCAGGCCCTGTCTCTGTCTCTGTCTGCCTCCCTGGCCTGGCATCATCCCTACACCACCATCTGTCTTTCTGAGAATACACCAATACAAAGACCAGTACAGACTAGAAAAGATACCAGCACAGACCAGTACAGATACCAGAGAGGACTAGTTAGAATAGCAAAGATCAGCATGGATCTTCACATAATTGACAGACCAGATGCAAAGACCCGAGCGGTCCACTTCAGAGACCAGCATAGAAGAGTGAACAGCAGCACATACCAACCAGCACAGAAAAGCTCAGACCACAGGGACCCATTGGATGAAGATAACAAGTCCAGCTGTTTGTTTCTCATGGCAACAAAAGTTATGTTGGTTGTTTCTATAATTCTGGAGAGCAAGGACCTTTTAGCGCCCTCGTTGTTGAATAGAAAAATGGCCAATCTCTACCCCCATCACAGAATGGGTGACCGCATGCCTCTTTTTCCACTTACATGCCCACTGTCATAAACTCACACTCTACTGTTAAGATGCCACTCTTCACCACATGTTGAGTACTAATTACTCTGAGGTGAATACAAACCACACACAGACACTGTCTCAGAATGTCAGTTTTTGGGAGAGAGTGTTATCCACTTGTTGACTAACGTACAAACACACACACACATTACATTTCAGTATGTTGCATGTCTTTTGCACGCAGGGAGGAATCAAGAGTGTGCCTGGTTTGTGTGTGTGTGTGTGTGTGCGCCACTGTGCATGCTATGAGGAATGTCTGTGATCTTGAATTTTGGGCTCCCGAGTGGCGAGGCGGTCTAAGGCACTGCATCTCAGTGCAAGAGGCAACACTACAGTCCCTGGTTCGAATCTGGTTGTGATTGGGAGTCCCATAGGGCGGTGCACAATTGGCCCAGTGTTGTCCGGGTTTGGCCGTGGTAGGCCGTCATTGTAAATAAGAACTTGTTCTTAACTGACTTGCCTAAGTTAAATAAAATAAAATAAATTCTGTGGACCACTGGCCTGAGAGGCTGACCCTTTATGTGTCTGCTCCACGCCTGGCTACACACACACTGCACCACTCCAGACACACACTCTTGACCCCTCCTGTTCCCTGCTCCTCGGATATACGGCTCAAACTAAATAAACACATACAGTTTATGTAGCTAAGCCCCCCTTCTCTCTGTTATCACATGGACAGATACAGGCTTAGAGGACAACACTGGCTTTTTCCATAAGATCCCTGATAACTGGGACCTAGAGTCTCAGCATAGTCCTGTGAACTCAGACACGTCACCTTTACAACAAAAGAGAGGAGGGTTGGGGCTGGGATGATCCATTTGCTTAGGATGGGTACGAAAGGATGAAAGATCTATTGTGGGAGAGATCCAAAGCTATTTGGAGACTGTGAGGTATGTGTCAGACGATTTCTGTTTGTGAGTGTGTGGGTCTTTTGAGAGAGAGAGAGTGTGGGTGTGTGTGTGTGTGTTTCAGTCCGTTTTCCTGTTTTAGTCTTGCACGAGCATATAGCTGGACCTTATAATAGCCCATTGTCTCTGGTCCCCGCCACATTTCCTTCCAGGTCAGAATTCACGGAAATAGGGACACAGTCCAAACAAATACCAACAGCTACACCTCCATCACTACCCCACTACTGCATCGCTGGAGGAACCGTGTGCCTACAGGGGTCTTGTTCCCCAGAGGAAGCTAATCAACGTCGCACCCTGACCTGAGAAAAAGCCACATGCAATTGTGCTTGGGTGTGGGTACATAGAGATAAATGGGTGGATGAGGGTTTTAAAATGAAAACAAGACTGTGATTTTCAATAGTAGCCCATGTAGCTTGTTTGGTCCTAATCCAAGGTAAGGATTTGAGGAAGGTAAACTGATCCTAGATCTGTGCGTACAGATCTGTGCGTCCACCCAGAGAGGTTCCACAGCAGATCATTGGACTCAGGGATATAGACTGGGTACCAGGGATACAGGCCTCTCCTGTACATCCCCTCCACCTCCAAACCTTCCCTTCTGAAGGAAACATCTGGGATTTATAATAACCAAATCCAGCTCTGCTCTCAGCTTCTAATAGAGCTCAAATACCGCGGCTGCATGGCCAAGGGTCTCTGGGTCTATGCTTTGGCTGCTCTGACTGCTCCATTACATAAATATTTGCTTTCTGGGAAAACAAAAGAAGGAGAAAATTACCCAACATGTTAACTGTTGATGTCCCTGCTGTTCAGAGACTAGAAAAACAGAAAGTTGATATAGAGCAGTTTCTTTCATGATGTGAATGTAAACATATAAATACATAAATACACACACACTTGCACACACACGCAAGTACACACACAAACCTTTCCTCCGCTAAGCCCATGGCAGTATAGGAAAGGAAAGAGTAGGTCAGGAAACAGACTTCATGAAAACAAGAATTTGGGGATTTTTCATCTGGCCACTAAGATTTCACTGCGACTGCAGTAAGTCACTCCAAAACATATCAAACCCTGTGCGATACTCCTGGAGAAGATGTACTATACCTGTGGTCCCTCCAGACTTCTCCCTCCCTCAGACGGCTGAAAAACACAGTAGTTGCTGTTATTTTAGGAGTCAAATTAGTTTGGACCTCAACATAGAACCTCATTGCAGCTCTAGATGAGTAATTGAAAACAGTTGTTAAGCCCACAATTAAGCATTCACTGCAATAAAGCTAGGAAGATATTGGTTAGCGGTATAATTTGAATTTAACTAACGTAAGTTACATTTGTGGTGTAAATTGCAATTTAAAAGATAGTCTCATCATGGCACTTATTAGTAGTAGACCCAGTCCAAGATCTCCCACAAATGGTGTGTCTATGTTATTAGCAAACTGTTGCTGGACCATTTGCAACGCCACTTTTTTTCAAACCATTACATATACATTTGTGAGGTTGCTTATTACCTGAACATTTTAAATGATACAGTAAGATGAGCAACCTGCTAAATCCTGAAGTAAATCATTAAATGTAACAAAAAATGTGAGGAGGCGTTTGGTAAAAGGGTTTCAACATAGCTGGCAGACCTTCTACACTGTGTGAAAGTCATTTCCTGGAAAGACATCCCTGTTCTGTCTGTGATATATTCATCACATTTTACAGGCCCCTTGAATAATGTAAGAATATTCAAACTGTTCTTCTATCCAATTACAATGACACAAACTCAGGACACAAATCACAAGCAAAGGTTTGGAAAAGATTGGCACATTTACACTTCTAAACACAAAACTCAGGAGACAACAGGAGACAACATGGGCTTATACTATGAACCAGACATACCCACAGCCATGTACACACCTGCCCCTACCAAACAACCCAAAAACAAAACACACAGTCAGTCCACTAAAAATGACAACCTGTGAGGCACGTTTGTCTCTCTTTGGTTCTCGACCTCAACCTCTCTCTAGCTCTCTATCTCCCTTCTCTCTCTCTCTCAGTTGTTGTTGCTCTGGTTATTGTGTAATTACACCCTCAACATGCTCAGGAAGCCAAACAGTTATCTGTATTTACATTTTACATTTACATTTAAGTCATTTAGCAGACGCTCTTATCCAGAGCGACTTACAAATTGGTGCATTCACCTTATGATATCCAGTGGAACAACCACTTTACAATAGTGCATCTAACTCTTTTAAGGGGTATCTCTATATAGGAATGGTGGCCCAGTCTAAACACGGGATACCGTGTTTGTGTGTGTGTGTTTGTGTGCGTGCGTGCGTGTGCATGTGTGTAGGATGCTGTGGTCTGACAGTAGCTCGCCTCGCCGGCTGGTTACTGTGCATGGAGGACGGAGGTTGCTCTCATCGCACACTATCGCACAGCTGATACACAGTGCTGATGGGCCGTAACACAAGGAGGGAGAGAGGAGAGAGAGGCAGACAGAGGGTAAAGAGATACAGACAGACAGAGAGTGTTTAATGTCAAGACAACTACCAAAGACCACCAAAAAACAAAACAACAATCAAGACAATTATCCAAACCTAAAAGAGAATGTAGTGTGTTACCGCCAACTGTGTTGTTCAGTGTGTGTGGGTGACTGTGTGTGTCTGTGCATGCGTATGTGTGTGAGCTCCTGTGGGACTATACTGAAGTTTAGCCATAGCTTTGAAGCCTGAGAACCAGAGGTTTTCCCCTTATGATAATTTAGGGAGAGTGTTGAAACCCCTGGCCAGTCATAGAAACATGTCAGTGATTGTTAAACAATGAGGGAGAGGGGGACTTGATACAGTACAACTGCTGGGCTATGGAGAGGGTGTGCAGGTCAAATGTAAGGGTGCCAGTATTACGGTACTGGGTGTGATAATTACCCAAATTGTGAGTCCACAGGGCCCTTTGAATGATTGACTTAAACCTCATCTGAGAGAGTGAGGGAACGAAAGAGCTAGTCAGACAAAGGGAGACAGAGAGAAAAATAAAAAGGATTACATTTGTAATCTTGCCTCCCTGTGGGGACCCATTTATCTGAACAGTGTCCAAAATCTGTGGGCTTTTTTGTACAAATAGCTGGCATGCTTCAGCACGGGGTCGTTTATCTTGGGACGGAGAGGGGGGGTAGTACGGAGGGATTCAGGGATAGCCTGTGAGAAAAGAAGGAGAAAGCAGACCCAAATAGATGGATTGGAAGATAGAGTATGAGCTTATACAAAGGCAACAGAATAAAGAAAGACAGAGAGGGAGAGATGAGAAAGATGAGAGACAAAGAAAAAGAAGTAGGCCTAAGCCTGATGCTATCCCTTCATCCATCCCGTGTTAAACCAGATTGGAAAGCCGGATCGGTTTGCTTCAAATTGCTGATGTCACAATGCTCCTTGTCACAAGATAGATCACAATATCAATCAGGCATTGAACCAAGTTTGGGGGTGAAAAAAATTCAAATTTGGTTCAAAAACCTAGAGCTGTGCACAGCAAGGGGTTTGTATAAGTACCAGCCTTGTCAACGTCTCATGCCACACCATTTGAATCAGAGAAGCGTGGGTAGAGGTGGCAGCTGAACACAGCACAGACCATATACAGCCCTGCCATCCTCACATGCCCTACTCTACTTGTTTATACTGATACAGGTGTGTGATCCACAATGGCCAGGCAGACACCTCAGCGAAGGCTTGAGGTAGACATTGTTGTTAAGCAACAGATTTGGATCAGCTTATTGTTCCACAGGACTACAGCCATAAACGTGTGGAGGGGAAAAGCAAAACTGACCATAGATCAGCACTGAGGGGAAACTTTGTCCTACATTTAAGTGATGAGATGAGGAAGGGTGTTTACTTGGTTTTTACAGTTCTACGGAGGTGGTGTGTTTGTGTGTGTGTGTGTGTGTGTGTGTGTGTGTGTGTGTGTGTGTGTGTGTGTGTGTGTGTGTGTGTGTGTGTGTGTGTGTGTGTGTGTGTGTGTGTGTGTGTGTGTGTGTGTTGGGAAAGTGGTAAAACATGAAGAGTGGGTGTCATCAAAACTCGAACAGCCTTGCCAGAAGCTCAGGCCACCTGGGAGTTGTTACTACTTAGCGGCCGACACATGAAATACTTTGAAGACCGTCTTCAGGATACTTCTGTGTTCCTGTTGATAAGAACGTAGTATCCTGTTGAACATGTCAGCATTGGAAACTGGAAATCAGTTTCATTACTGTGTATATGTATATGCCTCACAAGTCCTCAACTGGCAGCTTCATTAAATAGTACTCGCAAAACACCAGTCTCAACGTCAACAGTGAAGAGGTGACTCCGGGATGCTGGCCTTCTAGGCAGAGTTCCTCTGTCCAGTGTCTGTGTTCTTTTGCCCATCTTAATCTTTTATTTTTATTGGCCAGTCTGAGATATGGCTTTTTCTTTGCAACTCTGCCTAGAAGGCCAGCATCCCGGAGTTACCTCTTCACTGTTGACATTGAGACTGGTGTTTTGCGGGTACAATTTAATGAAGCTGCCAGTTGAGGACTTGTGAGGTGTCTGTTTCTCAAACTAGACACTCTAATGTACTTGTCCTCTTGCTCAGTTGTGCACCGGGGCCTCACACTCCTCTTTCTATTCTGGTTAGAGCCAGTTTGCGCTGTTCTGTGAAGGGAGTAGTACACAGCATTGTACGAGATCTTTGGTTTCTTGGCAATTTCTCACATGGAATAGCCTTCATTTCTCTGAACAAGAATAGACTGACGAGTTTCAGAAGAAAGTTCTTTGTTTCTGGCCATTTTGAGCCTGTAATCGAACCCACAAATGCTGATGCTCCAGATACTCAACTAGTCCAAAGAAGGCCAGTTTTATTGCTTCTTTAATCAGGACAACAGTTTTCAGCTGTGCTAACATAATTGCAAAAGGGTTTTCTAATGATCAATTAGCCTTTTAAAATGATAAACTTGGATTAGCTAACACAACGTGCCATTGGAACACAGGAGTGATAGTTGCTGATAATGGGCCTCTGTACGCCTATGTAGATATTCCATAAAAAAATCTGCCGTTTCCAGCTACAATAGTAATTTACAACATTAACAATGTCTACACTGTATTTCTGATCAATTTCATGTTATTTTAATGGACAAAAAAAGTACCTTTTCTTTCAAAAACAAGGACATTTCTAAGTGACCACAAACTTTTGAACGGTAGTGTATATATATATATATATATATTAGGGGGTATATCAGCATTAATATTGCAGATAGATTGTGGCTTCTATCAATGTAATTGTCTGCATCATTTTCAATCTCCCAAGATATTTTTTAATTCTGCAATAATTATAGACATACTACAGTCAGTGTCCAGATTTCTATTTAACCCATCTGAACAGTAGGCTATCGTTCCTTTGACGTGCCATAGGCCTATTTGAAGTCCTCGTCTTCTGACTGTCAAATTTGTATAGCGCGCCTCAATCATCACACATAACATAGCCAGCACTGCTATTATCCTCTTTTACCACCTCAACTCCGGCATTGTCCTTTTTGCCTCAGTGGATCAAATCAAATTAAATGGTATTGGTCACATGCAGTGAAATTCTTACTTACCAGCCGATTCCCCAAATGCTGAGTTTAAAAACGGACAAATATTTGCTAGATAAAAAAAGGAAATAATAACACAATAAAAACAATAACGAGGCAAGGAGTACCAGTACGGAGTCAATGTGCAAGGGTACAAGGTAGTTGAGGTAATTGAGGTAATACAGTATGTACATGTTGGTAGGGGTAAAAGTGACTAGGCAATCAGGATATATAATAAACAGAGTAGCAGCAGCATATGTGAAGTGTGTCTGTCTCTGTGTGTGTGTGTGTATGTGTGGAATGTCAGTGCAGTATGTGTGGAATGTCAGTGCAGTATGTGTGAGTGTCTGGGTAGAGTCTAGTGAGTGTGCATAGAGTCAGTGCTAAACAATGAAGATAATTTTTACATTTTTAATTGATTTATTTAACCAGGTAGGCCAGTTGAGAACAAGTTCTCATTTACAACTGCGACCTGGCCAAGATAGAGCAAAGCAGTGCGACACAAACAACACAGAGTTACCCATGGGATAAACAAACGTACAGTCAGTAACACAATAGAAAGGTCTATATACAGTGTGTGCAAATGTAGTAAGATTAGGGAGGTAAGGCAATAAATAGGCCATAGTGGCGAAATAATTACAATTTAGCAATTAAACACATAGATGTGCAGAAGATGAATGTGCATGTGTAGAGATACTGGGGTGCAAAGGTGGGAAAAAAAATAACAACATGGGGATGAGGGAGTTGGATGGGCTATTTACAGATGGGCTATGTACAGGTGCATTGATCGGTAAGCTGCTCTGACAGCTGATGCTTAAAGTTAGTGAGGGAGATATGAGTCTCCAGCTTCAGTGATTTTTTTCAATTCGTTCCAGTCATTGGCAGCAGAGAACTGGAAGGAAAGGCGCCAAAGGAGGAATTGGCTTTGGGGATGACCAGTGAAATATACCTGCTGGGGTGCTTGCTATGGGTGGGTGCTACTATGGTGACCAGTGAGCTGAGATAAGGTGGGGCTTTACCTAGCAAAGACTTATAGATGACCTGGAGCCAGTGGGTTTGGCGACGAATATGAAGCGAGGGCCAGCCAACGAGAGCATACAGGTCGCAGTGGTGGGTGGTATATGGGGCTTTGGTGACAAAACGGATGGCACTGTGATAGACTACATCCAATTTGCTGAGTAGAGTGTGGGAGGCTATTTTGTAAATGACATCGCCGAAGTCAAGGATCGGTAGGATAGTCAGTTTTACGGGGATATGTTTGGCAGCATGAGTGAAGGTTGCTTTGTTGTGAAATAGGAAGCCGATTCTAGATTTAATTTTGGATTGGAGATGCTTAATGTGAGTCTGGAAGGAGAGTTTACAGTCTAACCAGACACCTAGGTATTTGTAGTTGTCCACATATTCTAAGTCAAAACCGTCCAGAGTAGTGATGCGGGAGGGTGCGGGCAGCGATCGGTTGAAGAGCATGCATTTAGTTTTGCTTGCATTTAAGAGCAGTTGGAGGCCACGGAAGGAGTGTTGTAAGGCATTGAAGCTCTTCTGGAGGTTTGTGAACACAGTGTCCAAAGAAGGGCCAGAAGTATACAGAATGGTGTCGTCTGCGTAGAGGTGGATCAGAGAATCACCAGCAGCAAGAGCGACATCATTGATGTATACAGAGAAAAGTCGGCCCGAGAATTGAACCTTGTGGCACCCCCATAGAGACTGCCAGAGGTCCGGACAACAGGCCCTCCGATTTGAGACACTGACCTCTATCTGAAAAGTAGTTGGTGAACCAGGCGAGGCAGTCATTTGAGAAACCAAGGCTGTTGAGTCTGCCGATAAGAATGCGGTGATTGACAGAGCCAAAAGCCTTGGCCAGGTCAATGAATACGGCTGCACAGTATTGTCTTTTATCGATGGCGGTTATGATATCGTTTAGGACCTTGAGCGTGGCTGAGGTGCAGTCATGACCAGCTCGGAAACTAGATTGCATAGCGGAGAAGGTACGGTGGGATTTTAAATGGTCGGTGATCTGTCTGTTAATTTGGCTTTTGAAGACTTTAGAATGGCAGGGTAGGATAGATATATGTCTGTAACAGTTTGGGTCTAGAGTGTCACCCCCTTTGAAGAGGGGGATGACCGCGACAGCTTTCCAATCTTTAGGAATCTCAGACGACACAAAAGAGAGGTTGAACAGGCTAGTAATAGGGGTTGCAACAATGGCGGCGGATAATTATAGAAAGAGAGGGTTCAGATTGTCTAGCCCGGCTGATTTGTAGGTCCAGATTTTGCAGCTCTTTCAGAACATCAGCTATCTGGATTTGGGTGAAGGAGAAATAGGGGAGGCTTGGGCAAGTTGCTGTGGGGGGTGCAGAGCTGTTGACTGGTGTAGGGGTAGCCAGGTGGAAAGCATAGCCAGCCGCGGAAAATTTTCACGATTACATTATGATATACAACATGCCACCTCCATATATCAGCAGTTCACTGGCATTTTATACATAACACAGTAACCTGCGTCTTGGTCAACTTCAGGTTTCACAGATTGTACCACTATCTTAAGAATAAATGTTAGGATGGTGCTCCCAGATCTGTTGCAAAATGGAAAAGAAGCGTATTAACTGAAAGTCCTCTATTAATCCTTCACTAGACTGGCATCCTCTTAAATATTTTACAACCATTTGAATGTGATTATAATGAAATTAAAGGGCCACATATTTTAGCAAGCTTATTGATACATTCTCAAGTTTATCTTAAGTAGTTCCATTGCCTCGATTATCGTAGATTTATCGGTGGTGACAGCGTTTCCTAGCCTCAGTGCAGTGGGCAGCTGGGAGGAGGTGCTCTTATTCTCCATGGACTTTACAGTGTCCCAGAACTTTTTTGAGTTTGTGCTACAGAATGCAAATTTCTGTTTGAAAAAGCTAGCCTTTGCTTTCCTAACTGCCTGTGTATACTGGTTCCTAACTTCCCTGAAAAGTTGCATGTCGTCGGGGCTTTTCGATGCTAATGCAGTATGCCACAGGATGTTTTTGTGCTGGTCAAGAGCAGTCAAGTCTGGAGTGAACCAAGGGCTATATCTGTTCTTAGTTCTACATTTTTTGAATGAGTTATGCTTATTTAAGATGGTGAGGAAAGCATTTTTAAAGAATAACGAGGCTACTGACGGAATGAGGTCAATATCCTTCCAGGATACCCGGGCCAGGTCGATTAGAAAGGCCTGCTCGCTGAAGTGTTTTAGGGAGCGTTTGACAGTAATAAGTGATAAATTGACAGTGATGAGTGATAAAGATAAGTAAATAAATAATTAAAGGGATCAATGTAAATTGTCTGGGTAGCCCTTTGATTAACTGTTCAGCAGTCTTATGGCTTGAGAGTAGAAGTTGTTCAGATGCCTTTTGGTCCCAGACTTGGCACTCCGGTTGTGCCATTCAAGAAGCGCTTCTACTTTTTCTTCTTGTTGCTCGTTAGTGTGTGCTTTTTCCCTGTTGTTGCTCTACTGTTGACATCACGTTCATAGAATCTAGTGATTTTCTCTTCTGTGGCTGTGCTAATTATGTTACACTGCTTTTTCCTGGAGTATTGAAGACTTGTTGGCCTATTTTCATTTGCCCTTTGACCAGGCCATACTTTCTCAGGATGTTGCCTGTGAGCATTTTTGAAGCCACTTGTTTGCACTCCGCATTTTTTGATACTTTTGCTTTAGCTCTGCAATGGTGGCATTTTGAAACAATAAAATCCTTCTCAAGTTCTTCGGCGTTCCCTTCATTTGCAGTTTTGACTTTGTCTTTGGAGAATCTTGTCTCTCCATTTTCTTCATCAGTTGATCATACCTTTTTTTCTCAGCTTTCTGTAAAGTTTGATCAAGTTTGACATTTGTCATGCAATGAAATCTGTACGTTTTTGAGCGACCTCTTCCAACCTTTTTCCTTCCAGCAAGTATTCGACTTCTCATTCCTGTTGCAGATGATGAGGAAGGGGTATCAGGGCGTGCATCAGGGGCAGGTAAGTTAGGGGCAGGTATGTTGGCCTCATGTTCTGGCTGCAAGTCATCTGGTGACTGAGGTGGTGTGTCGCCTGAGAGGTAGGTTTCCATTGCAACTGTTCTCTTTAAAGTCTGTCTTCTATTCCGTTGGTTGCATTTCCATTGCCATCTCTTGCTTCTTTGTTCTCGCTTTGTAAGCTCAGAGATAGATTTCACTTCTCCCTTCTCTTTTTTCTTCCAGTATCTCTCCCTGTTTATTTGCAGATGTTCCAGGTATGGTATAGGATATCTTTAAAATTTTGTTTCTGTCTCTATGTCTTTATGTGGCATCTTTTAAAAGCAAAGAAAAATACAATTTAAGGTTTCAATTGGAGCTTTTTCTAGATTAAATTAATTTAAAGCATGATTAAATAAGCCTAAAGCAAAACAAAGTAAAAAGTAATAACATAATGGACTTTTGTGAATACATAAAATAAAACATAAATTATACCCCAAATTAACGAAATTATAGCCTGTTTGACCCTAAACCTGCATATAACTGCGGGACTGCAGGTTATAAATCAACCCGCGTATCACTAGCTACTTCATACAGTAAATTGCGATGATGGCCTCGTCATCAGTTTTTGAGTAGCCCGCCCCATTCTTCACCGCCTACTCAAGCTCATTCTACTGAAGCTGAACGCGCTAGCTGTACTGTCCGGTTACAAGACCGGTTACTAGAACTCACAATACTTCATGATACTTCATTATAATTACGGATTTTTGGGGTTATCATAAAAAGTACTGGCTTTTAATCGTATCCTATCTGTGTGAACGGCTGTTAGTCTACTTGCCCAGGTAAGTTTTTCTTTACATTCAACTTTTTATTTTCCTCTTGTAGCCTCTCCTTTCATTAGGCTATTTGAATAAATATTAAGGCTATTAATTAGCCTTCTATAAATGCAATCTCTCAAATATCAATAGACTCTGTGTCAACTGAAAGTAAAGTATGGAGGAAAACTTTTTTGTTGTTCAATTGTTTAATCTTCTCTTGCTGTCTATTCACAATCAAGTCATCATATTTGATATCTGAAATTATGAGCCATATGGGCTGCCGATGTATACGGTTCTATATCTCTGTAGCCTAGCTGTAGCCATAGATCATTTGGCATGAAACATAATCTGTCCTGCATTATATTTAGGGTTGCTTGTGTTGCAATATGTCACTGGTCTATGCTTAGGTCTTAGCAGATCAAAAATATTGTCTAGAAATTATATAAAACTATCCTCTCCTGTGGTCTGGATTCTGCATATGCTCATCTGATGTTTTATGGGGTGAATCAGAACATTTACCATTGAGGATTCAACTATTCATTAAAATGACTTGTTTAACAGAACGGTTATTAAATCGTAGGGGAACCCCTGACTCACATGTTGACAAGTTAATGATGCAGCCCCTGCTCCACATGTAAAGGGTAGCAACACCACATAACAGAGCTCTCATTACTCTGACCTCATTAGGGAGATCAGCCAATACAATTGATTGGAGTGCTTGTTAGCTTCACACACAAGGCAGATCAATGGAGAGAGCAGGCTCTGTGATAATAGCAATGTTTTCCTGGCGCTCTGCCTGCAACACCAGGCAGGTCGGATGGATCTACTCTTGCTCACGCATGGCCACAGTAGACCTGTTTGACCATCGCATGCCTCTATTGATTTTTGTTTTTCAATTTTGGCCTGCCGCCGGCCTTACTCATGCATATTGAACCAGAATAACCAAGCAAACACCTAGAATCAGAACCTGATGATGAGGTATTGGAATGTAGAGTTGGGGCATTCCTTCCCTGTTGGCCTCATCCAATGAGATTCCTTCATTTTAACTCTGGACAATTGTACCTGTGCCCCACATTTCTCCAATGTGACCCGTGTCATTGACGCCAGAGACGGAA
This sequence comes from Salvelinus alpinus, assembly GCF_045679555.1. Classification (NCBI taxonomy): domain Eukaryota; kingdom Metazoa; phylum Chordata; class Actinopteri; order Salmoniformes; family Salmonidae; genus Salvelinus; species Salvelinus alpinus. The sequence continues at coordinate 28,736,789 of NC_092092.1, forward strand.
GAGGAAGCGAGACACCCCACTCGCAGGTTTTTTTCTGGTTACATTGAAGTCAATGACCTAATCAGACCAGTCCCATATGCTATCGCATTGGTGTCTATGGGAGAGCCATCCCGTTAAGCAGACAGAAAATAATTAAATGGTAAACGGCCTGAGTGAACTATCTTCAGTTATCCACCATCTTTGATTGACGCAACCAGGAAAGAGTTCAGTTTAGGAGGTGTGAACTCCCAGTATGGACGCACTGTCTGTTTTAATACCTGAGGGTACTTGTTGTTGGTGTCTTGGTTGCCACACATAAAGAGTAGGGGATACATGCTCCATCATGGCCTGTCAATGTCACCAAATGGGCCTGACTCATTCCTTCCCTGACCCCCTCAAAGTCTGTCCACAACAGCATGGCAAATGACAAATGGAGAGAAAGAGGGGTAGAGAGAGTGAGGGGGGCGGGAGAGAGCGCTGAAAGGGGGGAAAAGGAGGACAAATGATGAAGGAAGGATAGATGCTTCAAGAGCCTATGGATGTTTGTTGAAGAAGCATTAAAAAATGATTGGCTTAGGGGAAGTGTTGCTCTATTTTCCTTGGATTCAAATAGAGCACAGCTAAGGGGAAGATAAATTATTTGGATGTGGCAGGGGAGTGAAAAAATGCAGCCTTATCTTGTATGTTTGTTCACCTGGTTAACTTAGTTAGTTAGTAAGGGACTTACAATAGGACCGGAGTTTGGAAAGGAGGAGAGGGGTCAAATGCTGGTTGGTATACTCAACAAAATATAATTCTGTGTAAAATCCTGACTCATTCGATTCAATGAAAGATGATTGAGAGTACAGTACAGTATCTCTCCAGTCCATTGATCTAGCCATGTGTTTTTGTGTGTGTGTGTGTGTGCCAGCTGTATCTCTCCAAACCATGAGATCTTCATACAGTACTGTAACACAGCCAGCCTCAGAGAAGGAAAGCGGGATCAGACCTAAAGGTTGTTTCTAATCAGTGATGTGGTTGGGTTCTTTTCTTCTCTCTCTGATGTGATGGTTGTAATGGAGAGAGGGAGTCCAGTGATGTTGCTCCCAGGAATGTGTTCACACACGGCTCCTATTAGAGCCTGGCTTCTCCGGTTTACATCTACAGTGCGTCCCAAATGGAACCCTATTCACTACATAGTGCACTACTTTTGTAAGTAGTGCACTATATAAGTAATATGGTGCCATTTGGGATGTAGCCATACCATACCTCACAGGCCAGGCAGTGAACATCCACCATCCCTCACCTTGGCTCACAGGTATGGCAGCTACATGGTGGAGGGGGTGGATTGGATGTATGGTTCTGGGATGTAGCCTACCAAAGAGATATTCGGGAAACACCCTTAATACTCAGCTTGTGTAATTTTGGAGTTTTGTGTTATGTTTAGCCAGTTGAATTACAGTCAAACAGAAACTATTATATAGTTACTACTTGGGTAGTGGGAGGAAAAGGAGTGAAATGTTTTTGGGAATACAAACGAAAACAACTGTCAGTACCAGCTGCACTTTGAAAACAATTGTCAGTACCAGCTGCACTTTGAAAACAACTGCCAGTACCAGCTGCACTATGAAAACAACTGTCAGTACCAGCTGCACTATGAAAACAACTGTCAGTACCAGCTGCACTATGAAAACAACTGTCAGTACCAGCTGCACTATGAAAACAACTGTCAGTACCAGCTGCACTATGAAAACAACTGTCAGTACCAGCTGCACTATGAAAACAACTGTCAGTACCAGCTGCACTATGAAAACAACTGTCAGTACCAGCTGCACTATGAAAACAACTGTCAGTACCAGCTGCACTATGAAAACAACTGTCAGTACCAGCTGCACAATGAAAACAACTGTCAGTACCAGCTGCACAATGAAAACAACTGTCAGTACCAGCTGCACTATGAAAACAACTGTCAGTACCAGCTGCACTTCGAAAACAACTGTCAGTACCAGCTGCACTTTGACAACAACTGTCAGTACCAGCTGCACTATGAAAACAACTGTCAGTACCAGCTGCACTTTGACAACAACTGTCAGTACCAGCTGCACTATGAAAACAACTGTCAGTACCAGCTGCACTATGAAAACAACTGTCAGTACCAGCTGCACTATGAAAACAACTGTCAGTACCAGCTGCACAATGAAAACAACTGTCAGTACCAGCTGCACTATGAAAACAACTGTCAGTACCAGCTGCACTATGAAAACAACTGTCAGTACCAGCTGCACTATGAAAACAACTGTCAGTACCAGCTGCACTATGAAAACAACTGTCAGTACCAGCTGCACTATGAAAACAACTGTCAGTACCAGCTGCACTATGAAAACAACTGTCAGTACCAGCTGCACTTTGACAACAACTGTCAGTACCAGCTGCACTATGAAAACAACTGTCAGTACCAGCTGCACTATGAAAACAACTGTCAGTACCAGCTGCACTATGAAAACAACTGTCAGTACCAGCTGCACTATGAAAACAACTGTCAGTACCAGCTGCACTTTGAAAACAACTGTCAGTACCAGCTGCACTTCAAATGCCAGATGATTTATCTTTCATTATATTTCTGTGTGTCTTACCTACAGTTGAAGTCGAAAGTTTACATACACCTTAGCCAAATACATTTAAACTCAGTTTCACAATTCCTGTAATTTAATCCTCGTAAAAATGCCCTGTCTTAGTTCAGTTAGGATAACCACTTTATTTTAAGAATGTGAAATGTAAGAATAATAGTAGAGAGAATAATTTATTTAAGCTTTTATTTCTTTCATCACATTCCCAGTGGGTCAGAAGTTTACATACACTCAATTAGTATTTGGTAGCATTGCCTTTAAATTGTTTAACTTGGGTCAAACGTTTCGGGTTAGCCTTCCACAAACTTCCCACAATAAGTTGGGTGAATTTTGGCCCATTCCTCCTGACAGAGCTGGTGTAACTGAGTCAGGTTTGTAGGCCTCCTTGCTCGCACACGCTTTTTTAGTTCTGCCCACAAACTTTCTATAGGATATTTTTCTACCTCAAAATGCCATCTATTTTGTGAAGTGCACCAGTCCCTCCTGCAGCAAAGCACCCCCACAAGATGATGCTGCCACCCCCGTGCTTCACGGTTGGGATGGTGTTCTTCGGCTTGCAAGCCTCCCCCTTTTTCCTCCAAACATAATGATGGTCATTATGGCCAAACAGTTCTATTTTTGTTTCATCAGACCAGAGGGCATTTCTCCACGATCTTTGTCCCCATGTGCAGTTGCAAACCATAGTCTGGCTTTTTTATGGTGGTTTTCGAGCAATGGCTTCTTCCTTGCTGAGCGGCCTTTCATGTTATGTCGATATTGGACTCGTTTTACTGAAGATATAGATACTTTTGTACCTGTTTCCTCCAGCATCTTCACAGGGTCCTTTGCTGTTGTTCTGGGATTGATTTGCACTTTTCGCACCAAAGTACGTTCATCTCTAGCAGACAGAACGTGTCTCCTTCCTGAGCGGTATGACGGCTGCGTGGTCCCATGGTGTTTATACTTGCGTACTATTGTTTGTACAGATAAACGTGGTACCTTCAGGCATTTGGAAATTGCTCCCATGGATGAAATAGACTTGAGGGGGTCTACAATTTTGTTTATGAGGTCTTGGCTGATTTCTTTTGATTTTCCCATGATGTCAAGCAAAGAGGCGCTGAGTTTGAAGGTAGGCCTTGAAATACATCCACAGGTACACCTCCAATTGACTCAAATTATGTCAATTAGTCTATCAGTTGCTTCTAAAGCCATGACATCATTTTCTGGAATTATTCAAGCTGTTTAAAGGCACAGTCAACTTAGTGTATGTAAACGTCTGACCCACTGGAATTGTGATACAGTTAATTATAAGTGAAATAATCTGTCTGTAAACAATTGTTGGAAAAATTACTTGTGTCATGCACAAAGTAGATGTCCTAACCGACTTGCCAAAACTATAGTTTGTTAACAAGAAATTTGTGGAGTGTTTGAAAAACGAGTTTTAATGACTCCAACATAAGTGTATGTAAACTTCCGACTTCAACTGTATGTACCCGTACCATGACCCACCATTTCTAACTCCCTGTCTCCCCCCTCTCTCTCTCCCACAACAGACAGCATGTTCAGAGTGAGGCCAAGGTAGCTTCTCGGACCCAGATAACCAGCAGATAACCAGCAGGCCTGGCGGAGAGAACCAGCACAGACCCAGAGAGAGGGAGGTCAGTGCCAGGACAGAGCCCAGAAAGAGGGAGGAGAGAGCCCAAAAAAAGTATTGACGGACAGGCTAGGGGAAGAAGAGATCCAGGGATTAAGGGCTAATCCAGGCTACGACCAATCCCCTGAGGAGACCCCCCTTTTTCCTTCTGAAAACTCAGACAGCCGCCCGGATTACTGCATTAAACTTATTACCTTTTAGAGACTTCTGTTTTTGTTATTTTTCTGAAACCAACTGGTGCTCAGTTTCAGCCCTGCTCTATCAGATGCCTGGAGTGTGGGCGGCTGGATTTGCGTAACTCTGAAAACAAAGGATCAGAAGGAGAGGAGGAGGACAGAGCAGGGCATGGGGGGATGCTGGAACGTGTAGGAGACATCTAGGAGCGTTCCTTAAAGACGTGTGGGGATAAACCTTTGGGCTCCGGCTGTGTCTGCGGGAGTCAGACGAGAGGTCAAAAAGTCTCTCTCTCTCTCTCTTTTTCTTTCAACCATGAGAGAGAATCTGCTTTGCTTCACATTCACACACAAGCTGAGTAGTGCATGATTGCTTTTGCCTCTGCAGCTCACAGTCACATAGGAGAGTTAGTCAGGGATGTTGAGGTGGTGGCTTGAACTGTAAGTATATGAAGTCTGGTTATGAGTGTCTGGTTCATGCTCTCGAGAGGTTAAGACTATCTCAAATTCAACATCACACCTAATAGAAGTCTGTTGGTCTGGTAAGTAGACCCCTGGTACTGCTCTCTCTATCTCTCTCTCGCTCTCTCTCTTTCCAGTCTGTGGTATGAGGCGTGCTTCCTCCCTCTGTGCTGCTCCCAGCTGCCCCTCTTAAAACGCCAGCCAGTGGAGACCTAAAGGAGAGGGCCTGGGACTGTGGTCAGGAGCAAATGAAAAGGCTGCTTTAACCCTGACGCAATCCCATTCAGAGGTCTGCTCCAAGTCATTAATAAAGACGGGCTATCGCTCGTGGGAGGGCCTCGGCAGTGGAAAGCTCTTAAAAGAACAAGAACACCTTGTCAGTGTACGTTACCCTATCAAATTATTACAGAAAGCAATATCCATTACTTTGCTGGCTAAAGATAACAAAGGAAAAGTCCATTATTTGCATACCTCCTGCCAGTGTTGTCTTACTGGGGTATTTTGTGCAATGAAAGTCAGCTAAGTGATTTTCTTATCAGTACATTTGTCAGTATTTTATGAATTTTGGGCTAAAAATAGAACAGAGTTTTTTTTCTGGTGGAACATATTTTGTTTGAGAACAATGGGGCGTCTGGTCAGATCAGCTGTAAGTGTTGAATGAGGGTCTCTGCTTTTATACAGATTTTGCAAATGTATTTCGGGGAAATATGTGATATGATTAAGTAGCACTCATGTTGTAACGAAACACAGGACGAGAGAGAGACAAAATACCCTGAAACTCACAGACAAAAAAAACAGACTTGCATTTCATTTGTTCTCGAGGGCAGTGACAGGAGAGTCACTGTGGACTATATTTAGAAGGTTCTAGAACAGTGGACTTTGAAACCCGGAACTTTGACGACTAACTGCAGGCCAGGGTCTGTAGAAAAACCTGATCCAGTTACTTTATGACTGAATGTTCCAGACAGTGATGTGTTCTGCCAGATCTCCTACCTGGTTCTACATCTATACACTAAATCAGTCTCTAGCAAAGAAAGTCCCCTCAGGGTTACTGGACTGTTATAGCTGCATTTGAGCCTCTTCTAGACGGAGAATTGAATACATTTTTGTGCTTTCTTTTAATAAATGGTTCCAGTGTACAACCGCAGGAGGGATATTTGCAGCTAGAACTGGGGTTATTCCTAAGCTGATGTTTTATAAACCCAAAGCCTAAAACAACTGTCGAGCATAGCGTCTCTGACCACATTCAAACCGGCAGTGGATTCCAGGAACTGAGCTGCATACTTTTTCCCTACATTTCTCTCGACTTCATCCAGCTGGATATGGATGACAACAAACAGCAGAAAATGGGACTGAAATTGCAAACAGCACATGATAACAAGAGAATACAATAGACATCTCCATTACTGAGGTTCACCCTACAAGACCTGGTGGTGGAATTCTATGCAAAACCTAAACGATCACTGAAGCAAATCTTTCACCGAAGATATTTAAATTCCTTTTCCATCCCTACTTTCAGTGGATTTAAAGGGATTTTAGTAATTTTTTTTAGAGAACCTTACCCTTGGCCATCACCATGAACCTGGGGAAGATCCCTGGGCTGAAGGGCCTGGTGGCCAGCTCTCAGGGTAAACGTCATTTCAAGGGTGACCTCACCTTGGACATGATCAGCCCTCCGCTGGGAGACTTCCGTCACACCATGCATGTGGGCCGCGGAGGGGACGTGTTCGGGGACACTTCATTCCTAAGCAATCACGGCGGGGCCGCCAACGGAAACGAGGATGATGATTCCGTCACAAGTCCTGACAACAAGATCGGGGCTTTCTTCTCCCGGACCCTCCGGCATGTTCGGAAGACACCAGAGCATCCCAGGGGGGGGTCGAAGGACCTGTCCCCGCCACCCCCTCCCATCTCCCCCATCATCAAGAACGCAGTGTCCCTCCCTCGGCTGGATGTGGACGGCTGCCCTATTAAAAACCTCTTCCACACCTCTCCTACCTCCCTGGATGAGACCACTTATGGTTATGGTGAGTCTTACTGTACACACACATACACAAACATATGCACGCATCCACACAATAAGTGAACATGCAACCGTACCTGTGAAGACTTGCGGTAGATCCTGGACCTAAGGTCTAAGCTTAAGCTCAGAAAGCTAACACTGTTTGTGGCATGCAGGAGACTTGGATTTGATACATTGTCATAGATGCAATAGCTGCTGTTGGACATGCTGTGAAAACATACTCTCATTTCCACAGTAATTCAGACAAATTTTCCACAGCTGTCATGATGAATCACCTTGGCTGACACACAACAACCCTCACACTCTGTTTAGCTTGTTATGTGATGATAAGAGAGAGGCGCATCAGACATTACTGTGCTGTTGTGTGTCTGGTCTGAGGCCCTATGTGACTGACTGCCCCACATTAATACCCTCATGTTTCACTGTCTGACCTCTCTGCTCTAGTTTGGTGTGTATATGTGTGTTTGGAAGCATGTTTTTGTCTATGTGTGTGCATGCATGTTATTGGTATAAGAGCCCTGTACTCCCAGGCAGAGGGCACTTCCCATTCAAACTATGTAATGGTACTAATTTACCTTGCATCGTGTTTGTTTCCAGCAGACCTGGGCAGAATTTTTTTGCATTTTGTAGTTTATTTGAAAATACCAACTTTTCAAATACTTAAGGTAGTCGAATATATTGTAGTTTATAGAGTTTAAACTAAAAGGCAACTATTTTCTTTGATATTTAAATACAGGTCCAGAAAACTAAATAATATTTGAATATATGCAAGTTATTCGAAATATACAGTGGGGAGAACAAGTATTTGATACACTGCCGATTTTGCAGGTTTTCCTACTTACAAAGCATGTAGAGGTCTGTAATTTTTATCATAGGTACACTTCAACTGTGAGAGACGGAATCTAAAACAAAAATCCAGAAAATCACATTGTATGATTTTTAAGTAATTAATTTGCATTTTATTGCATGACATAAGTATTTGATACATCAGAAAAGCAGAACTTAATATTTGGTACAGAAACCTTTGTTTGCAATTACAGAGATCATACGTTTCCTGTAGTTCTTGACTAGGTTTGCACACACTGCAGCAGGGATTTTGGCCCACTCCTCCCTACAGATCTTCTCCAGATCCTTCAGGTTTCGGGGCTGTCGCTGGGCAATACGGACTTTCAGCTCCCTCCAAAGATTTTCTATTGGGTTCAGGTCTGGAGACTGGCTAGGCCACTCCAGGACCTTGAGATGCTTCTTACGGAGCCACTCCTTGGTTACCATGGCTGTGTGCTTCGTGTCATTGTCATGCTGGAAGACCCAGCCACGACCCATCTTCAATGCTCTTACTGAGGGAAGGAGGTTGTTGGCCAAGATCTCGCGATACATGGCCCCATCCATCCTCCCCTCAATACGGTGCAGTCGTCCTGTCCCCTTTGCAGAAAAGCATCCCCAAAGAATGATGTTTCCACCTCCATGCTTCACGGTTGGGATGGTGTTCTTGGGGTTGTACTCATCCTTCTTCTTCTTCCAAACACGGCGAGTGGAGTTTAGACCAAAAAGCTCTATTTTTGTCTCATCAGACCACATGACCTTCTCCCATTCCTCCTCTGGATCATCCAGATGGTCATTGGCAAACTTCAGACGGGCCTGGACATGCGCTGGCTTGAGCAGGGGGACCTTGTGTACACTGCAGTATTTTAATCCATGACGGCGTAGTGTGTTACTAATGGTTTTCTTTGAGACTGTGGTCCCAGCTCTCTTCAGGTCATTGACCAGGTCCTGCCGGGTAGTTCTGGGCTGATCCCTCACCTTCCTCATGATCATTGATGCCCCACGAGGTGAGATCTTGCATGGAGCCCCAGACCGAGGGTGATTGACCGTCATCTTCAACTTCTTCCATTTTCTAATAATTGCGCCAACAGTTGTTGCCTTCTCCCCAAGCTGCTTGCCTATTGTCCTGTAGCCCATCCCAGCCTTGTGCAGGTCTACAATTTTATCCCTGATGTCCTTACACAGCTCTCTGGTCTTGGCCATTGTGGAGAGGTTGGAGTCTGTTTGATTGAGTGTGTGGACAGGTGTCTTTTATACAGGTAACGAGTTCAAACAGGTGCAGTTAATACAGGTAATGAGTGGAGAACAGGAGGGCTTCTTAAAGAAAAACTAACAGGTCTGTGAGAGCCGGAATTCTTACTGGTTGGTAGGTGATCAAATACTTATGTCATGCAATAAAATGCAAATTAATTATTTAAAAATCATACAATGTGATTTTCTGGATTTTTGTTTTAGATTCCGTCTCTCACAGTTGAAGTGTACCTATGATAAAAAATTACAGACCTCTACATGCTTTGTAAGTAGGAAAACCTGCAAAATCGGCAGTGTATCAAATACTTGTTCTCCCCACTGTATGATCATAAGCACATGGTTTGGAGGGCTCTTAGATATTCATCTTAATGTAGCCTATAGCCTACAATTAAATAGACAAGGGACATGGAATCACCTCAACATTAGATTAGACCACTTTTGCAGCTTCAAAATTACTAACAAATATATTTTCATAATGTCTGACTCATAAGGTAATACCAACAAACTCTCACAGTCTAACTTCATCCACATTCTCCAAACGTTAAATTTCAATGTTGCTCAAAATGTCAAATTTCAAAGTGTTTTTCACACCCTGGGTTGACTCCTGCTGCTCTTTATCGTTCCATTTCTCCAAATGTCAAATGTTGAAGTTAAGGGGTAAGTTTAGGCACTCTTTCTGAATGGTTAAGGTAAGGGTTAAGGTTCGGGATAGGGTTAAAACCCCAAAATGCCTCCAGAGTGGCGCAGCGGCACTGCATCACAGCGCTAGAGGCGCCACTACAGATCCGGGTTCGATCCCAGGCTGTGTCGCAGTCGACCGCGACTGGGAGACTCATGAAGTGGCGCACAATTGGCCCAGCGTCGTCTGGGTTAGGGGAGGGTTAGGCCGGCTGCGATGTCCTTGTCCCATCGCACTCTAGCGACTCCTTGTGGCGGGCCGGGCGCATGCACGCTGACTTCGGTTACTAGCTGTACGGTGTTTCCTCTGACACATTGGTGCGGCTGGCTTCCGAGTTAAACGAGCAGTGTGTTAAGAAGCAGAGCGGCTTGGCGGGGTCGTGTTTCGGAGGACGCATGGCTCTCAACCCTCGCCTCTCCCGAGTCCGTACGGGAGTTTCAGCAATTGGACAAGACTGTAACTACCAATTGGAAATCACGAAATTGTGGAGAAAAAGTGGTAAAAAGTACAAAAACATATACAGTATATATAATTTTTTCTAATAAAAATAAAAGAACAGTGTTCACGACTGGGATCGAACATACAACCTTCTGATCCAGTCATGGGATTACTATTTCTGAATGGTTAAGGTAAGGGCTAAGGTTTGGGATAGGGTTAAAAGTATCATGCTTGAAGGTAAGACCCAGAGGTGGGGCAAAGGTACAGGACGGCAGGCAGGCTCAGGGTCAGGGGCAGGCAGAGTGGTCAGGCAGGCGGGCTCAGAGACAGGGCAGGCAAGGGTCAAAACCAGGAGGGTGAGAAAAAGAGAGACTGGGGAGAAGCAGGAGCTGAGATGAAAAACGCTGGTTGACTTGACAAACAAGACGAACTGGCAACAGACAAACAGAGAACACAGGTATAAATACACAGGGGATAATGGGGAAGGTGGGCGACATCTGGAGGGCGGTGGAAACAATCACAAAGACAGGTGAAACAGATCAGGGTGTGACTGTACCCTCCCCCCCTCTAGGGGCGTCACCTGGTGTCCTACCTGGGTGCATATCTGGTTGACCGGGGTGTCGGCGTTGAAAATCCGCAATGAGGCCTGGGTCCAGGATGTCCCTGGCAAGGGACCCAGCACCTCTCCTCTGGGCCATAACCCTCCCAGGCAACCAGGTACTGGAACCCCCTGCCCCGAGGTCGAACCTTCAGGAGACGCCTCACCGTGTAAGCCGGTTGGCCATCGATGAGACAGGGAGAGGGGTGGGCCTAGAAAAACAGGAGACAAAGGACTGTGAGACATGGGTTTAACTCTGTACACATGAAAGGTGGGATGTATAGGCATTGGGATCGATAGGCTCCCAAACCTCAGCTGGCTCGACAGGATCCCGGTGCCTCAGCGGGTGAACAGGTTCCCGTGCCTCGACAAGGCAACTAGGGAGGTCTCATCAGGCTCTCACGCCTCAGCCGGTTCATCAGGTTTCTGCGCCTCAGTGGAGGCGACCGGTCCCCTCTGGATCCCCGGGATTGTCCCTTTTGGTTAGCGTCCTGCAGCTGGAGCCGAACGCGCCAGACAGAGAGGGGGTACCGTCACGTGTGCTCTCTCTCCGGGGCTCTAGGTCGCCATGCTCCCGTGCCTCAGCAGAGGTGACCGGTCCACTCCTGATCCCCGGGATCGTCATTTTGGTCGGCGTCCTGCGGCTGGAACCGCGTGTCGGGGAGGGGGTACTGTCACGTGTGCTCCCTCTCCGGCCTCCTAGGCTGCTCGTTATAGCGCACACCTGTCACCATCGTTACGCGCACCTGCGCGTCATCAGACTCACCTGGACTCATCACCTCCTTGATTACCTGCCCTATATCAAATCAAACCTTATTTGCCACATGCGCCGAATACAAATGTAGACTTGTAACACAATAAGAATAACAATAATGAGGCTACAGTTGAAGTCGGAAGTATACATACATCTTAGCCAAATACATTTAAACTCAGTTTTTCACAATTCCAACAATTAATCAGAGTAAAAAGTCAGATAAAAAAAATATATATATCGGATTTTACATTCTTAAAAATGTTAAGAATGTAAAATGTCAGAATAATGGTAGAGAATTATTTATTTCAGATTTTATTTATTCCATCACATTCCCAGTGGGTCAGAAGTTTTCATACACTCAATTAGTATTTGGTAGCATTGTCTTTAAATTGTTTAATTGGATCAAATGTTTCGGGTAGCCTTCCACAAGTTTCCCACAATAAGTTGGGTGAATTTTGGCCCATTCCTCCTGACAGAGCTGGTGTAACTGAGTCAGGTTTGTAGGCCTCCTTGCTTGTACAAGCTTTTTCAGTTCTGCCCACACATTTTCTATGGGATTAAGGTCAGGGCTTTGTGATGGACACTCCAATACCTTGACTTTGTTGTCCTTAAGCCATTTTGCCACAACTTTGGAAGTATGCTTGGGGTCATTGTCCATTTGGAAGACTCATTTGCGACCAAGCTTTAACTTCCTGACTGATGTCTTGAGATGTTGCTTCAATATATCCACATACTTTTCCTACCTCATGATGCCATCTATTTTGTGAAGTGCACCAGTCCCTCCTGCAGCAAAGCACAAGATGATGCTGCCAAGATGATGTTGCCACCCCCGTGCTTCACGGTTGGGATGGTGTTCTTCGGCTTGCAAGCCTCCGCCTTTTTCCTCCAAACATAACGATGGTAGTTATGGTCAAACAGTTCTATTTTTGTTTCATCAGACCAGAGGACATTTCTCCAAAAAGTACAATCTTTGTCCCCATGTGCAGTTGCAAACCGTAGTCTGGCTTTTTTATGGCAGTTTTGGAGCGGTGGCTTCTTCCTTGTCAATATAGGACTCGTTTTACTGTGGATATAGATACCTTTGTACCTGTTTCCTCCATTATCCTCACAAGATCCTTTTGCTGTTGTTCTGGGATTGATTTGCACTTTTCGCACCAAAGTACGTTCATCTCTAGGAGACAGAATGCGTCTCCTTCCTGAGCGGTATGACGGCTGCGTGGTCCCATGGTGTTTATACTTGCGTACTATTGTTTGTACAGATGAACATGGTACCTTCAGGCATTTGGAAATTTTTCCCAAGGATGAACCAGACTTGTGGAGGTCTACAATTATTTTTCTGAGGTCTTGGCTGACTTCTTTTGATTTTCCCATGATGTCAAGCAAAGAGGCACTGAGTTTGAAGGTAGGCCTTGAAATACATCCACAGCCTACCAGAAGCTTCTAAAGCCATGACATCATTTTCTGGCATTTTCCAAGCTGTTTAAAGGCACAGTCAACTTAGTGTATGTAAACTTCTGACCCACTAGAATTGTGATACAGTGAATTATAAGTGAAATTATCTGTCTGTAAACAATTGTTGGAAAAATTACTTGTGTCATGCACAAAGTAGATGTTCTAACCCGACTTGCCAAAACTATAGTTTGTTAACAAGAAATTTGTGGAGTGGTTGAAAAATTTGTTTTAATGACTCCAACCTAAGTGTATATAAAATTCTGACTTCAACTGTATGGGTGGGGGGTCTGGAGTCTGACAATTTTAAGGGCTTTCCTGGATGGCAGGAAGCTTGTACTGGGCCGTTCGCACTACCCTCTGTAGCGTCTTCCGGTCAGATGCCGAGCAGTTGCCATACCAGGTGGTGATGCAACCGGTCAGGATGCTCTCGATGGTACAACTGTAGAACTTTTTGAGGATCTGGGTGCCCATGCCAAATCTTTTCAGTCTCCTGAGGGGGAAAAGGTTTTGTCGTGCCCTCTTCATGACTGTCTTGGTATGTTTGGACCATGATAGTTTGTTGGTGTTATGGACACCAAGGAACTTGAATCTCTCGACCCGCTCCACTACAGCCCCTTCGATGTTAAGGGGGCCTGTTCGGCCCGCCTTTTCCTGTTGTCCACGATCAGCTCCTTTGTCTTGCTCACATTGACGGAGAGGTTGTTGTCCTGGCACCACACTGCCAGTTCTCTGACCTCCCTATAGGCTATCTCGTCGTTGTCGGTGATCAGGCCTACCACTGTTGTGTCGTCAGCAAACTTAATGATGGTGTTGGAGTCGTGTTTGGCCACACAGTCGTGGGTGAACAGGGAATACAGGAGGGGTGGTGTAGGACTTTTTCCCCCCTGGTTGCACATGTGACATGCTGGTAAAACTTTTGTAAACCTGTTCACAAGGCGCGTGCACTAAGTCCAGACGAAAAGTTTTTAAAAAGTACAATAAAAGTTAGTAGAAACATGCATAATGATTCTTAAAATCAATCCTCCGGTTGTTTTTGTCATAAATAATAATATTTCAACCGAACAAAAGCTTCGTCAATAGGAAAGGAGAAACAAGAAAGGCACATTCCCAATCAGGGTGCATGGCTGATGTCTGGAAATGTCCACTGTCCACTGATTGAAAGTGCTGTATCTCCCTCATTTTTCAGAGTAAAAGACTGAAACAATGCCTAAAGACTGGCCACATGTAGAGGAAGCCACAGAGCTCGTGAACTGGGTCAGCCTTTCAAAATAATAGTACTTCCTGGTTGGATTTTCCTCGGGTTTTCGCCTGCCATATCAGTTCTGTTATACTCACAGACATTATTTTAACAGTTTTGGTAGATTTGGATAGTAGATTTGGATAGTGTTTTCTATCCAATCTACTAATTATATGCATATCCTAGCTTCTCGGCCTAAGTAGCAGGCAGTTTAATTTGGGCACGCTTTTCATCCAAAATTCCGAATGCTGCTCCCTACCCTAGTGAAGTTTAACGAGTCCGACGAGAAGGATATCCTGCTTTCACTGGAACAGGCCCAGATCCACGCCTCTTGCGTGAAGAAAAGACACCAGAAAAGGGGACGCAGTTCGGTGATCCTTCTGAGAAGCCGGAGGCGAGAGAGTAAACTCCCAATGCCTTCCATTCTCCTTGCTAATGTGCAATCGTTAGAAAATAAAATTGATGACCTATTATTAAGATATATGACCTATTACTATACTATTTATTTCACTCCCTTTGGTTCCTTCCCCAAGCGTCATTGTTTCTGTTCCAGTGCATTGTTTGTGTTTCTTTTTTTGTATTTAGTTGCGTTTATTTATTAAAACACTCACTCCATGAACTTGTTTCCTGACTCTCAGCGCACATGTTCCAATACTAAAGATAACAATGACATTTTAGAAAAACAATGGCAACACTAGCTATTCTCTTGTTGAATTTGAAAGGCCTTAATATTCTTAGCAAGTGTTCCAGCTGTCTTGATATTCTAGCAAGAACAACACACCTGCTCCAAAAGCACACAGAATAGAGATCCATTTGTATAAACTTGCTGCTTTTTCAACAGCCCCAAACAGAACTAATGGTGTAATCATAATGACATAAATCACCATCCTTGGTAAAGGTGAAGACCAAGAAGGCAGAATCACTTTCCTCAACTGTATCCATAATGGAAAATACATTTCCTTTGTTAATGTGTATGCTCCAAATTAATATGATCCTATGTTTTTGGATTATTTGAACAGCATGTTAGAATTAACTGAATTCCAACTGGTTAATGGGACAGACATGAATGCAATTCTTTAGGGGTGTGCCGACATGGCCATACTCGTATCCGTAAATTGACAGTTGATAGTCGGATCAGATGATACTCGTGATCTGAAAAAACGGAAGTGTTTTATTATGCCCAAAAAAATTTTGGGGGGAGGGGGGTTGTCTGTGCCGAGTAGTCAGACAAAACTTGCAGCGGGCAGCAAAGTTTGCTGTCACTGTCAGATTGCTCCTCAGCTTTTCAACTTTTCCCCCTACCCTTGTCCCACTTGTTAGATATTATGCGTATTGATAGCTTGATAGTTGAGTTATTTAGACCATGTAGAACCTTGGATATGTCTGACTGACATGAGAAAGATGCGTGCTGGCACCTGAAAATTACAAAAAATACTTGGTTCATAATCGTATTCATAGAATTGCCCAATGTCCTTTACGATACTGTTTTGTTCGACTACTCGGCACACCCCTACCATGCTGGACATAAGGGACAAATCTAATAAGACCAACTAAAATCCACCGGGAACCAAGGCTCTCAACATATACTCTATGATTGATGCCTGGCGAGCTCATAATCCAAAAGCAAAAGAGTACACTTTCTATTCAAACAGGCACAAAACATTCTGCCAAATCGATTTAGTTTTTAGTTTAGTTATTATCTACTCCTCTATTGTCTTTAGTCAAGAAAATATACATTTCACATATGAGCCTATCTGATCATCATGATTATTACTGCCAGCTACACATTCCAGAATCTCCTAAAAGAGCCACAAGATGGCAATTTAATGTTTCCTTACTACAAAATCCTACTTTCTGTGAACATTTTGAAACGGAATTGAATTGATTTATAATAATTAATAAAAAATGTGTCAATCCTCCTCAGATTTTATGGGACACCATAAGGTTTTATTTAAGGATCGGACCCTTTTTTTCTTCCTAAAATGACATACCCAAATCTAACTGCCTGTAGCTCAGGACCTGAAGCAAGGATATGCATATTCTTGATACCATTTGAAAGGAAACTCTTTGAAGTTTGTGGAAATGTGAATTAATGTAGGAGAATATAACACATTCGATTTGGTAAAAGATAATACAAAGAAAAAAACATGCTTTATTTTATTTTTTTATGTATAATTTTGAAATGCAAGAGAGAGGCCACACTGTATTATTCCAGCTTAGGTGCAATTTAGATTTTTGCCACTAGATGGCAGCAGTGTATGTGCAAAGTTTTAGACTGCTCCAGTAAACCATTGCATTTCTGTTCAAAATGTTGTATGAAGTCTGCCCAAATGTACCTAATTGGTTTATTAATGCATTTTCAAGTTCATAACTGTGCACTCTCCTCAAACAATAGCATGGTATTCTTTCACTGTAATAGCTACTAGATTAACAAGAATTTAAGCTTTCTGCCCATATCCGATATGTCTATGTCCTGGGAAATGTTCTTGTTACTTACAACTTCATGCTAATCACATTAGCGCACGTTAGCTCAACTGTCCCATGGGGGAGGACACCTATCCTGTAAAGGTTCAAATGCAATTTTCTAACCTCTACAGGATCGGTATATGGGCTGAATAAATCACAATTAAAGACGATATCAGAATTGTAAAAGTTAATGACGTGTTCTAACAAAACTTTTTTCAGACCTGGTAGCAACTACTCTCTTCAAAGTCAAGACAGAACTAAATTTATTGATTAGACAGAGAGCAGAATTTGCCATCCATCGTGTTAGACTCAACCATTACTTCCATGGTAATCGACCCAGTTGTCTTCTGGCTAACGAGCTTTGCAGTAATGATCAATTAGCAATATTGCAACTATCGAATCTGAATCAGCTGAATTACTATCAGACCCCATATTAATCAACCAAAGATGATCCCGTTTCTATAAAGAATTGTACACCTATGATTGTAAATCCACACCAAGCCAGATCGAGACATTTTAAAAAGATATAAGAACTCCTCTTCTCTCAACTGAGGAAGCAGGCTTGCTGGGAGCCCAAATCTCTCTCCATGACCTCAAAAGGGCATTGGATAACATGATTAAAGGCAAATCACCTGGTTGTGATAGTTTTCCTCCTGAGGGATATTTAAAATGTTGGAACCAGTTAGGTCTGGTGTTGCTTAAAATTATTAATACAGCTGTTCACAAAGGTTAATTTGGAAGAGATGTAAATACAGCACTAATTTAGCTTTTATTTAAAAAAAGGTAAGGACGTCATCTAGTGCTCTCATTATCACCCTCTAGCTTTGATAAACACAGATATGAAACTATTTTCAAAAATTCTGTCGCCCAGTCTCTAAACTTACTTACCAAAATTGGTACATCTGGACCAAAGCGGGTTTGTTAAACTATTATCCTCCGTTGCCTATTACATATCTTACATGCTTCATCAGTACCAAAGCTCCTTGGGCAGTTCTATCTCTTGATGCAGAAAAAGCTTTTGATTGACTAGAATGGTTATATCTTTGGTCGGTTTTGGAACATATGGGACTTGGCTCCAATTTCATTAATATGTTTAAAATACTATATGCCAATCCCTCAGCCATATTAATGACAGGCAATAACTGCTCTGTTCTGTTCAGAATAACTAGAAGTGGCAGGCAAGGTGATCCCATCTCACCACTGCTATTTTTATTGTCTATGGAGCCCCTGGCTCAGGCAATTCAACAATCGAAAGAAATTACACAAATATCTCTCAATTCTACAATATCACGTAATCTCATTAAACGCCCTACTGCCTCTCAAGATCCCAACCCATCACTACTTATTTAAATATTTGGGAATAGATATATTTCCATCCGTAGATAAAACCATTGCCAAAAACTTTAACAGAACGCTCAAATCAATTCAATCCAACCTCAGTAGATGGACTAATATACCAGTTGCTTTAACCTGCAGAATATCTATTGTCAAAATGAATATATTGCCACAGCTTAATATGTGTAGTTCATTGCTTCTCTTGTCTTCCCCTTCAGGCTTTTGTGATTAAAATCCACAGTATGGTTTCAAAACGTACAGTACCAGTCAAAAGTCTGGACACACCTACTCATTCAAGGGTTTTTATTTATTTTTACTATTTTCTACATTGTAGAATAATAGTGAAGACATCAAAACTATGAAATAACACACATGGAATCATGTTGTAACCAAAAAAGTGTTAATCAAATCAAAATATATTTTATGTGAGATTCTTCAAAGTAGCCACCCTTTGCCTTGATGACAGCTTTGCACGATCTTTCTTTCGACTTTGAAGAATATAAAATATATTTTGTATTTTGTATAATACCCTTCGTTACTATATGATTCCATATGTGTTATTTCATAGTTTTGATGTCTTCACTATTATTCTACAATGTAGAAAATAGCAAAAATAAAGATAAACCCTTGAATGAGTAGGTGTGTCCAAACTTTTGACTGGTAGGTCTACTGTATATGGCAAGGTAAGCTATAGTGCACCCTGGTGGAGGTGGACTTAACTGATATATCCATTAGACAATGTTACTAGGCTTTGGTCCTATTATTGCTCCCAATTGCTCACTCCTATTATTGTCCACTCCTTAATTGTCCAGTGTTAGTGATCGCGTACCCACAGAAGCTGCTTCTTCTTGCGTTTAGTTGATAGGAGTGGTCATCTGCTGCAATAGCCCATCCATGACAAGCACCGACGAGTTGTTCATTCAGAGATGCCGTTCTGCACACCACCGTTGTACTGCGTCGTTATTTGGCTGTTTGTGGCCCGCCTGTTATCTTGCACGATTATTGCCATTCTCCCTCGACCTCTCATCCACGAGCTGTTTTCGTCCACAGGACTCCCGCTGACAAGATGTTTTGTGCTTGTCACACCATTCTTGATAAACCCTAGAAACTGTCGTGCATGAAATGCACAGGAGGCGGGAGACTGATTAGCAACCCTAGTTGCTAGGTGGAGTGGGAAGGGGTGGGAAACATGGTTTCCAGGAGTGGGGGGAGGTTGGGGCTGGAGGCACACTTTTTATTTTATTTTTCTGCTTGTATTGAATTCATCACTTAAACTCTGTATGTATTTGTGGCAGCCTATGGATACATGTTTTATAAACATATCAGTTTAAATGGATAATGTATATAGTGTTTTGGAACAAAACGGTTAAAATATGACTATCAGATTGATTGCAATAGTATAGGAGATTGTGTGTGCTCTATTCATTCTATCTTCAACATGCAGTTCCAGATACAGCCCTGCCATTAGTTGAAAGCAGCCAATCCGATAGTTTCAGAAAGGTAGTCACTTCCTGAGATCTGTATTCAAGTATTTTACAAAAGTAGTTACTTTCTGTGAACTGTATTCAACTACACTGAACAAAAATATAAATGCAACATATAAAGTGTTGGTCCCATGTTTCATGATCTGAAGTAAAAGATCCCAGAAATTTCTCATACACACAAAAAGCTTATTTCTTTCAAATGTTGTGCAGAAATTTGTTTACATCCCTGTTAGTGAGCGTTTCTCCTTTGCCAAGAAAATCCATCCACCTGACAGGTGTGGCATATCAAGAAGCTGATTAAACAGCATGACCACAGCACCTTGTGCTGGAGACAATAAAAGGCCACTCTAAAATGTGCAGTTTTGTCAATGCCACAGATGTCTCTAGTTTTGAGGGAGTGTGCAATTGGCATGCTGACTGCAGCAATGTCCCCCAGAGCTGTTGCCAGAGAATTGAATGTAAATTTCTTTACCCTAAGCCGTCTCCAATGTTTTTTCAGAGAATTTGGCAGTACGTCCAACCGGCCTCACAACCGCTAACTACGTCAGCCCAGGACCTCCACATCCGAGATCCTGAGGCCCATTGTCGTGCCATTCATCCGGCGCCATCCCCTCATTTTTTAGCATGATAATGCATTGCCCCATGTCGCAAGGATCTGTACACAATTCCTGAAAGCTGAAAATATCCCAGTTCTTCCATGGCCTGCATACCCACCAGACAGTTCAACCATTGAGCATGTTAGGGATGTTCTGGATCGACGTGTACGACCACGTGTTCCAGTTCCCGTCAATGTCCAGCAACTTCGCATAGCCATTAAAGAGGAGTGGGACAACATTCCACAGGCCACAATCAACAGCCTGATCAACTCTATGCAAAGAAGATGTGTTGCGCTGCATGAGGAAAATGGTGGTCACACCATTGACAGGTTTTTTGATCCACGCCCCTATCCCTTTTTTTTAAGGTACTGTATCTGTGACCAACAGATGCATATCTGTATTTCTCAGTCATGTGAAATCCATAGATTAGGACCTCATTTTTTTATTTCAATTGACTGATTTTCCTTGTGACTCAGTAAAATCTTTGAAATTGTTGCATGTTACGTTTATATTTTTGTTCAGTGTAGTTTTTAAAAGTAGTCACTTTCTGAAATCTGTATTCTAGTAGTTTTAAAAAGTAGTTATTTATGGGGATTCAAATAGTTGTCACCTCCAAAGTAACTATTTGTTCCCCCGGAATAATGTTTTACTTTCCACAAAGCATAGTTAAAACTATAGTTATCCCAGGTCTTGTTTCAGCTATGGAAGCAGTAGGTCATGAGGGCACTGGTGTGTGACATGTCATGTGAGTAATCTGTCCTGGGAACAACGTGCCTGAGAGGTGATGTCAAAATCAGAGATAGAGATAGAATTTTTCAGCATTTTGAAACTGGCAGGACTCACTATTTTATGACATAGTTTACACTGCCCTCTGTTGGTGATGGGAGAGCATCTACAGTCCGTTCAGAAAATATTCACACCCCTTGACTTTGTCCACATTTTGTTGTGTTACAAAGTGGGAGTAAAATGTATGTAATTGTAATTTTTTGTCAGCGATCTACACAAAATACTCTGCAATGTCAAAGTGTTTTTTTTTTAAACAAACACTAATATACAGTATCTTGATTATATAAGTATTCAACCTCCTGTGTCTATACATGTTAGAATCACCTTTGGCAGCGACTATAGCTGTGAGTCTTTCTGGGTAAGTCTCTAAGAGCTTTCCACACCTGGATTGTGCAACATTTTCTCATTATTCTCAATTTATTTTTTCAAACTCTGTCAAATTGGTTGTTGATCATTGTCAGACAACCATTTTCAGGTCTTGCCATAGATTTTCAAGCAGATTTAAGTCAAAACTGTAACTCGCCAACTCAGCAACATTCACTGCCTTCTTAGTAAGCAAATCTAGCGCAGATTTGGCCTTGTGTTTTGGGTTATTGTTCTGCTTAAAGGTGAATTAATCTCCTAGTGTCTGGTGGAAAATAGTGGCCTTGTGGAAGTGGTTTCCTTATTCTCCGGCAACTGAGTTAAGAAGGACACCTGTAACTTTTTGTAGTGACTGGGTGTATTGATACACAATCCAATGTGTAATTAAATCTACCAATAGGTGCCCGTCTTTGCGAAGCATTTGAAAACTTTGTGGTTGAATCTTTTTTTGAAATTCACTGCTCGAATGAGGGACCTTACAGATAATTGTATGAGTGGGGTACAAAGATTAAAAAATCATGTTAACTATTATTGAACACAGTGAGTCCATGAAAATGATTATGTGACTTGTTAAAAACATGTTTATTTAATGTTAAAACTAGGGTGCCAACTGAAATTCCATTTATTATTTAAAAATGTTAAGTTTGTCAAAATCTAAATCACAATACAGAATGTTATGCCTAAACTCCCTGTCTCTGCTCCACCTCAGGTCTGGAGTCAGGTTTTGTCACTCTGCCCCGCCTCTCCCGCTCAGCGGAGCGTCAGTCGCAGCAGGGAGGCTCTAACTCCTGTACCCCCAACACCCACGGGGGCTCGCTCACCGACGTCTCTGCCCTCCTGTCCTCCTCCGCTGACCCGACCCTGACCTCTGACCCCAGTCACATGACCCGGTTCGACTCCTTGTCCTCCATGGCATCCTTCACATTCGACCTGGGGCCCTCCCTCATGAGTGAGGTGTTCGGTTTGATTGACAGCCCTAATGGCCACCCAGAGCCCAGCCACGCCTGGGAGGCAGAAGAGGCGAAAGAGCCAAGCGGCTCTGCGTTTGGGTTTGCGACCAATGAAGGCTCGGAGATGGACTCGGAGATGGATGCCACCACTGCCTCATTGGTGGATTCTCTGCTTCGAGAGGACTGTAGTAGCAGTAGGAAGAGTCCATATGGGATGGAGTGGGAAGAGGAGGAAGAGGAGGCTAGGAGAATGGAGGTGAATGGAGGTGAGCAGCATCTTAAAGGGGCAGTGCCTGATTTAGTTATGGGCTCCCCCTCTAGACAGAGGCCTGCTATGGAGAGTGAGAGGTTCCAGGGTTCCACTGATGTGCTGGGGGTGCTCTATGGGGTTGGAGGGCTCCTGAAGGGGCAGCAGAGGATGGATCTGGAGGGAAAGGTGACCATGTGCCAGACCATGAAGAAAACCCCTTACATCTGCATTACACCCGATGAGGAAGAGGAGGAAATCAAAGTCTGAACTACAATGACAGACTCAATTGTGTTTAACCAGAATTACCTATAACAGATGTCCCACTGGGCACACACTGGTTGAATCAACGTTGTTTCCATGTCATTTCAATTAAATTACGTTGAACCAACATGAAATAGACGTTGAATTGACGTCTGTGCCCAGTGGGTTGTGATTATTGGTTAATTCCTTGTAAAGTCTTTTGTTTAAAGAAACTGGCTCTATTGACCTGACTCAGCTTTGAACCCTTCTTCATAATTTTCAAATATTCCTTTCAGAAATGTAATGTTATGTCGTCAGGAGACTCACTTAAAGACTTTGATTGTTCCCAAATTCTCCCAAATGTAATGGAAAGTATGTTTGTTGAAAGACTCATTGAAAGATTATGGATGCTGAAAGTTCCCCAAGCAAACATGCTGTACGGAAGGAGCTAGAACAGGCTAATAATAGCTAACTACATGTCCTTTTAAAAGAGGTCACTGGAACCAGTGGCGAACAAAGAAATAAAGAGATGGGGTAGAAAGTGTGAGAATGTACCAGAGAAAGTGGTCGGACACAGAGGAGTTACCATGGAAACCATAGGAGGTTGGTGGCACATTAATTGGGGAGAACGGGCTCGTGGTAATGACTGAAGTGGAATGGTATCAAATACATTAAACACGTGGTTTTTCCAGGTATTTGATGCCATCCACTTGTGCCGTTCCGGCCATTATTATTAGCTGTTCTCCCCTCAGCAGCCTTCTGTGATGGAAACACTAAAGACATTGCTCAACATTGTGTAAGTCTGTTAACAGCTGGTTAAATATATACTGTGTGGACTTCCTGAGAAAAATGCTCAGTGTGACTTCATATAACTATTCAAGGCAAAAGGCAGGACACGAAGACAAAGCAGTAGCGGTTTCAACCCGACTTCATCTTTCCCTCACCACCAACCAGTCCCATGGGAAACAAACTACGCCAAGAGAGAGATCTTAACTCTTAGCACGTGACGTTAACTTCAGGAAAACAGTCCTCTTTTGCCTGAAGATTACACCCAAGACAAACACTTCATTTTTGCTTATTCTACAGATGCAGTATGAAGCACAAACCATGAGAAATTCACTCAGAAATGAAATAGAAGATCATTTTGTACAATGTAATAATCACAAGTATAATGTTGTTACAGTATGTTTGTTAATTCACATATTTACATCATACCCCATTTAGACATGTTTCCCAAATTCATTATGGGTCTAGCTAACTCTCATCTTGCTTTTCGATAGGATAGTCACCTGCTTGTCTGCTATTGTGTCAACCAATGGTTGAATCCTATTTTTAGACTATATTAAGAAAAACAATGTCCCCCATCCGCATAAATGTGCTGCTATTGATACCAATGATATTTCTATAATGATAAATGAAATAAAATGTTTTTAATAAGCATGGGCATTAATATTTTATTTACATGTCTGAAAACATTCATACAACTGTGATACAAAACATGCACTAAATAAATCACAACATATAATGCATGTATGGTAGCTCTCAAACTACAAAGCACTTTTTCTCTAAGAGTTGAACTGACTGCAAAAGCACAATACATCTCTGGCATTGATATGCTACCCAAAGCAGGTTACTCCAAATGTCAGGTTACAGTCAACATTTGTACCTAAAGCGTAAGAACCCTTCTTTACACAGGCTTAGATAATACATGACCAAAAGTATGTGGACACCTGCTCGTCAAACATCTCATTCCAAAATCATGGGCATTAATATGGAGTTGGTCCCCCCTTTGCTGCTATAACAGCCTTCACTCTTCTGGGAAGGCTTTTCACTAGATGTAACATTGCTGCAGGGACTTGCTTCCACTCAGCCACAAGAGAGTTAGTGAGGTCAGGCACCGATGTTGGGCGATTAGGCCTGGCTTGCAGTCGGCGGTCCAATTCATCCCAAAGGTGTTCGATGGGGTTGAGGTCAGGACTCTGGGCCGGCCAGTCAAGTTCTTCCACACCGATCTCGACAAACCATTTCTGTATGGACCTCGCTTTGTGCACGGGGAAATTGTCATACTGAAACAGGAAAGAACCTTCCCCAAACTGTTGCCACAAAGTTGGAAGCACAGAATCATCTAGAATGTCATTGTATGCAGCAGCATTAAGATTTCCCTTCACTGGAACTAAGGGGCATAGCCTGAACCATATTATTCCTCCTCCACCCAACTTTACAGTTGGCACTATGCATTCGGGCAGGTAGCATTCTCCTGCCATCCGCCAAACCCAGATTTGTCCGTTGGACTAACAAATGGTGAAGAGTGATTCATCGCTCCAGAGAAAGCGTTTCCACTGCTCCAGAGTCCAATGGCGGCGAGCTTTACATCACTCTAGTCGACACTTGGCATTGCACATGGTAGTCTTAGACTTGTGTGTGACTGCTCGGCCATGGAAACCCATTTCATGAAGCTCCCGACCAGCAGTTATTGTGCTGACGTTGCTTCCAGAGGCAGTTTGTAACTCTGTAGTGAGTGTTGCAACCAAGGACAGACGATTTTGATGCGTTACGCGCTTCAGCACTCAGTGGTCACATTCTGTGAGCTTCGTGGCTGAGCCGTTGTTGCTCCTAGATGTTTCCACTTCACAATAACATCACTTACAGTTGACCGGGCAGCTCTAGCAGGGCAGAAATTTGACGAACTGACTTGTTGAAAAGGTGGAATCCGATGCCACGTTGAAAGTCAATGAGCTCTTCAGTAAGGCCATTCTACTGCCAATGTTTGTCAATGGAGATTGCATGGCTGTGGGCTCGATTTTATACACCCTGTCAGTATTTTTATTTCATTTATTTCACCTTTATTTAACCAGGTAGGCCAGTTGAGAACAAGTTCTCATTTACAAATGCGACCTGGCCAAGATAAGGCAAAGCAGTGCAACAAAAACAACAACACAGAGTTACACATAAACAAATGGGTGGCTGAAATAGCCAAATCCACTAATTTGAAGGGGTCCACATACTTTTGTATACAGTATATAGTGTATCTCTACCCCCTCACTGCGCTATAGAGGTCACCTGTTTTCTTTCCAATACTGGGGGCTTGGGAGGTGGGATTTGGGGGGGCCTAATTGCACCCTTTTTGCTTAGGGTCTTCTTCAGGACCGGAGCTAGGGGCTTGGGTGCAGGATGTAGCTGGGTTTTGGGTGCCTCTGCTGGTGCTAGAGGTGTTGGGACCCTGGGTTTGGAGTATGTAACGGCCACCTGCTCTTTACTCTGGATGGGCGGCATGTGTTGAAGGAAAGATTTCCTCGCTGTGAAAAGAGAAAAAGGAGAAAGGGGTGTAGAGGATACGTTTAGAATACGTATTTTTGGGACTATAGATGTGTATTATTATATTACAGTATTTGGGGTATGTATTTACAGTGCCTTTGGAAAGTATTTAGACCCCTTGACATTTTGCACATTTTGTTATGTTACAGCCTTATTCTAAAATGGATTAAATAAAAACATTTCCTCATAAACCTACACACAATACCGCATAATAACAAAACAGGTTTGTAGACATTTTTGCAAATGTATTAAAAACCAAAAACTGAAATACCTTATTTGCATAAGTATTCAGACTCTTTATTATGAGACTCGAAATTGAGCTCAGGTGCATCCTGTTTCCATTAATCATCCTTGAGATTTTTGTTCAACTTGATTGGAGTCCACCTGTGGTAAATTCAATTGATTGTAAATCATTTGGAAAGGCACACACCTGTCTTTATAAGGTCTCACAGTTGTCAGTGCATGTCAGAGCAAAAACCAAGCCATGAGGTTGAAGGAATTCTCCGTAGAGCTCTGAGACAGGATTGTGTCGAGGCACAGATCTGGTGAAGGATACCAAAACATTTCTGAAGGTCCTCGAGAACACAGTGGCCTCAATCATTCTTAAATGGAAGAAGTTTGGAACCACCAAGACTCTTCTTAGAGCTGGCCGCTTGGCCAAACTGAGCAATCGGAGGAGAAGGGACTTGGTCAGGGAGGTGACCAAGAACCTGATGGTTGAGAACCTTCCAAAAGGACAACCATCTCTGCAGCACTCCACCAATCAGGGCTTTATGGTAGAGTGGGCAGACAGAAGCCACTCCTCAGTAAAATGCAACACATGTTTTTGTTAACCTTTATTTTACTAGGCAAGTTAGTTAAGAACAAATTCTTATTTACAATGACGGCCTACCCCAGCCAACGCTGGGCCAATTGTGCACCGCCCTAACGGACTCCCAGTCACGGCCAGATGTGATGCAGGCTGGATTTGAACCAGGGACTGCAGTGACACCTCTTACACTGAGATTAAGTGCCTTAGACCGCTGTGCCAATCGGGAGCCCCTCCAGGCACGTGACAACCTGCTGGCACCTAAAGGATTCTCAGACTATAAGAAACAAGATTCTCTGGAAACCAAGATTGAACTCTTTGGCCTGAATGCCAAGCGTTACGTCTATAGGAAAGCTGGCACCATCCCTATGGTGAAGCATGGTGATGGCATCATGCTGTGGGGATGTTTTTCAGCGGCAGGACTGGGAGACTAGTCAGGATCGAGGCAAAGATGAACGGAGCAAAGTACAGAGAGATCCTTGATAAGAACCTGCTCCAGAGTGCTCAGGACCTCAGACTGGGGCGAAGGTTCACCTTCCAACAGGACAACGACTCTAAGCACACAGCCAAAAAACGCAGGATTGGCTTCGGGACAAGTCTCTCAATGTCCTTGAGTGGCCCAGCCAGAGTCCGGGCTTGAACCCGATCTAACATCTCTGGAGAGACCTGAAAATAGCTGTGCAGTAACTCTCCCCATCCAACAGACAGAGCTTGAGAGGATCTGCAGAGAAGAATGGGATTAACTCCCCAAATACAGGTGTGCCAAGCTTGTAGTATCATACCCAACAAGACTTGAGGCTGTAATCGCTGCCAAAGGCGCTTCAACAAAGTACTGACTAAAGCATCTGAATACTTATGTAAATGTGATATTTCAGTTTTTTTTTTTATACATTTGCAAAATGTCTAAAAACCTGTTTTTGCTTTGTCATTATGGGGTATTGTGTGTAGATTGATGACGAAAAAAAATGATTTAATCAATTTTATAATAGGACTGTAACCTAACAAAATGTGGAAAAAGTCAAGGGGTCTGATTACTTTTCAAAGGCACTGTATATCTACTTGAAACTAGAACTGTGGGTTGTGGTAGTGCAACAGTTTTGTATCAGGACAGTTTTGTCATTAGAAGACGTTGGTTATTTTAGCCACTGCTGCCGGGGATCGTGGCTTCCTTGTACTAAAGTGGGGCAGTGGTTTGTCACATGCTGGGTGGACTATGATGCAACATGAGTGCTCTGAGGGACTTTAGTATCGTCTAAGTAAGTATTGTCTTCACTACTGTCTAAGCATTAGATATCGTTAGCTAGCTAGCACGAGTTATGTGCTTTACATTTGAGTAATTTAGCAGATGCTCATATTCAGAGTGACTTACAGTGAGTGCATACATTTGAATACTTTTTCATACTAGTCCCCCGTGGGAATCGAAAACACAACTCCGTCGTGGACGGCCACCTACGTTTGTATGGTAAGGTGATCTTCAGTATAGCTCTGGGGGAGTCCGGTGGGGCCTCTAGGATGGGTTCTAGTGAGCCCGATTCAGGGCTCTGCTTCTGGGTCGGACTGCAGACAGACACTGGTGGTGGGGAGGGAACCGGGGTTGGGCCAGGTGCCAGTTTGGGGCTGGGTAGTGAGGATGGGTTTTGGACCAGTGTCGGGCTTGGGACAGGGGACGGGCTCTGGGTATGGACTGGGGTAGGGTTAAGTGAGGTTGAGCATGGTGGGTCTGAGGCAGGGTTCCCCCAGGTGGTGGTTCTACGACCAATGGAGCCTGACTTAATGATGAAAAAACCTCCACTGTCCTGAGATGTTGAGCTGTGGAGGAGACGGTCGGTGTTAGATAACACTCTGTTATAATAGAAAGTGAACATACATCCTGTTCAGTCTGTGCCTGTAGTACCTGATTGTTTTACAGAGAGAAGAATGAGAAGAGGAAGAGGACGCGCATGATGAAGAGGAGGAGGTAATTCTGGCAAGGTTCTCTTTCCCAGACTCTGAAGTTTGAGGTTCTAACATTTTCAAATCTGGGACCCCAGGAAGCTCAGGAATCTCAAAGTCCACCTCTGGAAAGGAACACAACACAGGCCTACTTTGAGAAACCGTGTTCCATAAAAAATACATAGACCTACCTAACATAGTGAGACAAAAATAAGTGAATTAATACAAATACTATCCAAAGGTCATAAGGGGTTCAAGCAGCCCTCTCAGTTATCTAGTAACTAACTTCCACACATTTCATGCAAATCAACTCATCACTAAAAAGACTCCCACTGCTCCTCACTCGAACACACAAACATCACATTGAATGTGGTACTGTACCTTCTGGAAACAGGCTGCTGGAGTGTTGTATGAGAGGCTCAACCACCGCCACCACCTGGACGGAGGAGGCAGATGCCATGTCCAACAGCGCTGCCTCCCTGAAAAAGAGGGAGAGAGGTTGATGGAGAGATGTGAAGAGAAAAATGTATGATGGTACAGAATTGGACGGGGGAGAGGGAGATTGAAAGGAAGAAAGAGAAGCGGGATGAGGGGTGAGAGATGAGAAAGTGAGACAGAAAGAGAGGGAGAGAGAGAAAGAAAGACACATAGGTTAAAGTCAAGTACTAAAAAACACAGAGACATAGCTAAACTGACATAATCAGATTAATAACAATCATGTAACAATAGAAAGTGACACCAGGAACAACATTGAGACATAGGGCTATTATGACAGACTAATAGAGTGGTTCAGTTTCCTCTCTCTGTCAGTACGTCGGTAGTACCCACCCCTCCATGCGAGGCCACAGCAGGTTGGGACCCAGTACTATGGCAATGTTACTGGGACTCATCCTGTTGACCGCCTGCTGCTCTGACAGACACGACAGGAACTGTACCAGGTACCTAATAGGGGGGGGAGAAAGAGAGAGCGAGAGAGAGCGAGAGGGGAGGGAGGGAAGGAGAAGCACATACAGTGGCGTGTATTCATCAAATCAAATAAAAGTTTATTTGTCACATGCGCCGAATACAACAGGTGTAGACCGTGAAATGCTTACTTACAATCCCTTAACCAACAATGCAGTTCAAGAAATAGAGTTAAAAAAATACTTACTAAATAAACTAAAGTAAAAACATTTTATCAAAATGAAAAAGTAACACAAGAAAATGACATAACAATAATGTGGTTATATACAGGGGGTACCGGTACCGAGTCAGTGTGTGGAGGTACAGGTAAATCGAGGTAATTTGTAAAGTGACTATGCATAGATAATAAACAGTGAGTAGAAGCAGTGTAAAAACAGAGAGGGAGGGGGGGTGTCCATTTGATGAATTGTTCAGCAGTGTTATGCCTTGGGGGTAGAAGCTGTTAAGGAGCCTTTAGGTTCTAGACTTGGCGCTCCAGTACCGCTTGCCGTGCGGTAGCAGAGTTAACAGTCTATGACTTGGGTGACTGGAGTCTTTGACCATTTTTGGGGCCTTCCTCTGACACTGCATAGTATATAGGTCCTGGATGTCAGGAAGCTTGGCCCCATTGATGTACTGGGCCGTATGCACTACCCTCTGTAGCGCCTTACGGTCAGATGCCGAGCAGTTGCCATACCAGGTGGTGATGCAACCGGTCAGGATGCCCTCGATGGTGCAGCTGTATAACTTTTTGAGGCTCTGGGGACCCATGCCAAGTCTTTTCAGTCTCCTGAGGGGGAAAATGTGTTGTCGTGCCCTCTTCACAAATGTCTTGGCGTGTTTGGACCATGATAGTTCGTTGGTGATGTGGACACCAAGGAACTTGAAACTCTCGACCCGCTCCACTTCTGGCATGAGGGTGTTGATTTGAGCCATGACCAGCCTTTCAAAATCTTTCAAAGCACTTTATGGCTACTGACGTGAATGCTACGGAGCGGTAATCATGTAAACAGGTTACCTTCGCTTCCTTGGGCACAGGGACTATGGTGGTATGTTTGAAACATGTAAGTATTACTGACTCGGTCAGGGAGAGGTTGAAAATGTCAGTGAAGACACTTGCCAATTGTTTTAGCGCATGCTATGAGTACACGTCCTGGTAATCCGTCTGACCCTGCGGCTTTGTGAATCTTGACCTGTCTGAAGTAATCGTTGTCTCTAATTGGGGATCATATTTAAGTAGTGTTTGTTCCCACCTGTGTTTGTGGGATATTGAATTTTGTGTTTTGAGTTTGTGCACGTAGCATATCGTTAGTCACGGTTCGTATTTTATTGTTTATTGTTTTGTTTGCTAAGTTTCACTTTATAATAAATATGTGGAACTCTACATCCGCTGCGCCTTGGTCCGTCTCTACACACGACCGTGACAGGTTTACCTACTCGTCAGCGAATTCTTACAAAGCACCCCGCCCTCCTCCCCGTTTTTCTCTCTTTTCTTCACGCTGATGACAGGGATATATTTCGAGTCGGACTCATTACAGAAAGAAATCGCTGTTCTGATGTCCAGAAGCTCTTTTCAGTCATAAGAGACTGTAATAGCAACATTATGTAGAAAATGAGTTATAAACAATATGAAAAAACAAACAAAATAGCACAGTTGGTTAGCAGCCCGTAAAACGGCAGCCATCCCTTCCGGCGCCATTATTATCATGGATGCCAAGGGAAGCCAGGCTTCCCAAAAAGATGTACTAAGAAAAAAAGAAAAAAAGAATTTATCTTTCGTCTCTCTGTGTTACATACATTTCCTTCAATTCTGATTCTGTCTGGTCAAAAAGAGTATGACATTGTTGCTGCCCAGAGCATTGAATGCAAGGGAAGCCAGCGAGCATTTGGCCTTCCTTGATAAAAAAATATAAAATAATGGCCAACCAGCGTTGAGCTAAACTGAGTGAACTCAGTTGTGAATGGTCCTGGCACACCAAAAAAAGTGTCAAGGGAAGCCAGTTTGGATTTGGCTTCAGACCAACCACATTGCATCAGAAGGCAAACGTCATTGACAAAAAAAAACGTTAATTGTTGCATCTCGCTGTGTCATTGTCCTCTGGTGGCTAGCAAGCTAAAATTGTCCCTTGCCTAAATTAGCCATGGATGGAGATAGGGATTTGGACTTGTGGTTTTACTTAATTCTCCGTACTGGCCAATGATTATAACGGCAATTCGGATCCAACCATACATTCATGCATTGTGCCCCTGGCCTGAGAGGATGGAAGTTCAACATGTAGCTAGATGTAGTAGGCTAATGTTAACTAGCTTGCCTGGCGCATCATTGCCCATTAAAGGAAGTTAGGCTAGCGGGCTAAAAATTTTGCCAGGTAGCCTAGGACAACAAAACTAAAAGCGTGTACTAATTGACAGAGTCATAGACCGTTTAGACAACATGAGGACTGCATTGGCGTTTCTCTACAAGTAGGGTGAGTCAACATATTTTCTACTTGCACACACACACACACACACACACACACACAGAAATCAGTACCATGGACAGCCACATCATATTTAGCTTACATTGGTTGGACTAAAATATTTGATGATGCTGAAATGTTGAAGTTGAAATTGTGCTGGAATAGTGAAGGCAGCTCCTGTTTTCTTTCCGACAACTCTCCGTGGTTCTAAATTAATAGTTGTTTAGTAGTCCGAAAATGTCAGAAACATTAACTTGCTTGACCATGCTGTAGGTCATGTAACTGTTTGTTACATGCAATATGTTTTGTGGACTTCACCGGACAGATGTTGCTCTCCGGGTTTTGTAATGAAACAAATGTGTGGTTGAATTAGTTCTGCCACTGTGTCTTCTTATTGTCTCGACCTTAGGCCTATATATCACGGTGCCAAGGCATATGAACTAGCAGGTCATAGAGCAAGGAACGCAATTATCACAACACATAGTTGTAATATGGCTAGGGAGATATTCACAATCATACACCCTGCATCATTCTTGAGTTTTTACAACTTCACACAGGAATCGGTCAAGATCCGAGAGAGCTATGGGTTACAGAGATATGGACATACCGGAGGTTGTTGTAGTTTTCTGATGGTAACTTCTTCAGCACAATTTTAAACTGCTCAAGTTTGTCTGTCAATTCTTTCTCCCTAAATAAAGAGGGGAACAGAGAGACATTTGTAGAGCAGAAATTAGAGGGGAGCGAAATCATGTAAAGACACTGTGTATTGTATGCTTTTAAGATGTAGACCTTACCCTGCTGCTTGAAACCAATCATTGTAGAGTTCAAAGGTCATGAGTGGTTCAGGCAGCTCTCTCAGGTAGCTTTTCAAAGCCCCTACATGGATAAAAGAGAAAATGCTGCTTAGTGCCTATGTGTTGCTTAACTGTCAAGTAAAGACATTTGAAACTTGAAAACCTTGAATAAGGGGTACTGTCAACAGGGACGCTCTCTCTGACCTGCGACTGCATGAGGGTCAGTGAATTCACTGTGGTTCACGACCCCTCCATCCAGACTGCTCTTCAGTCTCTTCACTACCGAGGCTGCTGCTGCCAGACGAAACAAACCCTGGGAGAGAGATGAAGGGAGAGAGAGATAGACAGATTTTATCCAAGAGGGCAAACATTATCGTAGACTGGCTACAGAGTCCTTTCACCTGCTCAGTTAATTCATAATATCCCATTCACATGTATACCATGTAGTAGATTAATAATCCCAGTCCTCACCTCCTCTCTCATGCCGGTGTGCAGCAGCATGTGAACACACTCCTGGATGGGAACAGCGATCTCCCTGCCGCTGTTGTACAGATGAGTCAGCAGGGGCTCCCCGTATACCTTCCCCTTATAGTTATTTTCCTGGGAGTCTGTGTTAACACATACTGGTGACACACTGGACAAATCCTAGGCAAGTGGGTGCTACACATTGGATAGGGGGTTTACCCATGTACACTAAGTATGGCCTGGGTATTGTAATTGCAAATACACATACATACATACACCCTATTCACCTGTTTGACTGTGGTTGTCTTTCAGCTCACTGATGTTTCGTTCGAGGAAATCATGGGAATTCTTATGATGTTCTGCTTGTAGTTCCAGCAGCTAAGGAGAGAGCACAACCCAGACACTTATCAATTATAATTCCTAATAGCTAATAGCACATGATAATTAACGGAAGTACAGCTTGAAAGAGAGGACCATTAGTAGGCCACACTCACACGAATGAAGTAGTTGGCATAGGCCTCTTCTTTAGTGGCAAAGTGATACAGATCTGCAGAGTATTGGTCCTGCAGAGAATGTACAGCCACACAAAAAGTTAATACTGTATGTTAGAGGCTGAAACTACTGCATAAAACAACAAAGTGTCTGAAACAGTAACATCCAACACCTTGATGCTCTCCAGTTTCCTCCAGGCCTCCTCCACCTCCTCTTTCAGCCCATCCTGTTTTGCCTGAGGTCCTGTACTAGCCTGGGACCTGAAGGGCCAAAGTCATTCATGATCAGAAGCCATAAAAAGTAAAAGAAAGGACACAATGGAGATACTGACTAAAGGTAGTTATTATATATGTATAAATGAACTGTGTACTGTTTGGAGCATATAGGGTCTGTCAAATAGAAACACAGAGAATGTGTGACCCACTTGTTGCGTGCATTGTGCCAGTCCATTGTGAGTTTGGCAAACTGCTTCTTGTTTTTGAGAATCTCTGGAAGGTCTTCCTACAGATAGTATTTATATGTCATTAAATCTCTCACTACAAGCTTCACTAAAGCTCCAGTAGATTACTAAGAAAGGCTCATCCTTTGTTTAAAAATGGCCTTTTGGCCTTTATACAGATTACAACTTCTCATTTTTGGTTAATTGAAAATGAAACCTTGTTCAAAGTATCACTCCTGCAAAGCTGGTTACAATTCCAATATTACCTACCAGAAAATACAGAACAAATATTACAACCAATATTATGGTTCAACTCAAATATACTGATTGATAAAAAAACATTATGGATTTTTAAAAATGGTATTATATTTATTAAAGATATTATGAATAGGAACGGTGTAGTTATGTCACATATGCAGCTATCGAAAATATATGGAAATGTTTTCTCAATCCGAGTTATACTGATTGCAGCATTACCTCAAAAATGTATGAGTCAAGTGGAAGGGGGAGAAGGTAGGGAATTGTCTGTCTGCCATACTGTATATTAAAGACCAAAATTGGCTGAAAAAGGTGGGTATAAATAGAAAAATATACCCGTTTCATTTGAGGACAAAAATATTGACAGCTGCGCCATACATGTTGCAAAAATATCTTGGAAGAGATTTTCGATGTACCGATTCCATGCACATGGTGTATGAATTGATATACAAAACAACGCTTCATTCAACATTGAGTTTTTCAATTAAAATGATTATACAAAATTCTTGCCACCAAAAGAATGTTATATATATGGGACATACAACAATCTCAGCTCTGCAGATTTTGCTGTGAAAAAACAGAACCCTTAGATCATTTATTCTGTTATTGTCCCCATCTAGCTTGTTTCTGGTATTGTCCCCATCTAGCTTGTTTCTGGTATTGTCCCCATCTAGCTTGTTTCTGGTATTGTCCCCATCTAGCTTGTTTCTGGTATTGTCCCCATCTAGCTTGTTTCTGGTATTGTCCCCATCTAGCTTGTTTCTGGTATTGTCCCCATCTAGCTTGTTTCTGGTATTGTCCCCATCTAGCTTGTTTCTGGTATTGTCCCCATCTAGCTTGTTTCTGGTATTGTCCCCATCTAGCTTGTTTCTGGTATTGTCCCCATCTAGCTTGTTTCTGGTATTGTCCCCATCTAGCTTGTTTCTGTTATTGTCCCCATCTAGCTTGTTTCTGGTATTGTCCCCATCTAGCTTGTTTCTGGTATTGTCCCCATCTAGCTTGTTTCTGGTATTGTCCCCATCTAGCTTGTTTCTGGTATTGTCCCCATCTAGCTTGTTTCTGGTATTGTCACCATCTAGCTTGTTTCTGGTATTGTCCCCATCTAGCTTGTTTCTGGTATTGTCCCCATCTAGCTTGTTTCTGGTATTGTCCCCATCTAGCTTGTTTCTGGTATTGTCCCCATCTAGTCTTGTTTCTGGTATTGTCCCCATCTAGCTTGTTTCTGGTATTGTCCCCATCTAGCTTGTTTCTGGTATTGTCCCCATCTAGCTTGTTTCTGGTATTGTCCCCATCTAGCTTGTTTCTGGTATTGTCCCCATCTAGCTTGTTTCTGGTATTGTCCCCATCTAGCTTGTTTCTGGTATTGTCCCCATCTAGCTTGTTTCTGGTATTGTCCCCATCTAGCTTGTTTCTGGTATTGTCCCCATCTAGCTTGTTTCTGTTATTGTCCCCATCTAGCTTGTTTCTGGTATTGTCCCCATCTAGCTTGTTTCTGGTATTGTCCCCATCTAGCTTGTTTCTGGTATTGTCCCCATCTAGCTTGTTTCTGGTATTGTCCCCATCTAGCTTGTTTCTGGTATTGTCCCCATCTAGCTTGTTTCTGGTATTGTCCCCATCTAGCTTGTTTCTGGTATTGTCCCCATCTAGCTTGTTTCTGGTATTGTCCCCATCTAGCTTGTTTCTGGTATTGTCACCATCTAGCTTGTTTCTGGTATTGTCCCCATCTAGCTTGTTTCTGGTATTGTCCCCATCTAGCTTGTTTCTGGTATTGTCCCCATCTAGCTTGTTTCTGGCTGAAAATTCACAACATTCTTTTAAAATGATCCCCACAAATAGCAGTTGGGCAATTTGGAAAGCCATAGTCAATCAATCAACAATATAATAATACTCTTAGGAAAAATGTTCCTCTTTAACTCGCAATCTGTGGATACTATGCGATTAGAAAGGTTCAAAATGAATGTAAAATCACCGCACAGTTGAAAAATACATGGCACGTGGATATCAAAAGAGGATGTCTACAGAGATAGGTGGGACGGGCTGGGAGTAGCCCAAAATGTAATGTGTATAATCAAAAAACAATATCTTTGTTGTGTAATTACTGTGTGTAAAATGTATATGTAACAAAAAAAGTGTAAAACACTAAAATATAAAACAAAGTTGCTGTTGTCCTCCGAAGAGGGGGGGTGGGGCAATAAACTTTAAAAAATAATAATATATATTTTTTAAAGTATTCATATGTAATACTACATAATCACAAACTTCAATTGTTACCTCACTGAGTTTATTGAGAGGTTCCAAAACCTCCTTCTCCAGCTTCAGCTCAAAGTCAGACAGTGTTGCGGCCAGATGACTCTCCATGAAGCAACACATCTCCAATACTTTCCTATCAAAGAGGAAATAGACTAATTGATTAATAGATGAATGTTCAACTGATCATTTGGATGATTGAATACATGGTTTGGTTACTTAAAGTACCTGATAGAAGAGTCTGGATCAAAGTCTTTAAAGCTCTCAGCCATGCTAACAGAGAGCAGCATGAGAGGGAGTTTTTTCTGGAGACAGAGCGAGAGAATTTTATACTGATAATCATAATAGAGTGATTTCAAGTCAAGGGTCAGGGATGAAAGGTGAAAGAGTAGACTTTACCATTCTTCTCTCTGTGTCCAGCCCGAGTTGACTCTGCAGACAGCCCAGCAGCTTCTTGTGAATAACCTGCGCTGCCTTCTTGGCTGGCTCCACCCGCTGCTCCACCTTAGACCAATGAAAATGACAGATATTGAGCGTATCTTATGTTCACACTGAGCTAGGTACAAATGTATTCACTGAGAAATCTTTTCACGTAGTGAAATGAGCCACCACTGTCCCCCTTTATCATCAGCCTTGACTCACCATAACCAGATCTTCTGTGAGAAGATCTGTGGCATCCTGTGACCTATTAATAAGAATAAAAAAGGCTTTCAGGCAATATATATGGTACAGTGTGTTGCAGTCTTATTTGGCAATGTTCTTGGTAAGTGGAGTGTGCCAATACAGTATATTTTGCATTATGCTTCTTTGACTAGAATACTGACATTACACAAAATAAAAAAAGACAGTAAGGCACATTTCCGCATATGACCAAATGCAACATTTTTGCTTAACATTTCATACATAGATCTTTGTGCTTTTACGAAGAAAGAAAACATTTAGGCTATGAGGACATTTATATTCATAGCCTATGAGGACATTTATATTCATAGCCACATCCGTCGTAAAAATAAATTGATGACAATAGTGGTCATGTCGACTCCGTGTATTTCCCCCCCAACTCCTATGACTGATTGGTGGTGCAGTCTGCTAAGGTTGTGAGTTCTAATCCCACACGGGGCAGATATTTTTTGTTTTCAAATCCTTTATTTACAATATTCATCCCTTGCCCACATACTTCTAATTCTGATAAGTGAAAGCATACCTGTGAGAGAGGTTGCCCTGGTAGTAGTTGTATGTTTTTATACAATATCCAAGAGCAATCTGTGAGTTAATTTGGCCATTGGAAAAAGAGCTGCTGCGTAAATACTGCAACGCGGGTTGGATTCATTTTCAAGGTGATGATTACACTGTTCCTACCAACACAATACTACATTAGAAAGATTATATTTTCTGTCCAGAGCTGTATTTTCTCACAATGCACATCATTTTATGATAAAAGCGTGCCAGTGGACTGGTAAGTATGCTTTCGTGAGAAAAAGTTGGGATCAAGTGCAGCTATGTTTACTCATCCCCCAAATCAATATTTATGAGGAATTCCCTCCAACCCACAACTTCTCACTTGAATGCGTTTTATAAAAATTGGATAGCGGTTGGGCAAATGTTGAAATTAGGGTTGAGAGTTATCCTTTAAAGTTAGAGAGTGGAGGCTACTGCTGTGAGCTGAAACCAGGCCAGAGAAGGGGGAGGGGGGGGGGGGGCTGTTATAGGGGACTTACAGGTGGGGATGAGAGAGAGAGTGAGTGAGTGACAGGCAGAGAGAGAGAGATAAAGAGTGAGAGAAACAGAGAGGGAGAGAGAGAGAAAGAGAAAGAGACAGCGAGAAAGAGAGAGAGAGAGAGAGAGAGAGAGAGAGAGAGAGAGAGAGAGAGAGAGAGAGAGAGAGAGAGAGAGAGAGAGAGAGAGAGAGAATGAAAGAATGGCAATGAAGTTTCAGCAGCATCTGATAGAGAGCAGTGTTACAGCAGTGAAACAGCTGCAGTGTAGCCGTGAAGCCCAAGCATTTTCTAACCGTTTTTTTCTTCTTCAACTAAACAAAAGCCCATAGGTGTCTTTCTGTCTGTGTGTGATTTTTTTTATAGTTAAGGTTACATTCAGTTATTCTGAACAAAGTGAGAATAGTGTAGGTAGGGGCTCCTTTACTGTGGTTAGAGCTCTGTTCTGGTGCAGCCGCCCTGTTAGTTACCAGGGATTATTAATAGCCTGAAACACGTCAGTGGCATGGAGGCCTGCAAACACACAACTTCCATGGTCTGTTGCAACCTGCTGCAGACACGCTCAGCTATCAGCCAGGGTAGCGTGGGTATCAACAACCCGACGTGGGTGTCCAATTACACATTTTTGCTGATCTGAAGCATAATTCACGTACATACACATGTACAGATTGGCTTTTGTACATGGGACATTACTGGATCAAATGACATTTTGTATTTGTCACAAGTTTCATAAACAACAGGTGTAGACTAACAGTGAAATGCTTACTTACAGGCCCCTCCCAACAAGAGAGAAAAATAATAACATGAGGAATAAATACACAATGATTAACAATAACTTGGCTATATACACAGGGTACCAGTACCGAGTCGATGTGCAGGGGTACGATGTAATTGAGGTAGATATGAATTTTGTGGGCGGGGATGTGCCCTCAAGTTAACAATTTAACCCCCCAGAGTCATGTATTTAGAGAGTTGGGCATTATCAATCAAATGTATTTATAGAGCCCTTTTTACAACAGCAGTTGTCACAAAGTGATATACAGAAACCGAGCCTAAAACTCCAGAGAGCAAGCAGTGCAGATGTAGAGGCACGTTGGCTAGGAAAAACTCCCTAGAAAGGCAGGAACCTAGGAAGAAACCTAGAGGACCAGGCTCTGAGGTGTGGCCAGTCGTTTTCTGGCTAATGTATTTATTGTACATGACAATTCAACATTCTATGGCAGCCATGTTAGCTCCCCATTAACATGACATGGCAAATATTTAAACAATGCTATGTAACTGAATGTCTAGAATTAGAAGAATATTCTAAATTCGAAAAGTTGGCCTAACTCTCTTAAATATATGGCTCTGCTGTGTCATTGTGTCACAGGCCACACACAAAGTAAGACATGATGCACGTAATCTCGCCGTGACACCATTCAAAATAATTATTCATTGTTATGACTGTTCTCTCACTCATTACTCATTAAGATGAAACATTACAGTCTTCCACTATTTGCACTACACCATGCAACCCTGTCTGCTTCACTCTTCCTCCTACATTCATACCAACAGTGGCATGATGATCATGGACTCTGTGGTTGTCCTCAGACACCAAAGATACTCTGTCCTTTGCAGAAGTCAGATGACTCTACCACAGGAGGCTGCTGAGGAGAGGACGGCTCATAATAATGGCCGGAACGGAGCAAATGGAATGGCATCCATGTGTTTGATGTATTTGACACCATTCCCCTGATTCTGCTCCAGCCATTACCACGAGCTCATCCTCCCCAATTAAGGTCCCACCAACCTCCTGTGGACTCTACCAAACAGGCTCCCCACTCACCAAAAGCTTGTCTAAAGGTTCTCCTTTCACCCACAGATGCTCATGATGAAAATAACTAAGATTAGAACGTAGAATCAGACTTTAGAGTTTAGATTGTCACAAAACTTGATAGCATTGGTTAGAAGTACAGTATCTCACCATTTATTCTCCATTCTATGCAGTTAGTTCCAAGTTCTTTGAAAATAACTATTGTATTAGAACTGAAAAGAAATAGGCTATTGTATTTTCACAAATGTATACCCCCAAACAAAACAAAAAGTCCAAAATGGCACATGAAAGTACTTACTTCCCCACAGAGCCAAGCTGCTTCAAGAGGTTGAAAGATTTCAGCATGGTTGCATAGGAGTCAGCCCGCCTCTTACAAATTATCCCTCTGTCTTGACTCCAGCCAGGTCCTCAGTCATGTGTCGCCAAGTGTCTGTATTATTTTGTTGAGCAGACACCACTGCAAGTGGTTTTCTTCAGTGTGTGTTGTTAGTGTGATGTTCTGTCATCCAGCAGTATTCGTTCTTGTTTTGAAAATGTGCTCTGTGACTGTGTTCAACCGCCACTCAGTCACACAGAGCTCTAAGAGAAGAGGAAGTTGCCTCAACTGAAGCAGCAGCAGAGGAAGAGGGGTTTTTCAATATCAATGTGAATAATATATACAGTGTATTCGGAAAGCATTCAGACCCTTGACTTTTTCCACATTTTGTTATGTTACAGCCTTATTCTAAAATGGATTAAATAAAAACATTTCCTCATAAATCTACACACAATACTCATAATAACAAAGCGAAAGCAGGTTTGTAGACATTTTTGTGAATGTTTTCTTTATTTTTACTATTTTCTACATTGTAGAATAATAGTGAAGACATCAAAACTAAGAAATAACACTTATGGAATCATGTAGTAACCAAAAAAGTGTTTAACAAATCAAATTATATTTTATATTTGAGATTCTTCAAAGTTTGCCTTGATGACAGCTTTGCCCA
This sequence comes from Salvelinus alpinus, assembly GCF_045679555.1. Classification (NCBI taxonomy): domain Eukaryota; kingdom Metazoa; phylum Chordata; class Actinopteri; order Salmoniformes; family Salmonidae; genus Salvelinus; species Salvelinus alpinus. The sequence continues at coordinate 28,778,031 of NC_092092.1, forward strand.
CTCTTTGGCATTCTCTCAACCAGCTTCATGAGGTAGTCACCTGGAATGCATTTCAATTAACGGGTGTGCCTTCCTAAAAGTTAATTTGTTGAATTCCTTTCCTTCTTAATGTGTTTGAGCCAATCAGTTCTGTTGTGACAAGGTCAGGGCGGTATACAGAAGACAGCCTATTTGGTAAAAAGACCAAGTCAATATTATGGCAAGAACAGCATAAATAAGCAAAGAGAAATGACAGTCCGTCATTACTTTAAGACATGAAGGTCAGTCAATACTGAAAATTTCAAGAACTTTGAAAGTTTCTTCAAGTGCAGTCGCAAAAATCATCAAGTGCTATGATGAAACTGGCTCTCATGAGCACCGCCACAGGAAAGGAAAACCCAGAGTTACCTCTGCTGCAGAGGATGAGTTCATTAGAGTTACCAGCCTCAGAAATTGCAGCCCAAATAAACGCTTCACAGAGTTCAAGTAACAGACACATTTCAACATCAACTGTTCAGAGGAGACTGTGTGAATCAGGCCTTCATGGTCGAATTGCTGCAAAGAAACCACGACTAAAGGATACCAATAAGAAAAAGAGAATTGCTTGGGCCATAAAACACAAGCAATAGACATTAGACCGGTGGAAATCTGTCCTTTGGTCTGAGGAGTCCAAATTTGAGATTTTTTGTTCCAACCGTGTCTTTGTGAGACGCAGAGTGGGTGAACGGAGGATCTTTGCATGTGTGGTTCCCACTGTGAAGTACGGAGGAGGAGGTGGGATAGTGCTTTGCTGGTGACACTGTCAGTCATTTATTTAGAATTCAAGGCACACTTAACCAGCATGGCTACCACAGCATTCTGCGGTGATACGCCATCCCATCTGGTTTGTGCTTTTTTTTTTAAAGAGGGCATATCAAACCAAATTAAAGTTTATTTGTCTCTTGTGCCGATTACAACAAGTGTAGACCTTACAGTGAAATGCTTACTTACAAGCCCTAACCAACAGTGCACTTTTTAAGTAAAAAAATAGGTATTAGGTAAACAATAGATAAGTAAAGAAATAAAAAAAAAACTGTAAAATGACAGTGAAAATAACAGTAGCGAGGCTATATACAGGTGGTACCGGTACAGAGTCAATGGGGCACCGCTTAGTTGGGCTAATTGAGGTAATATGTACATGTAGGTATAGTTAAAGTGACTTAGCATAGATGATAAACAGAGAGTAGCAGCAGCGTAAAAGAGAAGTCTTATGGCTTGGGGGTAAAAGCTGTTGACAAGCCTTTTGGTCCTAGACTTGGCGCTCTGGTACTGCTTGCCATGCGGTAGCAGAGAGAACAGTCTATGACTGGGGTGACTGGGGTCTTTGACAATTTTTAGGGCCTTTCTCTGACACCGCCTGATGTAGAGGTCCTGGATGGCAGGCAGCTTAGCCACAGTGATGTACAGGGCCGTACACACTACACTCTGCAGTTCCTTGCGGTCGGAGGCCGAGCAGTTGCCGCACCAGGCAGTGATGTAACCAGTCAGGATGCTCTCGATTTTGCAGCTGTAGAACCTTTTGAGGATCTGAGGACCCATGCCAAATCTTTTCAGTCTCCTGAGGGGTAATAGGTTTTGTCGTGCCCTCTTCACGACTGTCTTGGTGTTTTTGGACCATTCTAGTTTGTTGGTGATGTGGACACCAAGGAACTTGAAGCTCTCAACCTGCTCGACTACAGCCCCGTCGATGAGAATGGGGACGTGCTCGGTCCTCCTTTTCCTGTAGTCCACAATCCTCTCCTTTGTCTTGATTACGTTGAGAGATAGGTTGTTATTCTGGCACCACCCGGCCAGGTCTCTGACCTCCTCCCTATAGTCTGTCTCGTTGTTGTCGGTGATCAGGCCTACCACTGTTGTGTCATCAGCAAACTTATGGATGGTGTTGGAGTTGTACCTGGCCATGCAGTCGTGGGTGAACAGGAAGGGCAGGAGGGGACTGAGCACACACCCCTGAGGCGCTCCAGTGTTGAGGATCAGCGTGGCAGATGTGTTGCTACCTACCCTCGCCACCTGGGGGCGGCCCGTCAGGAAGTTCAGGATCCAGTTGCAGAGGGAGGTGTTTAGTCCAAGGATCCTTAGCTTAGTGATGAGCTTTGAGGGCACTATGGTGTTGAACGCTGAGCTGTAGTCCATGAATAGCATTCTCACATAGGTGTTCCTTTTGTCCAGGTGGGAAAGGGCAGTGTGGAGTGCAATAGAGATTGAATCATCTGTGGATCTGTTTGAGCGGTTTGCAAATTAGAGTGGGTCTTGGGTTTCTGGGATAATGGTGTTAATGTGAGCCACTACCAGCCTTTCAAAGCACTTCATGGCTACGGACGTGAGTGCTACGGGTCTGTAGTCAATTAGGCAGGTTACCTTAGTGTTCTTGGGCACAGGGACTATGGTGGTCTGCTTGTAGCTTTCATCAATCAATCAATCAATTAGTCAAATATATTTATAAAGCCTTTCTTTCATCATGCTTAGTCACAAAGTACTGTACAGAAACCCAGCGTAAAACCCCAAACAGCAAGCAATGCAGGTGTAGAAGCACGGTGGCTAGGAAAAACTCCCTAGAAAGGCCAGAACCTAGGAAGAAACCTAGAGAGGAACCAGGCTATGAGGGGTGGCCAGTCCTCTTCTGGCTGTGCCGGGGGGAGATAATAACAGAACATGGCCAAGATTTTCAAATGTTCATAGATGACCAGCAGGGTCAAATAATAATAATCACAGTGGTTGTCGAGGCTGCAACAGGTCAGCACCTCAGGAGTAAATGTCAGTTGACTTTTTATAGCAGATCATTCAGAGTATCTCTACCGCTCCTGCTGTCTCTAGAGAGTTGAAAACAGCAGGTCTGGGACAGGTAGCACGTCCGGTGAACAGGTCAGGGTTCCATAGCCGCAGGCAGAACAGTTGAAACTGGAGGAGCCAGGTGGACTGGGGACAGCAAGGAGTCATCATGCCAGGTAGTCCTGAGGCATGGTCCTAGGGCTCAGGTCCTCCGAGAGAGAGAAAGAGAGAAAGAGAATTAGAGAGAGCGTACTTAAATTCACACAGAACACCAGATAAGACAGAAGAAATACTCCAGATATAACAGACTGACCCTAGCCCCCCGACACATAAACTACTGCAGCATAAATACTGGAGGCTGAGACAGGAGGGGTCGGGAGACACTGTGGCCCCGTCCGACGATAACCCCGGACAGGGCCAAACAGGCAAGATATAACCCCACCCACTTTGCCAAAGCACAGCCCCCACACCACTAGAGGGATATCTTCAACCACCAACTTACCATCCTGAGACAAGGCCGAGTATAGCCCACAAAGATCTCTGCCACGGCACAACCCAAGAGGGGGCGCCAACCCGGACAGGAAGATCACATCAGTGACTCAAACAACATTAATGTAATTGTCTGCATAATTTCCAATCCCCCATATATTTTTGGGGGTAAATATATATATTTATATACATACATACACATACCCACATATATATACAAATATACATACATATACACATACATATACATACAAATACACATACATATATTTTTTTATTTAATTTAACTTTATTATTTCCCTGAAACCTTACTCCCCTAATTGGAGTAAACTACTAGATAACAACACTTAGGCTTCTACTTCCAGCTTATACATACTATATATATTTTACAGACACAATCTATTTTACAATAGTTATATTTTGTTGTTTGTTTTTAGTCCTGCCCTGCCTCTATTTCTGATGTCCATTCAGTTGGATTTCTATTTGCTATATATTTTTAACTGTGCTATTTCACAAAGGTTCTGAACCTATATACACATTTTACAGACTAAGGGCTATTTGACCAAGAAGGAGAGTGATGGAGTGCTGCATCAGATGACCTGGCCTCCACAATCACCTGACCTCAACCCAATTAAGATGTTTTGGGACAAGTTGGACTGCAGAGTGAAGGAAAAGCAGCAAACAAGTGCTCAGTATGTGGGAACTCCTTCAAGACTGTTGGAAAAGCATTCCTCATGAAGCTGGTTGAGAGAATGCCAAGAGTGTGCAAAGCTGTCATCAAGGCAAAGGGTGGCTACTTTGAAGAATCTCAAAAATAAAATATAATTTGATTGTGCTTCATAAAAGTACTGAATAAAGGGTCTGAGTACTTATGTAAATGTAAAATTTCAGTTTTTAATTTGCAAAAAAAATTGTAAAAACTGTTTTTGTTTTGTCATTATGGGGTATTGTGTGTAGATTGATAAGGGGGGAAAAACTATTTAATCCATTTTAGAATAAGGCTGTAACGTAACAAAATGTGGAAAAAGTCAAGGGGTCTGAATACTTTCCGAATGCACTGTATATACAGTATCTGAGGCATAGATAGCCTTACAGTGCATTCGGAAAGTGTTCTGAGCTCAATTTCGAGTCGCATATCAAAGGGTCTGAATACTTATGTCAATAAAGTATTTCTCAGTATTTTTTTATGCATTTGCAAAAATGTCTAAAAACCTATTGTCCCTTTGTCATTATGTCGTATTGTGTGTAGATTGATGAGGAAAAACATTTATTTAATACATTTTAGGATAAGGCTGTAACGTCATAAAATGTAGAAAAGTCAAGGGGTCTGAATACTTTCCAAATGCATTGTATACCTGCCTAGATGTCGTAATCTGCACCTTTAATTGAGGATGATCAGTTTGATGGAATATATTACTGTACTATACAGTTATAGGATGTAAACTTCCATATGTATGATTGATGATATAAACTAATGGTCTGAGTCATATACACTGATTATACAAAACATTAGCAACACCTGCTCTTTCCATGACATAGACTGACCAGGTGAATCCAGGTGAAAGCTATGATCTCTTATTGATGTAACCTGTTAAATCCACTTCAATCAGTGTAGAGATGAAGGGGAAGAGACAGGTTAGAGAACGATTTTTAAGCCTTGAGACAATTGAGACATGGATTGTGTATGTGTCCCATTCAGAGGGTGAATGGGCAAGACAAAATATTTAAGTGCCTTTGAACGGGGTATGGTAGTAGGTGCCAGGCAGACCGGTTTGTGTCAAGAACTGCAACGCTGCTGTGTTTTTCCTGTTCAACAGTTTCCCGTGTGTATCAAGAATGGTCTACCACCCAAAGGACATCCAGCCAACTTGACACAACTGTAGGAAGCATTGGAGTCAACATGGGCCAGTATCCCTGTGGAACGCTTTTAACCCCTTTTAGAGTCCACGCCCCGATGAATTGAGGCTGTTCTGAGAGCAAAAGTGGGTGCAACTCAATATTAGGAGGTTGTTTCTAATGTTTTGTACACTCAAAGTATACTGTATACCAGGTTTCCCCAACTGGTGACCCACGGGTGGTTTTATGTGGAACCTCATGTTCTATGAGCATAAATAAAATAATTTTAATTGTTGGACATAATAGACTGTAAAAACTCCAGGAAATCAGCTTCAAGTTATATTAATTTTGTAAATCTGTTCCCAAGTTTTCCAAAACAAAATAGAGAGACATGTGATTGTATACAAATGTAAGCAAGATTTGAAATTATTATGTTTTAGTCAAATATTATATCTGTTTTGGCTTCTTGTGGTTAATTTGCAATCTAGAAATTATTTGTAATTATGTTCCCGCCCCCCAAACTGAGCAATCAGAGGAGAAGGGCCTTGGTCAAGAAAAAATCTGCCTATGGCTGAATCTAGTTGATGATCCCTGCTGTATACTGTATGTCTGCCTAGATGTAGTATTCTGCATCTTTAATTTTGGATGTGCTGGTTGAGGATGCACCATGCATAGTAGATTGTGCAAGGGCCCTTGGTAAATCTTGTAGTAGCTACTAACAAGGATTTACCAAGACACACCTATCAATTTCTTTTCAAAACACATCACTGAATACAGGCCTGTCTGTGTCAACATCAGTCCCCCGATGACTTGAGGATATGCACGATACTTTTACTTTACATGAGAATCTAAATACAACGTCTATGGTGATATTATGGGCTAATAATACTGGACGATCTGACATTCATGGCTTCTGTTCTGTCTCTGCTTCTGTAAATGGAAGCGGTCTGTCGACAGCACTCATAGGAGCAGGATGTGAGAGAGAGAGAAAAGGGGAAACACAATCTATTGAAGTCTAGGCATCACTTCTCATAATGAGTCTAATAATTATGGTATGTGAGTGGTGACACAATAGCAATCTATCCTAGCTTTGCTTTCTGATAGGCTTATACTATAGTTGACACCACTGGTTAAATACAGATGTCATGCTTTTCTGAAAATGTCCAGTTTATCTACAACATCAGTACAGTTGCATATAGGCCCATGGGCAGATTGGCTGTTACGGCCTTATCAAATACTGCAGCCTGGTGGTCACAGTGAAATTGCAAAGAGATAGTCACTAGGTGTGGGGTGATGGGTAGATTGGTGAACGGTGTGGAAAATTAGCAATATCCAAAATGTATAGTCTTCAGCTACCATCTCAAAAAAAAAAAAGTTTCACCTATATGTATTATAGCCACCATAAGTGCTGTCCCCCAAATCCACTACAGTATCATAATCTTGTGCGTTATCACTCTGTTCAACGACACCCTAGAAGCCAAGCAGTGGACTCAACGTATTTCACACCGTCTGTCAGTGCATTCGCATCAGCTATTGAAGCCAAAGCAGATCTTTTGTCCAGCTCTGAAAAGCTTGGGGTGTGCAAGAACAAAATGTTCAATATGAGGCATAAAAAAAAGTCAGTATAATTCGGCCTACAACTTCTGCAATGTCATACAGTGCATTCAGAAAGTATTCAGACCCCTTCACTTTTTCCACATTGTTACATCAGAGCCTTATTCTAAAATGGATTAAATCGTTTCCCCCCCCCTCTTCAATCTACACACAATACCCCTTAATGGCAATGCAAAAACAGGTTTTTAATGTTCGCAAAAGTATATATAAAATTTTAAAAAACGGACCTCCTGAGTGGCGCAGCGGTCTAAGGTACTGCATCGCAGCGCTTGAGGCATCACTACAAATCCGGGTTCCATCCCAGGCTGTGTCGCAGCCGGCTGTGAGACCCATGAGGCGGCCTAGCGACACCTATGCCGGGCGCATGCACGCTGACACGGTCACCAGTTGTACAGTGTTTCCTTTCCCTAGTCCGTACAGGAGTTACTGCAATGGGACAAGACTAACTACCAATTGGATATCACGAAATTGGGGATATAAAAAAAATAAAATGATATTTCACATTTACGTAAGTATTCAGACCATTTACTCAGTACTTTGTTCAAGCACCTTTGGCAGCGATTACAGCCTCGAGCCTTCTTGGGTATAACGCTACAAGCTTAGCACACCTGTATTTGGGGAGTTTCTCTCATGCTGTCAGAATAGCTGTGGAGCATTGCTGCACAGCAAATTTTCAGCTTTCTCCAGAGATGTTCGATCAGGTTGAAGTCTGGGCTCTTGCTGGGCCACTCAAGGACATTCAAAGACTTGTCCCGAAGCCACTCCTGCATTGTCTTGGCTGTGTGCTTAGGGTTGTTGTCCTGTTGGAAGGTGAACCTTCACCCCAGTCTGAGGTCCTGAGTGCTCTGGAGTAGGTTTTTATTAAGGATATCTCTGAGCTCCATTCAGTCCCTCCTGCTGAAAAACATCCCCACAGCATGATGCTACCACCACCATGCTTCACTGTAGGGATGGTGCCAGGTTTCTTCCAGACGTGACACTTGGCATTTAGGCCAAAGAGTTCAAACTTGGTTTCATCAGACCAGATAATCTTGCTTGTGATGGTCTGAGATTCCTTAAAGGTGCCTATTGGCAAACTCCAAGCGGGCTGTTATGTGCCTTTTACTGAGGAGTGGCTTCTGTCTGCCCACTCTGCCCTAAATGCCTGATTGGTAGAGTGCTTCTCCTATCTCCATAGAGGAACTCTGGAGCTCTGTCAGAGTGGCCATCGGGTTCTTGGTCACCTCCCTGACCAAGGCCCTTCTCCCCCGATTGCGCAGTTTGGCCGACTCTAGGAAGAGTCTTGGTGGTTCCAAACTTCTTCCATTTAAGAATGATGGAGGCCACTGTGTTCTTGGGGACCTTCAATACTGCAGAAGTGTTTTGGTACCCTTCAGATCTGTGCCGACACAATCCTGTCTGAGCTCTACGGACAATTCCTTCGATCACATGGCTTGCTTTTTGCTCTAACATGCATGGTCAACTGTGGAACCTTACATAGACAGCTGTGTGCATTTCCAAATCATGACCAATCAATTGAACTTACGACAGTTGCACTCCAATCAAGTTGTAGAAACAATGATCAATGGAAACAGGATGCACCTGACCTCAATGTCGAGTGTCAGCAGAGGTCTGAATACTTAACTTGTTTTAAAAAATAAATACATTTGCAAACATTTCCAAAAACCAATTTTTGCTTTATCATTATTGGGTATTGTGTGTAGATTGATGAGGAAAATGTTTTTCATTTAATACATTTTAGAATAAGGCTGGAGCAAAACAAAATGTGTAAACGTCTGAATACTTTAAAAATGCACTGTGTGATGTGCATGGTGCGGCGTAGGCTAAGAATGTATTACGAGTCCATTCAATAAAAAATAAATGATACCCAAAACAATGGTTATTAATGTATCTATTAATTTATTTCTATACAACAAATGAACTCAAATACAGACAAATCAAACAATTCTGACCAATCCTGGAGAGTCATTTTTATAAACATTAAAACACTTTGTATATACTGTATGTTTTCAAGAGAGAAATTAGTTTCAGCCACCTCCAGTCATAGAATATTGCTTTCCTGTTAAAAGGCATCTCAGGTTCCAACCATCACACTATAGCATAGCATCCTCATGACTAATAGAGTGGGCGCATTCCTCTGCCTAGCCGTTGCTTATGCATGCCAAATCTTACAACGCCCAGAAAGGTATTTTACCAATCAGCTAACCACATTATGTTATAGCAATCTGGTGCCTGACCACACAGTCGATGAGGACGCACGCAACCATTGGTCGATGCATCCAACTTCTGAGCAGGGGAACGCGACCATTGACATTGTCCTGTGTAAACTGCCAAAACAAAAAAATTACAGAAGAGAAACCCATAGCACTGAAAAAGAGACTGTATGAGGCCCCAGCAATGCTTTTTCAACATAATTGTGAAATATTAACAATGAATTTTTATTCCAACAGATCTCCTTTTTGACTACAAGACATTACGCTGCAAGGTGGTTCAATCAGAAATTAGAGCCAGGTGGCGTCTCAAACGCGCTGAACATGTCTGGGCAGAAACACCGACAGAATAAAGGGTAAAAACTCCAACACCTAAATAGAAGTGGCATAAAGGCTGACTAATTCCTTTATACATGTTTTGTCTGAGACATTTCTGCCTATGGGACCTCTTCTTTCCTTTGGAGGCAAAGGACTTTGAACAGTCAGGTTGTGAATGAAGACAAATGGTAGAGATGGAACAGAACATAATAAAGAATACATATAGATCTCCTGTATAACGTGTTCCTCCATCCCAACCACCACCTCCTGATTCACCTTAATAACAGGTCAGATGAAAGTATACAAACCCCTACTCATCCTCCCCAACACTTCCCATTCATAAGTAAACAGTGTTAAAATGCAAAAAATATAATCAAAGAATGATCTCCAGCAGCTTTAGAATTAGAACACAGGGGAGGAGTGAAGACACTAGAACGCCTGCCGCTGTGACCTCACAGAATACGGAGGAACTAAACAGGCAAACCTGAAGTGACCCTTTGCCGTCTCCTCCAAAACGCCCGGCTCACACCCTTCCCTCATCGGAGATGAAGTGCAGGAGCCCAAGCACACGTTACCCCTGAGCTGACAACCCTCATATCGGTCCCCTCCCCTCCTACAGTCTTCTTGTCTCTCCATCCTCCCCAGAACATTTTCCAGGCCAAGTCCTCGGGAGACAGGCCTAACGCTTGGACTTGGAGTCTTCAGCTTCTTTTTCTAGGAAATCATCAGATAAAGACAGTCAGGCACTGAATTCAAAAGGAACAACCACAGTCTGAATAAACAGTGCCCGTATGACTTTCTGACTAACCATTTAAGCCCTGTGTTCCTGTCGGACAGTATAGCACAAAGGACAAGCACAGTATATGAGAGATTCCTTATCCCTCACCTTTTTTGAGGCCGTCCCTCTTCTTTTGCGCGTCCTCTCTCTGCTTCTTGATGATGGCCAGCCTGGCGAGGTCGGCCCGTGCCTGGTCTGTCTTCCCCTCTAGGTGAAGCTTCATGTAGCGTTCCTTAGCTTTCTGCTTCTCGATCTCCTCCCTGAGACAGAAAGCAAGATAGCAGGACCCTGTTTGACTTTCAAGACGTTAGAATGATAACATATCCTTGCCTACACCTACTCCCAAGACTTTCACTAACAAGTCAAAATGGGCTCTTCCTAAATCCACTGACTTCAATCTTTTCATGTTAGGCATTGGCATTAGGCCTGAGACTTGAAGGAAAAGTGAGATCCTCACCTCTCTCGGCGTGACAGCTCTTTGGGTGCGTTGACATCTAGCTCGGTTACCTTCTTACTTTTCTGGGATATGCGGTTGGGATTCTCAATCTCAATCAATCCTTCCACTCCACTCTTCTTCTTATTCTGCAATAACAGAACGTTAAGACATTGAACAGAGAGCCAACATTGCAGCTCTGACTGAGGTAAGTGAGTAGGAGCATCTTGACGAGCATTCCAGTAAAACCACAACACTTCTAATTCCTTAGCGGACAGACTAGACATTAAAAGGAGATCCCGCACTCACAACGTCCTCCTCTTCACTGCTGCTATCGTCAGATCCTGATGACTTCTCCTCCTCCTTCTCTACTCCACCGTTCGCCTCCTATCACACATTCACCAGTTAGATCATGTTCAAGACGTCATGTCTGTGTTTGAAATGTATTTCACACACACCTCTGAATATATAGATAAATGTTACTAGCTAAATTAACTGGTGCAGGAGGTCGAGCAGCCAGGCTATAGACTGCAAGGTAAACACATTTTTAACCATCCTTGACAATACCTCCAATCAAGGGCAGGTGGAACGCCAAAAAACAGAATAGAGAAAAATATTAAATCCACTTTTTGCACAGAGTAAAGAGCTCCCTCGTAATTTAGTTGAAGGACATCGCTACCTTCCCAACATCATTGCTGGAACTAGTAACTAAGTAACTAACTAAGTGATGCAGCCACATGTGGAAGAACATGACAGCACTTTACACAGCTTCACCCAAAAAAAGACCTACACATATTCGAAAGGCATTTCTCACTCAGTACAATAACTGGATTTAAAATATGACGGAATATTTATTCATTATCAGAGTTACACCTGCAATTTGAAACGGGAGTTTAAGTCACTAGTGGGTTCCAAATCAAGAATTAATGGAATATCAGCAAGTAAATGCAGGTTGAAAATATCTCTGCCACACATTGCACTTGCAAAGCTGGAACCCTGTATGTGGTCTATAATACAGGGATCTGTTTAGAACTATGTTAACCACAAGGGGCAAAAACTAGATATCCCCTCAGAGCCATGGGTCCTTTACTCACCAGCTCTCTCTGTGCTTTCATCTGTCTATCAATCTCTTCAGGGTTGCTGAACTGCTTTCCCCGGCCCTTGTGACCTTTTTTACCTAAAAAAACAAACAAACGACAAATGAGAGCGAGGCATGTTGTAGGAGATCAGAAAACCAGAGATGAGTCAGACACGACGTTCACTCTGCGGCATGGTTACAGATGTCAGAAAGTGATTGAGCTTCTTCGCTGCCTTACTATATTGTGTCATAATGTTAACTCATTAGCCACATATGGTTACTACGGGGGGTGAAATTAACTGGGTGAAATCAACTGGGTACAAATGGTGTTCGCTAGACCAAGTTTAGCTATCTAACTTACTACTGTAGTGACAGTAGCCTAGCTAGCTAACTAGCTAGCTAATTAGGTAACTAGTTAGCTTGCTAGTTAGGTAACGTTACGTCAGTTCTCACGAAACGTTGATACTCAAGTAGAACATACATTTGACCAGATCCACCAAGTAGCTAGCTAGCAAGCTATATTTCTTGAGGTAATGTTACGTTGGCTGGCTAGCTAACAGTTAACGTTACATTTGGAACGTTAGCGAAAATAACGGCGCTGGATACTCACCGCCTCTTGGCATATTTGGTATAGGAACTTGAACGACTAAGACCGCAAATAAATAAGTTCACTGTTTCCAGTTAAACATAGAGTTTATTTTCTAAAGAAAAGGCCTTCGCGACACAGTCCTCGTCCAGCTAAACAAGAGGACTATCTTTTACCCGCTTCCTGAGAGCAACAAGAGTGGAAGGCGTTAAAAGTGCAATGACGCAATATTCAGCCAATCGCTACACAGGGATTTTGACAGACTTGTCAACAGACCATTCATATCAGGAAAATACATGCACAGTGTACGGAAAGTAAAAATAGCCAATGATAACACAGGTCTATAGGTGCGTTGCTTTACCTAAGCACCGCCATAACTTTTGTGGCGGTCATTTTTTCAATAGCAAATGTTGCGTTTATATTTTTGTTCAGTACAGTTCACAGACAAGACATGTGTATTTGTTATTGAAATGATGCGGAACTACGAGAGAGAGAACTTGCATCTCCAGACAAAATACATGTCCAAGATGGTCACATTTTCTATTTTGATTCTCCCATTCAAAATGCAGTCCTTTTTGTTGACATCTGACAGCTTTGTTTTTCGTATAGGATTCAAGCTCAGAAGCCTCTAAAACATCTCTTGATCGTCTTCTGACCTGAGCCATAGAGCATGGCCAGTATGATGGAGGATATCCAGGCTGTGTCGCTGTGACACAAGAAAAAAATCCCTCATCAGCTCTTTGAAGTAGACACTGATGGCTTTGGGGAAGGTGTAGGAGAACCCAGTAACAACGAAACAGCTGAGCAGCACCATCCTGCCCCCAACCATCATCAGGGGATCCAGCCTCCATCCTCTTGGTTGTACTGACTCCCATTGTCTGTCAAGAGGATGTTCCTCTCTAGGAGGCAGGAGTGGGGTATGTTACACAATCCATGTCTCAAATGTGGAATGTATATTGTGGAAGGAGGTATTGTGGCTCACACTGAGTAATAATTGGTCAATTCATAACCAAACTGTCAAAATGTCACTTTGTTTTCCCCCACACACTGGTGCAATACTTACTCAATGAACAACTGACTAAGCCTTTGGATTATGATTCTATTTACTGCATTTGTTTACAGTGACTTGGCCTGTTTGAGAAAGCTAATCAGATTCAATTTGTCTGATATGGTGTTTGAGATTGCTGTTAATCACAGTGCGAGAAGCCTGTTACTATAGAATTGTCTCTTGCCACACAGAAGTATGACGTAACTCTATTTACTTGATGGGTGGGCTTGTTTGTTTAGGTCTTGAATTAAATATCTGCTTAGTTGCTGGTGTCTGATCTTGACACATTCACTGACCCATTTCACCACAATCTTCTCAAGCATCCCCACCAATAAAAGTACATTTTGAATTAATGGAATCTACAGTTATCCTTCTTTAAGAAAAAGTATAAAAACCTTTTCTCTTGCATGGGTCCTCAGATCTAGGTTCTATAGCTGCACCATCGAGAGCATCCTGAATGCTTGCATCCCTGACTGGTATGGCAACTGCTCGGCCTCCGACTAGAGGGTAGTGCGTACGGCCCAGTACATCACTGGGGCCAAGCTTCCTGCCATCCAGGACCTCTATACCAGGCGGTGTCAGAGGAAGGCCCTAGAAATTGTCAAAGACTCCACCCACCCTAGTCATAGACTGTTCTCTCTGCTACCGCACGGCAAGCGGTACCGGAGCGCCAAGTCTAGAAGCCTCTTGAACCTAAACAGCTTCTACCCCCAAGCCATAAGCCTCCTGAACATCTAATCAAATGGCTACCCAGACTATTTACATTGCCCCCCCCGTACCCTCTTTTACGCTACTGCTCTCTGTTCATTATCTACGCATAGTCACTTTAATAACTCTACCTACATGTACATATTACCTCAATTACCTCGACTAACCGGTGCCCCCGCACATTGACTTTGTATCGGTACCCCCTGTATATAGCCTCGCTATTGTTATTTTACTGCTGCGCTTTAATTATTTGTTTTATTTTGGGGGGTATTTTTCTTAACTGCATTTTTGGTTAAGGGCTTGTAAGTAAGCATTTCACTGTTGTATTCAGCGCATGTGACAAATAACATTTGATTTGACATTGTTAAACACATGGCAAAAACATTACAGGAATGTTACAGTAAAGAATTTTAGCTGAAAAATAGTCTGCAGTATATGCAGTATGTATAATGAAGTAAACTGATGGAGAAATCTGCTGATATCACTGAACCCAGCTTGTTTTTCAGCTACAGAATTAAATAGCCTACCTCTAATGACAATCCTTACATTCAGCATCTGGTGTAACAATATTCTAGTAGTTACATAGTAATAACAATCTCACCTGACCTGTGACAGAAAACCACAGGGATCCAAGAGATGGTAGAAATATCCAGTGATACAGTTCTGAAGATGGAGACCTGTTGACCACCCCCCCCCCCCCCCACTCTTGCCAGTTTCCATCAGACGTTGGTCTAAGCTCGCATTAGTATGGGCACTTGCATACTAATACAGACATGTATGCAAACAAAACATGACTTTATGAAATGTAGTTAAAACCTTTTATTAAAGTAGAAAGGATATGAAAACAAATATTCCAATATACACAGCTGCCAAAACCATACACACACAGGACGTTGAATATAAATCATAGTATTCTAAAATAGTTCAGCACTGATACGATAATGCTTACAAAAGTTAATGAATCAAAGAAATTCATTTTTATAAAAGGATAGGGCACATTTAAAAACTCTCATACCTTCAATGATTTAAAATCCATATAACGATAAGTCTAATTTTACAGTACAGTTGGTCACTAACACAGCCATCCATCACCATCCCTTATCTATCCCCTTCCTCATTCCTCTTAATTCATTCCTTTTCAAGTGTCACTGGGAACCCGTCTTCAGTTTTCTATTCATCACTTCTTCCTTCGACTGTGATTTTTCACCTCCTCCAGTTCCTTCTCCATCAGGTGAGACTCTGCAGTGGTTTCTGACAACTTAAGGGAAACGAAATCAGTTACTTAACCTCCAATATTCTAAGCCGTTGTTTATATTTTTAACTAAGTTAACATATGGAGTTGTTTTAAGATGGTCATACCATGGATCCTTTAGCTATTGGATTTAGAATTTTAGGACCCCTTTAAGGTAATTTTTTTATTTTTTATAATTTGATAAAATATTGAATTTGGCCTTTACTACTATAGCCCAAAGAAACACATTGAATAACACATTCATAAATGGCAAAAAAGACAAACACCGCTGTAGCTCTGCCACTTTTCACTGCAGATGCTGAAGGGTATCCCCCGTGCATCCCGCAAAGGCGGAGGTGTTGCTAACATTTACGATAGCAAATTTCAATTTACAAAAAAAAAAATGACGTTTTCGTCTTTTGAGCTTCTAGTCATGAAATCTATGCAGCCTACTCAATCACTTTTTATAGCTACTGTTTATAGGCCTCCTGGGCCATATACAGCGTTCCTCTCTGAGTTCCCTGAATTCCTATCAGACCTTGTAGTCATAGCAGATCATATTTTAATTTTTGGTGATTTTAATATTCATATGGAGAAGTCCACAGACCCACTCCAAAAGTCTTTCGGAGCCATCATCGACTCAGTGGGTTTTGTCCAACATGTCTCTGGACCTACTCACTGCCACAGTCATACTCTGGACCTAGTTTTGTCCCATGGAATAAATGTTGTAGATCTTAATGTTTTTCCTCATAATCCTGGACTGTCGGACCACCATTTTATTACGTTTGCAATCGCAACAAATAATCTGCTCAGACCCCAACCAAGGAGCATCAAAAGTCGTGCTATAAATTCTCAGACAACACAAAAATTCCTTGACGCCCTTCCAGACTCCTTCTGTCTACCCAAGGACGTCAGAGGACAAAAATCAGTTAACCACCTAACTGAGGAACTCAATTTAACCTTGCGCAATACCCTAGATGTGTACCAAACTCACTAAAAGTGGCAGTAATAAAGCCTCTCTTGAAAAAGCCAAACCTTGACCCGGAAAAAATAAAAAACTATCGGCCTATATCGAATCTTCCATTCCTCTCAAAAATTTTAGAAAAAGCTGTTGCGCAGCAACTCACTGCCTTCCTGAAGACAAACAATGTATACGAAATGCTTCAGTCTGGTTTTAGACCCCATCATAGCACTGAGACTGCACTTGTGAAGGTGGTAAATGACCTTTTAATGGCGTCAGACCGAGGCTCTGCATCTGTCCTCGTGCTACTAGACCTTAGTGCTGCCTTTGACACCATCGATCACCACATTCTTTTGGAGAGACTGGAAACCCAAATTGGTCTACACGGACTAGTTCTGGCCTGGTTTAGATCTTACCTGTCGGAAAGATATCAGTTTGTCTCTGTGAATGGTTTGTCCTCTGACAAATCAACTGTACATTTCGGTGTTCCACAAGGTTCCGTTTTAGGACCACTATTGTTTTCACTATATATTTTACCTCTTGGGGATGTTATTCGAAAACATAATGTTAACTTTCACTGCTATGCGGATGACACACAGCTGTACATTTCAATGAAACATGGTGAAGCCCCAAAATTGCCCTCGCTAGAAGCCTGTGTTTCAGACATAAGGAAGTGGATGGCTGCAAACTTGATACTTTTAAACTCGGACAAAACAGAGATGCTTGTTCTAGGTCCCAAGAAACAAAGAGATCTTCTGTTAAATCTGACAATTAATCTTGATGGTTGTAAAGTCGTCTCAAATAAAACTGTGAAGGACCTCGGCGTTACTCTTGACCCTGATCTCTCTTTTGACGAACATATCGAGACTGTTTCAAGGACAGCTTTTTTTCATCTACGTAACATTGCAAAAATCAGAAATTTTCTGTCCAAAAATGATGCAGAAAAATTTATCCATGCATTTGTTACTTCTAGGTTAGACTACTGCAATGCTCTACTTTCCGGCTACCCGGATAAAGCACTAAATAAACTTCAGTTAGTGATAAATACGGCTGCTAGAATCCTGACTAGAACCAAGAAATTTGATCATATTACTCCAGTGCTAGCTTCCCTACACTGGCTTCCTGTTAAGGCAAGGGCTGATTTCAAGGTTTTACTGTTAACCTATAAAGCGTTACATGGGCTTGCTCCTACCTATCTTTCCGAGTTGGTCCTGCCGTACATACCTATACGTACGCTACGGTCACAAGACGCAGGCCTCCTAATTGTCCCTAGAATTTCGAAGCAAACAGCGGGAGGCAGGGCTTTCTCCTATAGATCTCCATTTTTATGGAACGGTCTGCCTACCCATGTGAGAGACGCAGACTCGGTCTCAACCTTTAAGTCTTTACTGAAGACTTATCTCTTCAGTAGGTCATATGATTGAGTGTAGTCTGGCCCAGGAGTGTGAAGGTGAACGGAAAGGCTCTGGAGCAACGAACCGCCCTTGCTGTCTCTGCCTGGCCGGTTCCCCTCTCTCCACTGGGATTCTCTGCCTCTAACCCTATTACAGGGGCTGAGTCACTGGCTTACTGGTGCTCTTTCATGCCGTCCCTGGGAGGGGTGCGTCACTTGAGTGGGTTGAGTTACTGACGTGATCTTCCTGTCTGGGTTGGCGCCCCCCCTTGGTTTGTGCTGTGGTGGAGATCTTTGTGGGCTATACTCGGCCTTGTCTCAGGATTGTAAGTTGGTGGTTGAAGACATCCCTCTAGTGGTGTGGGGGCTGCGCTTTGGCAAAGTGGGTGGGGTTATATCCTTCCTGTTTGGCCCTGTCCGGGGGTTTCTTCTGATGGGGCCACAGTGTCTCCTGACCCCTCCTGTCTCAGCCTCCAGTATTTATGCTGCGGTAGTTTATGTGTCGGGGGGCTAGGGTCAGTTGGTTATACCTGGAGTACTTCTCCTATCTTATCCAGTGTCCTGTGTGAATTTAAGTATGCTCTCTCTAATTCTCTCGTTCTCTCTTTCTTTCTCTCTCTCGGAGAACCTGAGCCCTAGGACCATACGTCACGGCAAACCGGGCATGATGACTCCTTGCTGTCCCCAGTCCACCTGGCCTTGCTGCTATTCCAGTTTCAACTGTTCTGCCTGCGGTTATGGAACCGCCACCTGTCCCAGACCTGCTATTTTCAACTCTTAATGATTGGCTATGAAAAGCCAACTGAAAATTATTCATGATTATTATTTGACCATGCTTGTCACTTATGAACATTTTGAACATCTTGGCATAGTTCTGTTATAATCTCCACCCGGCACAGCCAGAAGAGGACTGGCCACCCCTCATAGCCTGGTTCCTCTCTAGGTTTCTTCCTAGGTTTTGGCCTTTCTAGGGAGTTTTTCCTAGCCACCGTGCTTCTACACCTGCATTGCTTGCTGTTTGAGGTTTTAGTCTGGGTTTCTGTACAGCACTTCGAGATATTAGCTGATGTACGAAGGGCTATATAAAATAAACTTGATTTGATTTGAAGGGTGACATTGGCGGATGCGGTGGATTGAGACTCAGCCAATGCAAACTGACAGATTTTGATGGGGATTTTTGTATTATGTTCATTAGACTGACACACGGGTGCATCAATAGAGTCTTAAGGATTTTAAAAGGGAGTGTGGCACTTATTTCTCACTGCCAAAAACGCATATAATTTTAACTTAGAGCACCCCAAGAAAACATGACCAAATTAAACTCTTAAATCAATTGTTATAATATTATAATGTGGCGGGCGAATTGGGCGTCTACTTGTCCCTCTGCAGGGCACATTTCATCCCTGAAAACTTCCACCGCTATCAACAATGGAAGGAGTGCTGAAGCAAGAAGTTGCTTCTCAAAGTGGATGCTGTCCCTACCATCAATGTGGCTTCTAAAGCATCTCAAACAGCCAGCACCACCAGCAGCGCCCAAACATTATCATGGGCTTCAGTGAGCATGTAAGTCAACCTGGTAAGTGAAAGAGTTAGCTTGCTACCTCTATGCTAATGTTTGCTTGCTATATTGCATTTAGCTCACATCTAAATAACAATGATTCAGATTGTTTAATAGTCACATGTACAGGGTTGCAGGTAGCCTAGCGGTTAAGAACGTTGTGCCAGTAACCGAAAGGTCATTGGTTTGAATTCCAGAGCCGACTAGGTGAACAATCTGTCGACGTGCCTTTGAACAAGGCACTTAACCATCATTGCTCCTATAAGTCGCTCTGGACAAGAGTGTCTGCTAAATGACTAAAATGTAAATGTGATTGCAGGGTACAGTGAAAATCTTAGGCTTCGAGCTCCTGCAATGTTTTATCGGAGCTCGAGGCGAGGCGCCCTCTGTCGGTGCCATCTTAGCCAAGATAAAAACTAACCAAATGTAGACATGTCTGCCAGCTGTTGGTCGCTAACGGCTGATTCTGTCATACTATAGATAGTACAAGGCAATGGGAAAGAGTAGTGTTGGTGATTGTGGGGGCTGCACGTTTCAATAATTTGGCCATTTTGTGGCTCTAGGGGAGTTTTCTATAGCCTGCCGATTGTGGGTTCATCCGAAATGTCATTTTGGAGATGCCCCAGAGCCATGCCTTCTCTGGAGGGGTGGATTGTGGATTTTGCTCATTGGGAAAGTATATATATATATATTTTTTAAATTTATTTTAGGATTAATGTTGTCACAGTTACTTCTTGTTGAAGAGGCAGCTGCTAACATTAATTTGCTATAGCTAGCTATCCTCTTTATAGCTAGCTATCCTCTTCCTCCTTTTCTGAATGAATTTGTGGCCATTTGTTTTCCGCTAGCAAAATAAGTGAGCTAGATTTTGTTAGCTGTGTTATCGACATATTGCAGTACACTAAGTTTGACACTGGTATGGTCTAGTAAATATCCTAAACCTAGCCAGCTAGACGTGAAGCTAAAACCGGGGAGAGCGAGGAGAGAATTAATTTTCTGTTTCATCTGCTGTTAGCTTGCTAACCTTCACTCAAATACATATTTCCACATATAATTTATGAAATTAGATTTTTATTCCATAAAGATTGTAATTTAGTCAATATGTTGTGAATATTGTAGAAAAGTTTTCCATACTAAAAAGTGAAGTGCCACTTACAGCTTACCATGTACAGTGCATTCAAAAAGTATTCAGACCCCTTGACTTTTCCCACATTTTATTACATTACAACATTCTAAAAATGATTTAAAATATTTTCCCCCTCACTCTATACACAATACAGGTATTCTAAAACAGGATAATATACATTTTTGCACATGTATTACAAATAAAAACAGAAATAATCACATTTGCATAAGTATTCAGACCCTTTATTCAGTACTTTGTTGAAGCACCTTTGGCAGCGATTACAGCCCCGAGTCTTCTTGGGTATGACGCTACAAGCTTGGCACACCTGTATTTGGGGAGTTTCTCCCATTCTTCTCTGCAGATCCTCTTAAGCTCTGTCAGGTTGGATGGGGAGCGTCGCTATACAGCTATTTTCAGGTCTCTCCAGAGATGTTTGATCGGCTTCAAGTCCAGGCTCTGGCTGGGCCACTCAAAGGACATTCAGAGACTTGTCCCGAAGCCACTCTTGCGTTGTCTTGGCTGTGTGCTTATGGTTGTTGTCCTATTGGAAGGTGAACCTTCACCCCCGTCGGAGGTCCTGAGCACTCTGGAGCAGGTTTTCATCAAGAATCTCTCTGTACATCTTTCCTCGATCCTGACTAGTCTCCCAGTCCCTGCCGCTGAAAAACCCCACAGCATGATGCTGCCACCACCATGCTTCACTGTAGGGATGGTGACAGGTTTCCTCCAGACGTGACGCTTGGCATTCAGGCAAAAGAGTTCAATCTTGGTTTCATCAGACCAGAGAAACTTGTTTCTCATGTTCTGAGAGTCCTTTAGGTGCCAGTGGGCTGTCATGTGCCTTTTAACGAAGAGTGGCTTCCGTCTGGCCAGGCTACCATAAAGGCTTGATTGGTGGACTGCTGCAGACATGGTTGTCCCTCTGGAAGGTTCTTGGTCACCTCTCTGACCAAGGCCCTTCTCCCCCGATTGCTCAGTTTGGCCGGGCGGACAGCTCTAGGAAGAGTCTTGGTGGTTCCAAACTTCTTCCATTTTAGAATGGAGGCTACTGTGTTCTTGGGGACCTTCAATGCGGCAGACATGTTTTGGTACCCTTCCCCAGATCTGTGCCTAGACACAATCCTGTCTCTGAGCGCTACGGACTATTCCTTCAACCTCATGGCTTGGTTTTTGCTCTGACATGCACTGTCAACTGTGGTACCTTATATATACACAGGTGTGTGCCTTTTCAAATCATGTCCAATCAATTGAATTTACCACAGTTGGACTCACCAGTAACTCACCAGCATTCCGACCAGAAATACGACTTTCCCGAATTGGATCCTTTGTTCATACCCCCCAATTTAACTTATCCCTTTAGCTGCTCCAAGACGTCGCCGGCAGAGAAGAGGTATTCGGAGTGGACTTCTAGACCGACTCAGGAGGCATGCATACCATCCACCGTTTCCGATTATATTTCTCGCTAATGTTCATGCCCTGGACAACAAAGTAGACGAGCTCAGGGTGATTTGATCACCCTCCAACGTGGCTGGTGAAATAGACATCTTTACCCGCCAATGCCAAAATTTTAGGCCCTGCATTGGACCAACACTTTACATGTTGCATATATATTTTTGTTCAGTGTACTTAAAAAACACTTCAACCAGTAAAATGGCTCTTTGGCTAGCTTTACTACAGCTTATTTCAATGAGTGTTCGCATTCTAACATAGAATGCTGCATCCAAATAGGTATAGGTATTTCGCAACGATCACAAACAAATATAATCTTAGTGACTGTTCAAGCAATAATCAAAACATCATTGTAAGCCAACTTTGTTTAAGTAATAACTAAGTGGCCTCCTGGGGGGGCGCAGTGGTTTAAGGCACTGCATCACAGTGCTAGCTGTGACACCAGAGATTCTGGGTTCGAGCCCAGGCTCTGTCGCAGCCGGCCGCGACCGGGAGGCCCATGGGAGGGTTTGGCCGGCAGGGATGTCCTTGTCTCATCGCGCACTCGCAACTCCTGTGGCGGGCCGGGCACAGTGCATGCTGACCAGGTCGCCATGTGTACGGTGTTTCCTCTGACACATTGGTGCGGCTGGCTTCTGGGTTGGATGTGCATTGTGTCAAGAAGCAGTGCGGCTAGGTTGGGTTGTGTTTCGGAGGACGCATGGCTCTCGACCTTCGCCTCTCCCGAGTCCGTACGGGAGTTTCAGCGATGAGACAAGACTGTAACTACTACCAATTGGGTAAAAAAAAGTAATAACTAAGTAGATCTGGGCTATGGTGAATGGGCGCAGCTGGTGAATGGCAGTTGTTTACCCCCAACGTGTCTGTTTTTTTCAATCTGCAACTGATGATAACTCACCATGTCCAACAGGAGGTCAATCTTCAGCCTCAGTAGGTTGTTCTCCTCTTCAAGCTGTAAGTTCCTCTTTTTTAGTCTCTGCACCTCCTTCCCTGATGCATTCCCTCCAGACTCTGGGGGCAAGAAACAAAACACATGAAGAAAAACAAAATGGAAATACCTGTGGGGATCAGATAGATCAGACTTCTTACAGTAGCAGTGCAGACAGTGCAGTTTTCTACTGCATTTAAGTGAAGAACAGTTACCTGCAATCCATTGTCCCTCTTCAAATTTCAAGCTCTGCCCCCCGATGTTCATTACAGGGGCTCCATATTCAAGACCCAACTCTATTTCCCTCGTAGACCGATCCAACTAGACCCAACAAAGGGGTGATTACACAGACTAAATTCAGATAACCAACAACAGATGCACAGAGCTACACAGTGGAGGTGTCATAATACCTATAAAATCTATCGATCAAACAGGGAAATGGATCCAATCGTTTTTGCACCTTTCATTTCTTCCCATAGGGATTTTAGAAACACTTAAAATAAGGGCTGTGTTTCATGTAGGCTTACCCTGGCATGAGGTTTTGATAACCTTGTAAATCTTTCTCGGACAAAGTTACTTTTATCAATATATTCAAGTCCATTTACTCTCAGATTTGAGGGGGTAAATACAGCCGAATATATTGTTAAGTCACTTTGTCCTTGTTTTAAATGTTTCTAAAATGTCCTATGGGAAAACTGAATGGTGGAAAAACGATTGGAACCATTTCCGTATTTGATCGCTAGGTTATGGGTATTATGACACATACTGTGGTGTAATACCTAAACTCAGTCCTGCCCCACACCACACAGTTGATTCAAATAACCAATTTATCATCCAGCTTTGATTATTTGAATCAGCTGTATAGAGCTATGGCAAAAAACTAAACGTGCACCCAGGGGTGGCCCCAGCCCAGGACCAAGTGTGGGAAACCCTGCTCTAGTACACAATAATGTGTTTGCGGATTATAGGGGAATTTGATCAACTCACCGTGTGCAGATTGGAGAGAGAAACAGACTTGCGAGGAGGGGTCTTCTTTGGACTGAAGGTGTTGCCAAAAAACGGCATCTTCTTAATCAGCGGCGTTATAGATAGCTCTGAAGTGAGACAAATAACGTTAGAGATTGTGGAAGATTAATGTTGGATTCATAACTTTTTACTTTGCAGCTTTAGAGATAATCAGGTAGCGTTAACTAGCTACACAACGCGTTAGCTAGGACTAATAGCATTGCCAGCTAGCCAAGGCTACCAACAGCTAACGTTACGCCACTATCTTTGCTGTTTTGATGAAGTAGCTAGCTTAATCTGCTACTATACAGCGCTAATATTTACCTTATTCCTTATCATTGGTAAACAGAGGCTTCCTTTCTCTTTTTCGCCCAGCTAGGTGATTTTTACCTGTTTTTTACACACATGCAGGTTACTGCGCAAGATCCATTTTGCCCCAACCGGGTAATAATGGAAGAATCTACAAATGGCAGCACAGCAATTGAGTTGGATGATATCAAATAATGTTACAATGTTATGAATGTTTACTTTAACTACATACAATTCGATTCTATATAATATGACAAAGTCTAGGTTTGATCCTTGCAATAATGTAAATACTTGGTCAATACCCCTGCTGTTGAGTTTAAGTGGAATAGTCTATCAATGTGAACGTATCACCATGGTGATAGCGTCACTATGTGGTTGTTTACAGAAAGCTTCGATCGAACTGTTTTCCCCGATAAATAGTTTTCTGTGTGTCATTACTCGATTGTCAACAGATTTATCATCCGATACAAAAAGTCGTTACCGTCATTGTTACTATATTTCCCGTGGTTATCACGAATATTCTTTTGATAAAGGCCTAACCCCGCCCATTTCACAACTAGCCCCAGTGGCCTAATGGATAAGGCACTGGCCTCCTAAGCCAGGGATTGTGGGTTCGAGTCCCATCTGGGGTGAATCTTTTTTGTCCATTGAATTGTTCAAAGCCGTGTCAACAACTAAATACAATGCTTATTATCAACATAGCAAATAGCTTAAAAACGTACATTGATGATTTCACGCAAATTAAACATTTACTTGCATTACACATTATAAATCTTGTCAAATTTACAAGGATTATAGTTGGAAATGTGTAGCCAAAGTCATCCTACAAAGGATCAATTGATGATTCTAATGTAGCCTCATTGCTGACCATACCGCTCGCGGCAAGTGTTGCAAAATAAATGTACACAAGTTATTCAATCATTGCACCCACACTGTTCGCGCGCGCCAAGGAGCGTCTGCTTTGCAAAGCGATAAAAAGAAGTCAGTTCTATATTTGTGATGCTGTAGGAGGTGCAAGTCCTGCCTCTCCCATATCGCACAGCCGGTTTGGGTAGGTGTAACATGCTGAACAGACCACATGCAAGCATGAGTCCACATGTACATGTTGATTTTGTCCACCCACACAAGACGGGATGAGGACATGCAGGTTGAAATATCAAAACCAACTCAGATTCTGTATGTATCTAACTGACCCGCTCTGCCCTTTCTTCGCCATTTACCCATTATTGTCTTAGCTCTCCTGATCAACATCTGTGATTGCTTTATGCCTCTCTCTAATGTCAATATGCCTTGACCACTGCTGTCTTGGCTAGTTTTAATTGCTTTATTTCACTGTAGAGCCCTCAGTCCCACTCAAATTGCCTTAGATAGCTATTTCATCCCATCCCACACACATGCAGAGACCTCACCTATGTTAATTGATAACTCCAGAGAAGAAACCTCTCTCAACCTCTCCTATGCAACGCATAGGTTTTTCTTCACTGTACTCACATCCAACCATACCCTTGTCTGTACATTATGCCTTGAATCTATTCTAACACACCCAGAAATCTGCTCCTTTTATTCTCTGTCCCCAATGCACTAGACGACCAGTTCTTATAGCCTTTAGCCGTGCCCTTATCCTACTCCTCCTCTGTTCCTCTGGTGAACCCAGGCCCTGTAGCCCCCAGTTCCACCCCTATTCCCCAGGCGATATCATTTGTTGACTTCTGTAACTGTAAAAGCCTTGGTTGTCCTAGCCGTGTCTGAATCCTGGCTTAGGAAGGCCACCAAAAATTCTGAAATTTCCAGCCCCAACTATAACATTTTCCGCCAAGATAGAACTGCCAAAGGGGTTGGAGTTGCAATCTACTGCAGAGATAGCCTGCAGAGTTCTGTCATGCTATCCAGGTCTGTGCCCAAACAGTTCGAGATTCTACTTTTAAAAATCTACTTTTAAAAACCGCTAGCGGAACCCCTGACAACATTCCGCTGAAAAGGCAGCGCGGAAAATTCAAAAATAATTTTTTAGAAATATGTAACTTTCACACATCCAATACAGCAAATGAAAGATAAACATCTACCCATCGTGTCCGATTTAAAAAATGTTTTACAGCGAAACACAACATATGATTATGTTAGATCACCGCCAAGTCCAAAAAACACAGCCATTTTCCCAGCCAAAGATAGGAGTCACAAAAAGCAAAAATAGAGATCAAATTAATCACTAACCTTTGATGATCTTCAGCAGATGACACTCATAGGACATCATGTTACACAATACATGTATGTTTTGTTCGATAACGTGCATATTTATATAAAAAAAATCTCAGTTGACATTGGCGCCATGTTCAGAAATGCCTCCAAAATATCCGGAGAAATTGCAGAGAGCCACATCAAATAACAGAAATACTCATCATAAACTTTGATGAAAGATACATGTTTTACATAGAATTAAAGATACACTTGTTCTTAATGCAACTGCTGTGTCAGGTTTCAAAAAAACTTTACGGAAAAAGCACACCATGCAATAATCTGAGACAGTGCTCAGAGAGAAACAACATTTCTCCGCCATGTTGGAGTCAACAGAAATACGAAATTACATCATAAATATTCCCTTACCTTTGATGATCTTCATCAGAATGCACTCCCAGGAATACTAGTTCCACAATAAATTGTTGTTTTGTTCGATAATGTCCATTATTTATGTCCAAGTAGCTACTTTTGTTAGCAGGTTTAGTACACATATCCAAACGCTCGCGCAGATCCAGGCGAACGTCGGACGAAAACTTTAAAAGATTACAGGTCGAAAACTAAGTAGAGAATCAATCTTTAGGATGTTGTTATCATAAATATTCAATAACGTTCCAACCGGAGAATTCCTTTGTGTCTATAGAAGTAATGGAACGCAAGTCGATATCATGTGGAATGCGCGTGGCCAGGACCTGGCACTCTGCCAGAACACTGACTCAAACAGCTCCCATCCGGCCCCACATCACAGTAGAAGCTTCATTCAACGTTCTACAGACTGTTGACGTCTAGTGGAAGGCGTAGGAAGTGCAAACAGATCCATATCCTACTGTGTTTTCAATAGGCGATGAGTTGAAAATCGACCAGCCTCAGAATTCTCACTTCCTGTTTGGATTTTTTCTAAGGTTTTTGCCTGCCATATGAGTTCTGTTATACTCACAGACATCATTCAAACAGTTTTAGAAACTTCAGAGTGTTTTATATCCAATAGTAATAATAATATGCATATATTAGCATCTGGGACAGAGTAGGAGGCAGTTCACTCTGGGCACGCTATTCATCCAAAGTGAAAATGCTGCCCCCATCCCTAAAAAGTTAACCAGATACAATGCTATTTTACAGTAAATTGACGACAGACTTTCAGAACGCTTATAGGGAAGGACATTCAACAAGCACAGCACGTACACAAACTACTGATGATTGGCTGAGTGAAATTGATGATGAAAAGATTGTTATGTTAGAGTTCAGTGCTGCTTTTGACGTTATCGATCGTAGTCTGTTGCTGGAAAAACATATGTCTTATGGCTATACACCCCATGCTATATTGTGGCTAAAGAGTTACTTGTCTAACAGAACAATGAGGGTGTTCTTTAATGGAAGCCTCTCCAACATAATCCAGGTAGAATCAGGAATTCCCCAGGGCAGCTGTCTAGGCCCCTTACTTTTTTCAATTTTTACTAGCAACATGCCACTGGCTTTGAATAAAGCCAGTGGCATACAGCGACTGAAATGACTGCAACACTTAAGAAATCACTGGTGTTAGTTTCAGAATTGGTGGCAAAGAATAAGTTAGTCCTAAATATTTCAAAAACTAGAGGCATTGTATTTGGGACCAACCATTCACTAAACCCTAAGCCTCAACTAAATCGACACAACTGTTCAATTGTGTGGTCATGTACCACAAAGAGGGACTTAGATAAATTACAATAGGCTCAGAACAGGGCAGCACGGCTGGCCCTTAAAAGTACACAGAGAGCTAATATTAATGATATGTATGTCAATCTCTCATGGCTCATTGTGAAGGAGAGTGACTTCATCACTGCTTGTTTTTGTAAGAAGTGTTGACAAGCTGAATGCACAGAGCTGTCTGTTTAAACTACTGGCACACAGCTCGGACAACCATGCATACCCCCACAAGACCAGCCACCAGAGGTCTCTTCACAATCCCCAAGTCCAGAACAGACTATGGGTGTAACATGTACGCTCTGAGTTGGGAAGCAAGTACAGGGAGTGAAAATGTAATAATAAATAAAACATGGAACAACACAAGAAACACGAATAGCGTACAGACATGAAACAGAAACAGAGTCAATAACGCCTGGGGAAAGAACCAAAGGGAGTGACAGATATAGGGGAGGTAATCAGGAAGATGATGGAGTCCAGGTGAGTGTCATGAGGTGCAGGTGCACGTAACGATGGTGGCAGGTGTGCGTATGATGAAAACTGGCGACGTTGTGCCACGGAGAGGGGGAGCGGGAGTAAACGTGACAATGGGAGGCGCACAATACTAAACAGAGCAATGACTACATGGAACTCTATTCCACATCAGGTAACTGATGCAAGCAGTAGAATCAGATTTTAAAAAACAGATACAAATACACCTTATGGAACAGCAGGGACTGTGAAGAGACACACACAAAGGTACAGACACACAGCATACGCACACAAGCACTAGCACACACACTCTATACACATGCACATTGTACTATTGTTGTATGGTGGTATTATACATTTTGTATTGTAGATATGTAGTGGTGTAATAATGTTATATGAGATACTGTTTTATCTTTTGTTTTATATGTAACGTAAGTGCCTTAATGTGTTTGGCCTTGGCAGCAGCTAATGGGGATCCCTAATGAATAGAAATACTGGAAATACAGATATGCATCTGTTGGTCATAGATACAGTACCTTTCGGGTTTTTTTTTAAAGGTAAGGGCGTGGATCATAAAACCAGTTAGTATCTAGTGTGATCACCATTTGCTTCATGCAGTGTGACACATTTCCTTCGCATAGAGTTGATCAGGCTGTTAATTATGGCATGTGGTATGTTGTCCCACTCCTCTTCAATGGCTGTGCGAAGTTGATTGATATTGGCGGAAACTAGAACACGCTGTCGTACCCGTTGATCCAGAGTAGAGGTTTAAAGTACATAGGTTTAAAGATGAACTTCTTGTGAATCCAACCACGGTGTCAGATTTAAAAAATGCTTTATGGCGAAAGCATACCGGACGATTATTTGAGAACATAGCCCACTAGACAAATCATTACAAACAGTAACCAGCCAAGTAGAACAGTTACACAAGTCAGAAATAGAGATAAAATTAATCCCTTACCTTTGATGATCTTCATATGGTTGCACTCAGCAGACATTCATTTACTCAATAAATGTTCCTTTTGTTCGATAAAGTCTCTTTATATCCAAAAACCTGAGTTTTGTTTGCGCGTTTTCTTCAGTAATCCACAGGCTCAAACGCAGTCAAAACAGGAAGACAAAAAAATCCAAATTGTATCCGTAAAGTTCATAGAAACATGTCAAACGATGTTTATATTCAACCTTCAGGTTGTTTTTAGCCTAAATAATCAATAATATTTGAACCGGACAATAACGTTGTCAATTTAAAAGGTAAACAAGAAAGGCACTCTCTCGGTCGGGCGCATGAAAAAGCTCTGTGACACTTTAAGGTCCACTCATTCAGACTGCTCTTACTTCCTAATTTTTCAGGGTACAAGCCTGAAACAATTTCTAAAGACTGTTGACATCTAGTGGAAGGCATAGAAACTGCAATTTGAGTCCTAAGTCAATGGATACTGTAATGGCATTGAATAGAAAACTACAAAAACAAAAAAACTACTTCCTGAATGGATTTTTCTCAGGTTTTCGCCTGCCAAATCAGTTCTGTTATACTCACAAACACTATTTTAACAGTTTTGGAACCGTTAGAGTGTTGTCTATCCAAATCTACCAGTTATATGCATATCATATCTTCTGGGCCCGAGAAGCAGGCAGTTTAATTTGGGCATGCATTTCATCCAAAATTCCGAATGCTGCCCCCTACCCTAGAGAAGTTAAGAACCCGTTCTTATTTTCAATGACGGCCTAGGAACGGTTCGTTAACTACCTTGTTCAGGGGCAGAACGACAGCTTTTTACCTTGTCAGCTCGGGGGATTCAATCTTGCAACCTTACAGTTAACTAGTCCAACGCTCTAACCACCTGATTACATTGCACTCCACGAGGAGCCTGCCTGTTACGCGAATGCAGTAGAAGCCAAGGTAAGTTGCTAGCTAGCATTAATCTTATAAAAAACAATCAATCAATCATAATCACTAGTTAACTACATATGGTTGATGATATTACTAGTTTATCTAGCGTGTCCTGCGTTGCATATAATCGATGCGGTGCGTATCGTTGCTCCAAGGTGTACCTAACCATAAACATCAATGCCTTTCTTAAAATCAATACACAGAAGTATATATTTTTAAACCTGCATATTTAGCTAAAGGAAATCCAGGTTAGCAGGCAATATTAACCAGGTGAAATTGTGTCACTTCTCTTGCGTTCATTGCACGCAGAGTCAGTGTATATGCAACAGTTTGGGCCGCCTAATTTGCCAGAATTTTACGTAATTATGACATAACATTGAAGGTTGTGCAATGTAACAGGAATATTTAGACTTATGGATGCCACCCGTTAGATAAAATACGGAACGGTTCCGTATTTCACTGAAAGAATAAACGTCTTGTTTTCGAGATGATAGTTTCCGGATTCGACCATATTAATGACCTAAGGCTCGTATTTCTGTGTGTTATTATGTTATAACTAAGTCTATGATTTGATAGAGCAGTCTGACTGAGCGGTGGTAGGCAGCAGCAGGCTCGTAAGCATTCATTCAAACAGCACTTTCCTGCGTTTTGCCAGAAGCTCTTCGCTGTGCTTCAAGCCTATCAACTCCCGAGATTAGGCTGGTGTAACCGATGTGAAATGGCTAGCTGGTTAGCGGGGTGCGCGCTAATAGCGTTTCAAACGTCACTCGCTCTGAGACTTGGAGTAGTTATTCCCCTTGCTCTGCATGGGTAACGCTGCTTCGAGGGTGGCTGTTGTCGTTGTGTTCCTGGTTCGAGCCCAGGTAGGAGCGAGGAGAGGGATGGAAGCTATACTGTTACACTGGCAATACTAAAGTGCCTATAAGAACATCCAATAGTCAAAGGTTAATGAAATACAAATGGTATAGAGAGAAATAGTCCTATAATTCCTATAATAACTACAACCTAAAACATCTTACCTCGGAAAATTGAAGACTCATGTTAAAAGGAACCACCAGCTTTCATATGTTCTCATGTTCTGAGCAAGGAACTTAAACGTTAGCTTTCTTACATGGCACATATTGCACTTTTACTTTCTTCTCCAACACTTTGTTTTTGCATTATTTAAACCAAATTGAACATGTTTCATTATTTATTTGAGGCTAAATTGATTTTATTTATGTATTATATTAAGTTAAAATAAGTGTTCATTCAGTATTGTTGTAATTGTCATTTGTCACGAACGTCGTAGTGAGGAGACCAAGGCGCAGCGTGATTAGAATACATTCTTCCCTTTTAATAATGAAGAACACTTAACAAAGAATACAAAATGAACGTGACCGCTATAACACTGAGTGCAAACATGCAATATCACATAGACAATCACCCACAAACCAAACTGGAAAATGGCAACCTAAATAGGATCCCCAATCAGAGACAACGATAAACAGCTGCCTCTGATTGGGAACCAATCTAGGCCACCATAGACCTACATAATGCCTAGACTACACACACACACCTAGACATACCCAAAACCCTAGACAAGACAAAAACACACATACCACCCTCGTCACACTGACCTAACCAAAATAATAAAGAAAACAAAGATAACTAAGGTCAGGGCGTGACATCATTATTACAAATACATTTTAAAAATCGGCAGATTAATCGGTATCGGCTTTTTGGTCCTCCAATAACCGGTATCGGTATCGGCGTTGAAAAATCATAATCGGTCGACCTCTAATCCAGAGCATCCCAAACATGCTGAATGGGTGACTTCTGGTAAGTATTCTGACCATGGAACAACTGGGACATATTCAGCTTCCAGGAATTTTGTACAGATCCTTGCGATATGGGGCCGTGCATTATCATGCTGAAACGTGAGGTGATGGCGGCAGATGAATGGCACGACAATGGGCCACAGGATCTCGTCACGGTGCATTCAAATTGCCATTGATAAAATACAATTGTGTTCGTTTTCAATAGCTTATGCCTACCCATACCATAACCCCACGCTATCATGGGGCACTCTGTTCACAACGTTGACATCAGCAAACCGCTCGCCCACACAACACATGGTCTGGGAACAGCTCTGGTGGACATTCCTGCAGTCAGCATGCCAATTGCACGCTCCCTCAAAACTGTGCACCTATGTAATGATCATCCTGTTTAATCAGCTTCTTGATATGTCCCACTTGTCAGGTGGATGGATTATTTTGGCAAAGGAGACACTTTCAGTAACAGGGATGTAAACAAATTTGTGCACAAAATTTGAGAGAAATAAGCTTTTTGTATGTATGGAACATTTCTGGGCTCTTTTATTTCAGCACATGAAACATAGGACCAACACTTTACATGTTGCATTTATATTTTTGTTAAGTGT
The DNA here is from genome assembly GCF_045679555.1 of Salvelinus alpinus. NCBI lineage: Eukaryota > Metazoa > Chordata > Actinopteri > Salmoniformes > Salmonidae > Salvelinus > Salvelinus alpinus. The sequence continues at coordinate 28,810,572 of NC_092092.1, forward strand.
ATATGCAACTGCACCGGAAGGTGCATAAACTGGTAGCCTGGTTTCTCATTTTCAAGTCAAGGAGGTTAAGTGATGTCGTTATCGAAGATTTGCCATCGTCCCTGTTCCTTGTCATACAAATTCTCTTACAGGCCCCACCACCATTAAAACTGAAGTGGCTTAAAAGTGCTATTTTTAGAGCTAAGCAGGGAATGTTATCTCACTCTCAGTGCAGAAACACTTTACATTAAAAAGGACTAAAATACACTCTGGGTGCTAGGAATTGAATCCCTCTTTCCGCTTTTCCTAAGCCCTTCTGTGCACAGGCTTACCACAGTCTCTTTGGGACTGAAACCTTCTACATTATAATGAGATGTTTAATTACAATGTGGTGCTAGGAATTTTACACCCCACATATGTCCTTGCCATTAGCCCACCTTCTCTTCTCCCTACACTATGGTGTAAGGGATGGTAGGCTATATTACGACCACATGTCCTCTCCCCTCCCCTACCCCTCCATGCCCTCTTCTCCCCTCATGTACAACCTGTACATGCATGAATAACCTATGAGCTTGTGTTTAGGTGTGGTGTGGGGAGGTGTGGGGATATATCTTGTGATTTGTGTGCTACTGTACATGTTAATGATTACATGATTTCTGTGTAATAACTGTAAATAGTTTGTCTTGAATTGATTGTTGCATAGTATGATAAATGGTGGAGTACGGTACTGACCAGATTTGTGATGTATCGCCTAAGGCCCTGACCACAGATGACAGAGCTGTCATGTTCTCTGTGGTGTACTGTAATCGGTCTCTGTTAATAGAGCCACTGCAGCAGGAGACAACATAACGTGTTGCTTAGGAGGAACAGTACAGCTTGTTCTCACTGAGGGGACTGACTGGCCATAGCCTCTCTGTCTCTGGAACCTAAAATAACCAGAAAGTACACTCTGACTGACACCTGAGATGTGCACATGATCATATATGTGAGAACTCTGCTCATCAGTGCCTAATTCAAAATACCCTCTTTTGACTTTTTATGGGTATCCGCATGCTCCTGTGTAGTGCATGTGTTCCCCACAGTCCCAAGCCATTACATGCTGTATTTAAGGAGGTGACTAGTTTCTCCTGTCTTTCAAGGACTTGTAATAACCAGTAGATAATAAACAACAAACCAAGTTACCACAACTAATAACACAATTACATTTCCCCTCCTGCCCTCCCCCACTCCCTCCCTCCTCAGAAACCTATAACAACCAGTGTTTGACCTGAGCAGGGTGTCGTTGGTGGGGAATATAAGGGCCGGGGCTCAGACAGTGGTGTAGTAGATACCAGGGCTGACGCTACACTCTGCCTTGACACAGGCCCTGCGACAGGGTAAAAGACAGTCATGTCAGTCCTTTGAATTATATAAAGCTAAACTGGTGGTATCTGATGGGTTTTATGCCATGCTAATTGACCCTCTGGGATTAATAAAATCTTATTGGAATGAACTTCATCTGCTTCTCCCAAATTTAATTATATGAATGGCAAACTGATATGTTGCTCAATTTAATTTCTAAGCCTGGGGAGTAGGAGAAATGTATTGTTTGTATAAATGTGATTAAATGGCAGCTGTACTTGCCATGATTCTTATCTATGCATTTATATCGTAAAATAACGTTTTGTGTGCATATTACTTCAAGAAATAATAGTGTCCTATAAGCCCATGTCAGCTGGGTACCAATAGTTGTATGACATAAATGAATACATCTGTCAATTAATCAATCTGTCTTTCAGCATCTGATATGTCCCTACTTCACCCTTTCTACATTATTATTGCCTTTCCCCTGGTCCCTCCACTAGACTACTGACCATCCTACAACGTGCCCTTCCATGAAGACATCTACAACCAGAGTGGCTATGGGGTGATGTGGAGGAAGCGTGGAGAGGACTTCTCCTACGATCTCTGTCCATGAGCCAAGATCTTCCGCAGGGACCAGGCCAGGGTTAAAGACCTCGCCTCCCTCAAGCACATCATTGAGATACAACAGTGAGTGCTGCTACAGTATATTATTTTTTATCAGACTTGGGCTGGTAACGCTAGTCCATTTATACTTAGGCAGATGCAGGCAACACCAGGCCTGTAGTGTCTGTAGGCTTTTGCTGCAGCTGTAATCTGGCTGTAAAAAACTAGCCTTTCATTCCGGTCTGCTCAAACTATCCCTATAATTAGAATGAGAATTCAGATAGAGATTCAATTATTCAACCTCACGAGGAAGATGGATCATTTAGCTGAGTGGATGTACTGTATTGTCATGTCTGCTGTTCTAACTTCTGAACTCAGTGCTTTTGAACTGTGTCTCCAGACTACAGGAAAGACCCGTACTCCAAGGGCCATTCCTGTAAAACCATCTGCTGTCGCAACGACCTGAGGCTGAAAAGGTCGGAGTTCAAATATCACCATGCCCAGTCCAGACATTCATTCACTCACTCATAAAATAAGAATATCAAACGGAACATGATGGCACAATTTATAGTCGTACAGTGCATCACAATACTAGAATAACATTCAAGTAAAACAAATGGGCACTTTTAATTCTCTCTCTCTCCTTCCCTCTCCTAGGTAAACTGACTTCCACCTGGCCCTCAGTTTACAGCGGAGCCTGCTTCCGTTCACCACTCCTGGGGGCCTGCTTCCGTTCTCCTGGAGCCACTTCAACAGCACAGCCCCCCAGGGTCTGCCGCAATCATATACAGTGCATTAGGAAAGTATTCAGGCCCCTTGATTTTTTCCACATTTTGTTTTGTTACAGGCTTTATTAAAACTAGATTATTTCCCTCATCAATCTACACACAACACCCCATAATGACAAAGCAAAAACAGGTTTTTAGATTTTTCGCCACAAATAAAATAAAATACCTTATTTACATAAGTATTCAGACCCTTTGCTATGGAGACTCGAAATTGAGCTCAGGTGCATCCTGTTTCCATTGATCATCCTTGAGATGTTTCAACAACTTGATTGGAATCCACCTGTGGTAAATTCAATTGATTGGACATGATTTGGAAAGGCACACACCTGTCTATATAAGGTCCCACAGTTGACAGTGCATGGCAGAGCAAAAACCAAACCATGAGATCGAAAGAATTGTCCAAGAGCTCTGAGACAGGACTGTGTCGAGGCACAGATCTGGGGAAGAGTTACAAAACATTTCTGCAGTATTGAAGGTCCCCAAGATCACAGTGGCCTCCATCATTCTTAAATGGAAGTAGTTTGGAACCACCGAAACTCTTCCTAGAGCTGGCCAAACTGAGCAATCGAGGGAAAGGGCCTTTGTTCAGGGAGGAGACCAAGAACCCAATGGTCACTCTGACAGAGCTCCGGAGTTCCTCTGTGGAAATGGGAGAACCATTCAGAAGGACAACCATCTCTGTACTCCACCAATCAATATGGTAGAGTGGCCAGACGGAAGCCCCTCCTCAGGAAAAGGCCCATGATAGCTCACTTGGATTTTGCCAAAAGTCACTTAATTAATAAATCCTCTTCGGGCTGGGGGGCACTATTTTCACTTCCGGATGAAAAGCGTGCCCAAAGTAAACTGCCTGCTACTCAGGCCCAGAAGCTAGGATATGCATATAATTGGTAGATTTGGATAGGAAACACTCTAAAGTTTCTAAAACTGTTAGAATGATGTCTGTGAGTATAACAGAACTTATTTGGCAGGCGAAACCCCGAGGACAAACCATCAAGGAAATGGTTTTTTTTGGGTGACTGTGTTTTCAATTGGTTTTCTATGGGAATCTAGATTTCTGAGGCATCTGGTTGCAGTTCCTATGGCTTCCACTAGATGTCAACAGTCTTTAGAAATTGGTTGATGTTTTTCTTTTGAGTAATGAAGAAGTAGCCCTTTCCTTTCTGGGTGTCGAGCCAAGTGGACTGTTTTGTTTGGGGCGCGCGACCTGGGGCTCGCTCCACTTTAATTTTATCCGCTATTGAACACAGTATATTCCGTCTTAAATTTTATCGATTATTTACGTTTTAAAATACCTAAAGTTGAATTAGGAAAGTTGTTTGAAATGTTTAGACCAAGTGTACAGGTAACTTTTTAGATAATTTGTAGTGATGTTGGGCGAGTTGGAACCGGTGTTTTTCTGAATCAAACACGCCAAATAAATTGACATTTTGGGGATATAACGTCGGAATTTATCGAACAAAAGGACCATTTGTGATGTTTATGGGACATTTTGGAGTGCCAACAGAAGAAGATCTTCAAAGGTATGGCATGAATTATATCGTTATTTCTGAGTTTTGTGTCCTCAGATAATCGCATTGTTTGCTTTCGCCGTAAAGCCTTTTTGAAATCTGACACGGTGGCTGGATTAACAAGAAGTTAAGCTTTGATTTGGTGTATTGCACTTGTGATTTTATGAAAGTTAAATATTTCTAATAATTTAATTTGAATTTCGCGCTGTGCAATTTCACCGGATGTTGTCGAACGTCTAGCCGTAACAGGACTCTCAGACCATGAGAAACAAGATTCTCTGGTCTGATGAAACCAATATTGAACTAGTCTCTGAATGTTCTTGGGTGGCCCAGCTAGAGCCCAGACTTGAACCCGATCGAAAATCTCTGGAGAGACCTGAAAATAGTTGTGCAGCGATGCTCCCCATCCAACCTGACAGAGCTTCAGAGGATCTACAGAAAAGAATGGGAGAAACTCCCCAAAAAGAGGCGTGCCAAGCTTGTAACTTAAGTTTTGAGGCAGCGTGCAATTGGCATGCTGATTGCAGGAATGTCCACCAGAGTTGTTGCCAGATAATTGAATGATCATTTCTCTACAATAAGCCACCTCCAACGTCGTTTTAGAGGACTTGGCAGTATGTCCAACCGGCCACACATCCGCAGACCACGTGTAGCCACGCCAGCCCAGGACCTTCACGTCTGGCTTCTTAACCTAAGACCAGCCACCAGGACAACAAATGAAACTGTGGGTTTGCACAACCGAAGAATTTCTGCACGAACTGTCAGAAACCATCTCAGGGAAGCTCATCTGCGTGCTCATCGTACTCACCATGGTCTTGACCTGACTGCAGTTCAGCGTCGTAACTGACTTCATTGGGCAAATGCTCACTTTGATGGCCAGTGGCACACTGTAGAAGTGTGCTCTTCACAGGAAAAATCCCGGTTTCAACTGTACAAGGCAGATGGCAGATGTGGGGTCGGGTGGTTTGCTGATGTCAATGTTGTGAACACAGTGCCCCATGGTGGCGGTGGGGTTTTGGTATGGGCAGGCATAAGCTACAGACAACAAACACAATTGCTTTTTATCGATGGTAATTTGAATGCACAGAGATACCGGGACGAGATCCTGAGGCCCATTGTCGTGCCATTCATCTGCCGCCATCAGCTCATGTTTCAGCATCATAATACACAGCCCCATATCACAAGGATCTGGGGAAAATTTCTGGAAGCTGAACATTTCCCAGTTGTTCCATGGCCTGCATACTCAACAGACATGTCACCCATTGAGCATGTTTGGGATGCTCTGGATTGACGTGTACGACAGCGTGTTCAAGTTCCGGCCAATATCCACCAACTTCGCACAGCCATTGAAGAGGAGTGGGACAATATTCCACAGGCCAAAATCAACAGCCTGATCAACTCTATGTGAAGGAGATGTGTCGCACTGCATGGGGCAAGTGGTGGTTACACCAGATACTGACTGGTTTTCTGATCTGTGACCAACAGATGCATATCTGTATTCCCAGTCATGTGAAATCCATAGACTAGGGCCTAATGAATGTATTTAAATATACTGATTTCCTTATCTGAACTGTACCTCAGTAAAATCTTTGAAATTTTTGCATGTTGTGTTTATATTTTTGTCTGTACAATCTAATAATGGTATTCTCAGGTGGGATTTGTTTGTGAGTCATTTGTGAACCTTTTGATGAAAGATGTGTATAGAACTAATAGCAATCAACCAACTCCTGTGTAATTAAACTACACGTATTACACTTTGTCTATTACAAATTGTATGTTTCTCACTCCACAATTTACATAACAATGCAGTTGAAAATAATTGCAGTCTTGGCTCAGATAATTATTGAATAATATCAGGCTATCATACAATTTTATTTTTATTTTGACATGATTTTCTTTAGGCTAGATTTTGGAACTACAAGATCCACAGTTCTCGGTGCACGGCAACAGCTTGGACATGACGCTCCAGTTGCTCAACCGGGGGAAGATAGGCGGAGCTCAAGTCAAAGCAGTACACGGTTGTGTGGTAGAGAGGGGACAGGCGTTGTTGAAAGGGAGAGGAAGCTGAAACGGCAGTTGGTACGCAAGCTATTGCATTTTAACGTTGCTTGCATCCATTGCTATTTCCTAATGGCAACGGAGGATAAAAAGAAATCTGTGCCGCAGGCTGAATCAGAAGTCGGTTCGTTACCGACACCTCATGGCTACAATAACAATAATAACAACAACAACAATAATAACAAAGATAGCGAGGGAAGCGAGAATACGACCACAGCCACTTCGAGCGCTACCGCATCGAGCGGGACAGGAAATCACAGCATCGGGAACGGCTCTGGAGTCAACCCTACAGTGGGAAATAACGGGAAATGGGTCCGGTTGAACGTCGGCGGCACAGTATTCCTCACAACGCGGCATACCCTACTCAAAGAACAAACGTCCTTTCTCTATCGGCTCTGTCAACAACAGGACTTACATTCGGACACGGTAAGGCGAGTTGATCAAGCGCTTGGCTTCGATCAAGATAACATATCAGAGAAGAGCGACAAGGCAAGATGTTCGATCGAACTCTCATGATCACTTGATGGAATTAATTAATTGAATGGATGGATGGATGGATAGACGAATGAATTACATTTGAATGGTACCACTAGATATGGCTCTGTGGTACCCCTACCCACCACCAGATATGGCTCTACCCAGTGAGTCAGATGGATGTGCACTGGCTGCCTCATACAGACCTGTGCAGAGGGTTTATGCTGGCAGCACAGAGGGGGAGGAGGGTGGTGGGGTAGACAAATATCTATAGATAGGTTGGCAATATGTGACCGATCTGTTTGTGAAATACAGTACTTCACTAATGAAGTAAGCCTATAATAGGATTTATTTGAGAGTGTCTGTCTCTTTCTGTATGTGTGATCACAGATAGTATTGTCCCTTGGCCTCAAACATAGCCCTATAGTAGGCTGCTATAATTGGTTTGCCCTCCTGCACCACTGGTTACAGTGAGTAGATAAGGTGCATAATTTTTGTGTGTGACCTTCATTAATGCCCTAGTGTCCATTAGTCTCGTTCCTACTCTCTCTTTCTCTCCCTCTGTCTTTTTCTCTCTTTCCATAGAATAAGTAAAGAGATTGTATGTGCGACTGTCTCTGTGTTGAGGTAAATAACACCTCTGTTTCCCTGTGGGACCTACTAAAGGACCTGGCACTAGGCTTGGCACACCGTGTAGTTCCTTGTGCAAATTCCGGGTAAACCATTAAACACACCAGATGAGGGTTGACTTTTCCTGACCGGAGGCAGTGTGGCTGAACAGAGAGGCGAGGATGACAGGCGATAGAGAGACAGAGTAGCTAATTTTTAATCTTCGCCCTCTGTGTGTGTGTGTGCACATCTGTCTCTGTCCTCCTGCACCACTGGCCACAGTGAATAGATAAGGCGCATCATCTTTGTGTGTGACCTTCATTCCTCCTCTCCCCCTTTCTCTCTCTTATGCCTCTAGTCAAACCCCATCTACACACTCCCTCCTCTCCTCTGTTATCTCTCACCCCTTTTATGGTCCCTCTCTCCTTTCTCCCCTCTTTCTTTTCATCCTCTTCTCACACTTGAGTCATCTTATTCCTCACAGGCTACTGTCATGTCATTGCCTCTTAAATTACTGTTTCTAAAACAGTACTAACAGTCTACTTCTTTTTCTCCCCACTAATTTACTGTTAGTCCCTTCTTGTAACCTGGTTTATGATGAAAGGCCCCATAGAGTCCTCAGGAATACAGAGTACCCAAATCCAACATTACATCCACAGAAGAAAGAGAAGAACAAGTACTAGGCCACTAGCTGTGTTTTTATTTTTCTATTACACAGATGATTCTATCTTCACAGGAGCTCTATTGTTATTCGCTGGTTTGTGCTCCAATCTTCAGTGGGTTGCCGCAGTGTTTAGAACACACACACACCAACTGTGTATTACTATTTTAATAAGATTATTGTCTGTCTGGCACCTAAAGGCTTGCCCCCCCTCTCTGTCCCAAAATACACCCCTGGTGCCTGCTGTCACCCCTGCCCTGACTCCCACTCCCTTGTGACCTCCTCCGGTCCCTTCCTGTCCCCCTCCTGCTCTTCTTTCTCTCATTATATTCTACTCTTGTCCACCTCTCCTCCTGCTCCTCTTTCACTCCTCCTGCTCTCCTTCTGGCTCTGTTCACAGTACTCCAGCTGAAACCAGCATGTATGCTGTGGTTACAGGTTCTCCGTTATCACAGTTCATGATTGTTGTGAAGCCTCTCCCTCCACCCTCTGTGTCACTGCAGATTCCAACACAAACTCATCTTGATAACCTGGGTAGTGATAAGATACATTGGTTACGGAGTTGGGACAGTAACCGAAAGTTTGCTTGTTCGTAATCCCCGAGCAGGCAAGGTCCTGGCCCTGATATGCAATGTCTCCAAACCCCCTCTGATTTTAAATCAAGATCTGGTTTTGGTATTTTTCATCTAAATGTACGCAGCCTGTTGTCAAAAATTGATGGGGTTAGGATTTGGGCTAAATCAACTGATGCTGATGTAATTGTGTTTTCTGAAACTTGGCTCAGCAAGTCTATTTTTGATAAGGATATTTGTATAAGTGGTTACAATGTTTATCGCACTGATCGGGTTAAGAAAGGTGGGGGTGTGGCTATATATGTAAAATCTAAATTCCATGTAAGTGTGGCAAAGTCTGAAACTATTTGTAAACAGTTGGAATTTCTTGCTTTGAATATTGAGGTTTCAAAGGGTCTCTCTATAACTGTGATTGGCTGTTATAGACCCCCCTCTGCTCTCGGTGATGCATTTTCTTCTTTGATGCACCTTATGTCTAAACTTCTTTACAGTGAAATGATCTTGATTGGTGATCTCAACTGGTGTTGGTTAAAGCCGGTGTCGGATGATTTAAAAATGTTTTGTAATTCTATGAATCTTACCCAGTTGATTAATTCACCCACTCGCCCAAATCTTAAATGCCCAGATAAATCTACCCTGATTGATTTGATATTGACAAATGTTCCACATAAATATTCTGCGGTTGGTGTTTTTTGTAATGATTTAAGTGACCATTGTGCTGTTGTTGCTGTTAGAAATACTAAGGTTCCAAAGACAAATCCACGTTTTATTCGTAAAAGAAATTTGAAGTGTTTTAATGAGCAGGCTTTCTTTCATGATTTGTTTTATTTTGACTGGAGCAAGATTGAGCTTATCCCTGATGTGGAAACTGCCTGGATATTCTTTCATGATGGTTTTTTCCAAATAGTAAACAAACATGCACCATTCCGCAGGTTCAGGGTTAAAGGGCGGGATAATCCATGGTTTTCTTCTGAGCTGTCTTGTATTATTCACGACCGTAATCTAGCCTGGGCTAAAGCAAGGAAATCTTGTTCTGATGCTGATTGGCTTATTTTTAGGCAGTTAAGAAACAAGTGTTCTTTTCTTCTCCGGAAGGCCAAGTCTGAATATTTTATGTCTGTTACCACTGATAACCTGAATGACCCTAGAAAGTTTTGGAAGGCTATTACGTCTATGTCTGGTAACAGTAATGTTAATGAATTACCGTCATGTGTTTTGAAGGACTCTGTTGCTATATATGACAACTGAAATGCTGAATTGTTTCAATGAGCACTTTGTATCATCTGGTAGGCTGTTTGATTCAGTGTCCTCTGTCTCTGTACAACCCTGTGTGGATGAACCAGTGTCCTCTGTCTCTGTACAACCCTGTGTGGATGAACCAGTGAGAGCTGGTCAAACTTTTAGCTTTCTGCCATTCTCAGTGCAGGTGGTACATAAAGCCCTGAAATCCTTAGATCAA